>NW_024882152.1:0-396789 GCF_019059575.1 Amphibalanus amphitrite
GAACAGGTTTGCGCTAATAATAGCCGGCTTTAACGTAACCGTAAGTCGTCAGCTGCCCGGTCCCGACCACCACGGAATTTTAGGGGCGCAGCTGACATTTTTCCCGCCCAGTCTGCCGCCTACAGTCTACCGCCGCTTACAGTCGTTTACAATAGTCCCTCGCAAATGTCCAGAAACGAGCACCGAGCTGCACGGTGGCAAATAATCAGACCGCCTGCCTTTACTCAACGGGAGCATGACTGACCACCACGGCGTCAGACCACTGCACGCTCTGTGTACTCGGAGGGCGGTGGCTGACAGTGCACGCTGAACATATAGGTACAGAGCTCGCACACGAGGACGAGCAACTGTGGGAACAGGTTTGAACAAGTTTCCACAAGGTGAACGACCTACATCGAACGGTACTGATATATGTGAAGACCTCCTCGAGGTAGGTACTTATCTGTAGACGGGCCGAGTGTTGTATTTCATTGCGCTGACGGTTCTTGAGTGAAGCTTTGAGAGAGCGTTGAACGTGCCAGAAGCACATGAGATAAAACGCTACCGTTCTTCATCTCAGGTGAGTTTTATGCAGCGTCACCAATACGGCAGTAAGCACAATTCAGGTGTCTATGGCGCAAGACATTATGCGGTAACGACATTCATAGATCATACGTGTTTCTCAAATCTCTAGAAAACGTAATCAATCAATTCATGGCTTATCATGTCCTGATCCAGTCCAGTCTGCCATATCATCATTCTCGCAACTGAATAATTGGCCTAGATTAAACCGCGCGCCATATTGGTAAAAGTGCCTCACCTTTCCATAATAATGTTTCGCCAGCAGGATGAACCTCCTACCCACACCCTTCTTTGGAAGAGTAAGCCTACCTCAACATTACACACTCAGTTCCTAGCTTACTTCAGTGCAAATACAATTACATACCCTAGCACACCATATCGCATTCCTAACTCTGCTGGCCACTGGGTGACAAACATTTGACATAATCCACACGCACACACTCACACAATATGATAACCTACAGTTCACCAACCGGTCTTGTGAGTTGTAAGTAACAAGAACGGCATATCAGCTCACTTTGTAACACCAATAGCGGGCAGTGTGAAAACGTCAATGTTCGTACAGAAACGTCGTCAATGTTCGTTTCGTCGCGAACCGGCCGCCTCGTCACACACTGTTGGTTGATGTATGAGACAATCGTTCCGCTCACTCTGTTGTGCCAAGAGCGAGCCGAGCAGTAGCACGAAGAAAAGTCGCACAGATGCGTCATTCGGCCAGCAAGCTCTGCCAGTTGTCTCGTCGAATGTCGTCGAAGGTCTTACGCTGACAGCTGATGCCGGCCGAAACCCGCTAGGCGCGCCACGGTCCGGGAAGTGCGCCGGCAGCGGTGTGGCTGGCTGGCAGACGGGCCGCCCGCGGTGTGACACGGGAACGTGAGGGAGAGCAGCTACCCTCTGGCTCCAGTCTTGCATAGGCGATAATTGCGCCATGCAGTTGCTGTGCGCTCCGATCGAAGCGCCATGCGCGCTCGGCGGACTGTCCGAGTACTTGTGGCCGCCGCTCAGCCCTCTGACACCTTGGCCAGACGGTTGTGATGAACCGTCAGCGCTCTGCGTGCTCCCTCCAGCCGCACGCGGTAGTTCAATGGCCCCAGCTTCTCCAAGATGACCGCGCGCCGGTATGGTCGCAGAAATTTGTAGTATTGCCCTCTGGGTACCACCGCACGATGAAGCAGCACTTGCTCACCAACGTCATACTCAAACTCATTTAGCTTTTGGTCATAAGCGCGCTTATTTGTACTGTGGGGTGTTGGAGCGGCGACGAGCGATCGCATGAAACTGACGTAGAGACTCGCGAAGTCGATCGAAATATTCGATGGTGCTATTCACCCTAACCTTGCTCGCTGGCAGCTCCAGCTCGATCTCTGCCGGCAGCCTGGGCTCCTCGCCAGCAGCAGCTTGAACGGCGAGAAACCGGTGGTTTTGCTCGCCTGGGCACGGTACGCTAACATAAGCAGCGGGATATGCTCGTCCCAGCGGTTATGAGCGTCATCGTCAAGCGCCTTAGCCAGCATCGAGATAACCGTCCTATTCGTCCTCTCTACGATACCGTTACCACTGGGATGGGCGCTGGATATCGTTGATCGTTCTATCCCAACCTCTTACATGTTAGTTCCAGAACCTCACTCACAAAACACCCCCCTTGATCTGAGTGCACTCTAATTGGGCACCCAAACCGAGACACGAATTGGTCTACGAAAACCGGGCTACACTGGCAGCTGACAAGTCTTTCAGCGGGAAGGCCTCAGCCCATTTTGTGAAGAAATCTACAATGACTAGCAAATGTTTGTTGCCTGCGGGGGTAGTTGGGAGGTTGGTGAGGATGTCCAGTCCTACAACTTCAAACGGTTCAGATGCCTGCAAACGGCCCATCGCAGCTTTGGGAGCCGGAACTGGTGCGTTTCTACCTTCACACCCGCGGCATTGACGGCAGAACTGTTTTACATCGATCTCCATGTGCAGCCAGAAAAAGCGCCGGCGACATTCTGCCAGGAGTTTCTCCGAGCCGAAATGGCCTCCCGAGGGGCCGCCATGTAATGATTCTAAGACGGACGATTTCAGCGACACTGGCAAGACAACTTGCAACTCATCCTCGGCGTTCGGGCGTGCGCGATATATGCGGAACAGCACCCATGAAGCAGGACCAGGCGTGACCAGTGGCGCAGCCACGGTGTGCAATGTCGCAACTCCCGGCGTTGCGGTTTGACGCCCCTCGACACGTGCTGCGTCAGCTCCGATATAGCTGGGTCAGCTTCCTGCTCAGCACGGATGAAACTGAGAGACCAGTGGTGGCTGTCTGTAATACGAAAGGTCTGAGCGTCCAGCTGGGTCTGCGTGGCTACGTCAGCCATCTGAGCCGGCATACGGCTCAGAGCGTCAGCTGCGCCGTTGGCGGAGCCGCGCTTGTACTGTATTTCAAAGTCGAAGGCAGACAGCGTCTCTATCCACCGAGCCAGTACGCCCGTAGGGCTGCGGAAGTTGTACAGCCACTGCAAGCTGGCGTGGTCAGTTCGAAGCCAGAATCTCTTGCCCAAAAGATAGTGCTTGAAATGGGCGACGAACAAAACGCACGCTAGGAGCTCTCTTTTTGTCGCCGAATAGTTGCGCTGTGCTTTTGACAATTTTTTACTGCCGTAGGCAATGACCTTTTCCCCCTCCGGCGTAATTTGCAGGAGCACCGCGCCCACACCGGTACCTGAGGCATCGCACTCGAGTATGAAGTCCCCCGCCCCTTCGTCAAATGAGGGGAGCGTAAGCACGGGCGCCTTCGTCAGCGACTGTTTGAGCCTATCGAAAGCCAACTGGCATTCTTCCGACCATTCGAATCGGACATCCCTGTACAGAGTCTGAACAAGGGTGTGCAGATGGTTGCATAGTCTTTAATGAACGCCTTGAAATAGTTACTAAGCCCCAGAAAGCTCGACATTTCCTTTGCCGTTTTCGGGACTGGCCAATCGACCACTGCCTGCACCTTGACAGGGTCGGGAGCTAGCCCCTCGCTGGACACTTCATGCCCAAGAAACGTGACCTTGGGCTGGCAGAACAGGCACTTAGCGAGATTCAGAGTCAGGCCTGCGTTGAACATTCGTGACAGCACCTCATCAAGATTGTCAATCATCTCGTCAAAGCTACTGCCACGGACTATGACGTCATCAAAATAGCAGAGGCATTTTGATGGGATGATGTCACCGAGGACAATATTCAGCAGCCTGGCACAGGTGAAACTAGCACCGCTGAGCCCGAAACACATGCGAGTGAACGAGTAGTTGTTCCAGGGCGTAGTAATTGTGGCCTTGTGCTGGTGATCAGGGTTTATTTTTACCTGGTATAGGCCATGTTCATGTCGAGCGTTGTGAACATAGTCGACCCTTTGAGCCCATCAAGCACATCGGCTATCTTGGGAATAGGGTAGGAGGGTAGGGATGTTACGGCGTTCAATCGCCGCATGTCACATACAACCCTAGCCTTCCCCGACCTCTTCCGGACGACACATATTGGGGACGCCCAGGATCCATGTGCCTCGACGAGCACTCCGAGGCGGACGAGCTCGTCCAGTTGCTCCTTCACTCTTTTTGGAGGTGAGGAGGGATACGACGGTGGGGCTGACGGACCGGGGGCGCTTCTCCGGTTTCAATATCATGCGTGACTAGATCGGATAGACCTAGGTGTCCGTCAAACATTGACTCGTAACGTTTTAAGACGGATATTAATGCGGCTCTTTGAGAATCAGTCAGCTTGGCCCCGTCCGTGTTCACTGTGTTATCAAAATCTACATTTTGTGCTGACCTTTCGCCGTCAGAGAGGTTATCGAGAGGCTCTTCAACATAATCAATTTCCAAATCACCGATGGTGGTGTGACGCGGAATCGTGATAGGTTCCGCAGTAAGTTTCTCACTATGCAATGGACCTTCCCGCTGCTGACCCGGGTCACTGCGGGCGCTGCCTGCAGCCCGGAAATGCTGAGGGACGGTTCGAGGATGACGGGTCCGTCGAACTCACACGAATGTACGTACCCTTGCAGCACCTGTTCCGACCCTGGTGGTATCGATATATCATGGCCAACTACCACTCGTCCAACCGATCTCACCTCCGCGCTGACTGATCGTACTGCCCCCAAAGGGACAAAGACAAGCTTCTTACTCACCAGGTCAATGATGCATGGGACTTGTTCCAGAAAATCTAAACCGATGAGACAGGGTACATCTAAGTCCTCTGCCACATGAAATCTTACCTGTAGATCATGACTGCCTATTTTCATAGAGATCTGGCATTGTCCTGCGAGGGGGAGTGGCTGCCCGTTTGCAACCTTTGCTACTGTGTGCGTTTTGTCGATGACAACCCCTTCTAATTTGCCAACCATTTCACGACTTATGATGCTTATACTCGAACCGGGGTCCAGCACACAACTGCATTGTGTCCCTGCCAACAAAGCATCAAATGACAGGTGATCCCCCAGCGGAATACTGTCACCAGCTGCCAGTACACTGCGAGTGCGGTATTCTGGCTCAGCCGCGGGAGTCGCCTGCTCCCCGTGTGCTGAATCGCTCACGTTTGCTGCGGCCTTCTGGATGGATGCCGGGGACTGACGTCCCGTATTTCCAGCTTCTACCCGTGGCGGTGACCGGCTCTACTGCGCCGGGAAGGCACCGAGAACCAGCTCTCACACGGTCGCTCTCGGCCGATTCGCCTGTCTTAGCTGCCGGCGCGCTCACTGCGAATGAATCGTCTGTTGCCTTAAGTTTGTCGTCACACACGCTGGTTAGCACCGACGACTCGCCACCATTCACCTGGGCGGGTCGTGCTGCTGAGCAGCTAGTCTGAGCTGGCTGCGAACGCTCAGCCCTGGCCGGGTCTCGTGTCTCATGCCGTTCGTTTACACGACTAAGTGGTGAAGAGTATTCGGGAGGCTCAAGCTGCACAGCAGTGTCTACTGCGCCGGATGAGGTCTGCTGGAAGAACTGAGAGTTCCAGAAGACGCGGCTTGCCCCCCGGGCTCCGCGTTTTTTGAACGGCACGCTGATCTGATATGCCCACGTCTGCCGCACCCGTGGCAGGTGGCTGTGCGATAGCGACGGGCCGCGCGGTTGTGTCCGCCACGCCCACACGCGTAGCACGGCCCGCGGCCGATCGACGCCTCTGGCGGCTGAGCGAAGCTCTGTGGGCCCGCCATTACCTGGTCAACTTTTGCCTCCAGTGATTCCAGGCGAGTTAGCAGTCGTTCGAGTGTCGCTTCCTCATCAATACGTCTGACAGGGACTTCGGGGGTAATATGTTGGGCTGACATGGCGGCCGCTCGGCTAGCTGCAACTATGCATTTAGTTTTGGCTACTGCCTGTTCAAATGACTCACATCCTGCTGCGATGACCTCAGAACGAATATTGACAGGGAGACTGGATAAGAAATATGTGAATAGGAGGCGGTCGTGGTTCTCTCCAGGGAAGGCGGCCCGCACGGCTGCTTTAAAACGGATCAAGAAGACCTCTACCGTCTCGCTTGGGTCAAAAGTCAGACATTGAAGCTTGGCGTGAGCTTCCACTACCCCCAGAGGCGCGAAACATTGACGGAGGGCATCTACTGCCAAGCTGAAACTTTGTCGCTGCCTTTGATCCAGGGATTCGAAGGCCTCTCTCGCGAGACCGGTGAGACATAGCGGTAAATATAGGAGCTGCTCGTTTTCAGGCCACGAGTGCAAGCTTGCAAAAATGTTGAAATCTGACAAGAAACGCGAGAAACTGCCGTCGCGTCCATTAAAGAGAGGGGGTGCAAATGAAAAATTCATACTAGCCATTGCGGCAGGGGCGGCCTGTGACGCGGTTGGAAAACGAGCAACTGGCGAACGGTCCATGCGAGTACGCCTAGACATGGTCCGATATCTCACAAATACAAATTCGATGTGACCGGCACACGATGCAGACGGGAGCGGCTATCTAACGTGAGCCTGCGCACAACGTGGGGCATGCATATTTTGATACTCTCATAACATGAATGGCATTCATGATAAATAGGCCCCACGTCAGAGATCAGAACAATAAGAGCAAAACAGAGATGACAACAAAACACACTCTCGTATCAACAGCAACGATGACCTTAATGACATTAACATGGCAACGCAATGAATAGTTTTCTAGATCAACTTTGTACGGATACGGACCAAAAGCTAAATGGTATGACAATTTTGAGTTCTTTACCGCTGCCACCACTGAAGACCTCCTCGAGGTAGGTACTTATCTGTAGACGGGCCGAGTGTTGTATTTCATTGCGCTGACGGTTCTTGAGTGAAGCTTTGAGAGAGCGTTGAACGTGCCAGAAGCACATGAGATAAAACGCTACCGTTCTTCATCTCAGGTGAGTTTATGCAGCGTCACCAATACGGCAGTAAGCACAATTCAGGTGTCTATGGCGCAAGACATTATGCGGTAACGACATTCATAGATCATACGTGTTTCTCAAATCTCTAGAAAACGTAATCAATCAATTCATGGCTTATCATGTCCTGATCCAGTCCAGTCTGCCCATATCATCATTCTCGCAACTGAATAATTGGCCTAGATTATAACCGCGCGCCATATTGGTAAAAGTGCCTCACCTTTCCATAATAATGTTTCGCCAGCAGGATGAACCTCCTACATATGTACTTGAATAAATGATGTAACTTACAATGACTATTAGTCTGGACGCCACACCCCCAAAGTTAGTCGAACGGCTGACTCGCAACTCATCTGATTAACGGTTTAGAATAAAATCGTAGTCAGGACATTTTGTGGCGCATTAGAGGGCAAGTTATCCAAGCGTGAAATGAGAAACTACACATTCGCCTAAGGACCAAGATGACATAGTTCGTTTTTTCTAAGTTCGACCCTCACTGTAATCGTCTCTTAGAACACAGCACGAGAATCGCTAGCTGAATTACTGAGAAAACTGGTTAGCGCACATTGATTTCACAGACGATTGATTTTATTCAAAATTATTTCTTCCTGGCTCTTATTTCCCAGACTCCTAGCTCGTATTTGCCTATATATACAGCCCCACAGGTAAAGACGACTTGTCAGAAATTATAATTGAACTAATCAATAAATCGCACGGCGTTTAACAGAAGGATATATCATCGGTGTTTAAAACTTATTTTGAAAATATTATTCATATCTCCAGTACAATGTGCGCTAACCAGTTTTATCAGTAATTCAGCTAGCAATTCTCGTGCTTTGTTCAAAAAGATGTTTACAGTGAGGGTCGAACTTAGAAAAAACGAACTATGGAATTTGCCCCTCGCCTTCAACCACGCCACGACATAGCCCACGATTCCCTTCGTCCCACCTCACCCCGTCCCCATCCCGACCGTCCCCACCCCAGCACCGTCCCCATACTCACGGTGACTATAAATACCCATACTCACGTCTGGCCGGGCTGGGCGCGGATCTCCGAGTACCACTTGATCTTGGGCTCTGTGCCGCTGGTGCGCAGCGTGAGTACCGCCTGCGGCTCGGAGAACGTAAAGGTGATCATCTGACTGGAGGACGACACGGGCAGAATGGCGCGCCCGTCCGGCTGGCCAGAGTCGTGGCCCGTGGTCAGGTCACGCACGGCGCCAATCCGGTACTGGCCGCCGCCCAGGGACGTCGGGTACTGCCGGGAGAAAGAGAAATAGGGGGTGAGAATGGTGGAGACGTGGGGCAGAATGATCAGAAACGGACGCGCAACTCATATCGTAGTTTAGTTTAGTTCATTGATTTCATCACCGACGCGGCCCCATTTTAGGAAGAAGTCCAAGTGTACAACACATCTCACAGATAGATACGCTGAGGTAAAACCAGTTGCGACAGCTCACACACTCAGGAGCACCGAAAAATAATGAAATTAAACCGTCCATAACCAATGAAACTAAAACCCCTCAGGCGGAGGCCCGTTCTTGGGGAGTTCGCCGCAAGAGGCGCCCATTGGCGCGCCGCAGCTGCGCCGTGCCGACCGTTGATAGTGGCCGCCGGCACTCGGCGCACACCGGAACGAGGATGGGTGCCGCTCAGCGCCCGGGCGTCGGGTACTTCCACCGCGAGAGGGAGTACTCGGGCAGCAGCGGGCCTTTTACGAGCTCTTTTACCAGTAACCGAGGCTGGGCGCAGCTGAGCCGAGGTCGCTGGACTCGCGGAACGACCGACCGATGGCGGGGCGCTGGGAGCCGAGCGAGCCCGACCACTGCTGACGTCCCATGCCGATTTGCCACGCACACCGTATGGCGTGAAGCGATTCAGCACGGAAGGACGGGTCGCGACACGAGAGCCCTGCCCATGGACAGAGGCGGAACGTCGACAGAGGACACTGGACAGGAGCGAGCAGAAAAAGGCAGAATTCGATGAGTTGGCTATTTCAGTTTACAGCGAATAGAAGCAATTATTAATGAAGATCATTCCAAGAGGCAAGAATCACCGTAATCTTAATATCATAGTCTAAAAATTAATGGCATTGCCGGGAACCATTCATTAATCATGCCTACAAAGCAGGACAACAGTTAGACTATTAGTAATCTCACAATCAAATCGAATTATCTCGATAGGGTCCATTCTTCAATCTTCATGTATAAGCGGCTCCAAATTGTGACAGGTGACGCTGCCTCTCTAAATCACATAACTTGTATTATATTTTGTCATTGAAAAAGAAAAAAATACCTAAATAAATCGACTATAATAACTATATAATTGAAATTCCCACTTCTGTAACGGAGTTAGCCGAGCTAAGGATTTGCCGCAGTTTGAGAACCAAGCCGCTACTGGTTTTTAGACACATCGTAAGTGCGCTTCGCTAAGCCAGATGACGCACAGTAGTATAAAACTGTGCTGTCATACATGGTACTCTACCATGACTTGCGAGTAGTATACGGAATCTACGCCTCATATGATGATACGCAGCTTTTTGGCCAAAACCATCAATTACACGACACGGCGCGGCTATCTCTCTGAATACCTTCACCAATCAAAACCTGACATCAACTCTGATTGCGTGTAATACGTGGGTTCTAGTGCCCGGAGGCGGCGGATCCATACGTTTAAGCCTGCCTGGATGAAGGACTGGCGCCGGTGGAACACTCGGCACGATGACACGGCAGAGGTGACCGACCGACCAGCGCGACGGGACGGTGTTTAACGGTGCTGGCCGGGAAGAGGCCCAAACACACCATGCAACTGCACAAATAGCCTCACGAGAAGGGGACAAGGAGTAGTGCAATGTGTAGACGATCCAGCCAGGGCGCATCCCCGGCTGCCTTTGGTAATGGAGCCTCTGTTTCGGCTAATCGATCGCGAAACCTTCAGACTCCTCAGACACGCATAGCTGTAAACCACGTAGCGATATGTAGGCAGAAACGAAGAAAGATGCTGTATGAAGGGCGAACGGTGCTTCCACAGTCATGCACCTTTCACACAGTCAACAATCAACATCCGCGAGCAGCCGACCTTAATGATTAAACATTAAGCAATGACCACTCAAATCACGGTGTCCGTATTTACCACCAGTGCACTGGCGCAGGCGCGGATACAAGGGGGGGGGGGCCATGGGGGCCATGGCCCCCCCCCCTTGGCCGATTTTTTTTCTCAAAAATAAAATAAAAAGTTAAAAAGTTAAAAAGCTGAAAAGGGGGCCTCCTGAAAATAAAGTGGCCGAAATCCGATGAGTTTTTTTTTAACCTACCCACTTAGTTATTTCTTAGAAGACTAGCTGAGAAGACTTCTTTGTTAGAAGATTGGTAAAGCTTTTCATAACTTGGAGGTCTCTTATACTCACAGAGATGACCACTTTTACAGGGCCTCCTAACCTGCACAGAGGGCCTCCAAGCCTGCACAGATGTTGAGATGTTGCCTGAACAGCTAGATAAGCTCAATAGACGCAGTTTTTTTTTGGGGGGGGGGGGCCAACAAGTGGGAAGATGGGGCCTCCAACAGGTGGGATTATGGGGGGGGGGCCTCCTGGTTTCTAATGGCCCCTCCCTTGGAGATTTTCTGGATCCGCCCCTGCACTGGCGTGAATTTCCTATGATGACGAAGCAAATCATACGCTGGATATAAATGGTAGCTCACGCCGCCGTTTAGCTAAACACGCCAAAGAACGTGTGAAATATTGCCAAGCTGGAAATGACAGCGTGAGAGCGGGACCAACTGCGAGAAAAGCGAGCTTGACGAGTCACTTCTGACGCTTCTGTTACTACTGCACCGGGATTGGAGATCAGCTCCGCCCGATTTTAACCCGATCAACCACCCAGGTACGGCTTTGGGCCTCTAGCTACTTAGCTAGATGATCACATACATAGGTAGGTAAAACCGCCAGTAGGCCGGCTCGGCTGAGATGAATGGAGCGAGGTGATCTCGGCTTTGGGAGTTTGAGTAGTAGAGTCAGCCGTTAAACACGCGATATTCGGTTCTTATTGTCACTGAACCATGGAACCGATGGGCGATAATCCAATTAGCAGTCAGGTCAGGGAGGAAAGAAGGATGCATTGTTTTGGGTGCATATGCTTCACAAAAGATTGTAAAATGTTCCTTAGCATCAAGGAAACGCTACGGTTGCGAGGGTTGCAGTAAGATTCGTACAGGCTCCAACAGGAGCCCTCGGACGTCACAAACCAATTATTCCCTAAAAAAAAAAAAATATGGGAGCGCGCAAAAACCCGTACTTGCCTATACGTCATCTCAGCGAAGCTCTATCACACGAGAAGCCGCATTTTCGCGGAGTTATTGCAGATGCACACGCGCGAGAAATCCCTGACAGTCGCACATATCTCAATGGTGCTGTTCTGCAAGGTCGCATGCAGCCCGCGGTCTTGAGCGGACCCAGAGACCGACCCGTCATAGAGCAACAGCCGCTCTCTACGACCCTCGGCCGGGCGTCCACAAATCATCTGGACTAGAGTTGCAAAGTTTCCCTACCGCACTACCGGCATGCCGGTAAATTTTCACTACCGCAGGTTTTTTCGTGGTATCTGGCATGTCTTGCCGGTAGCATGCCGGTATTTTTGATTTTGCACAAAAATAGAAAATATCAGCAGATGGTTTAAACTTTAAGCACTAAGAGGCTATCAAATTATAATAACAGCAATATTAGCCACTGCAAAATACATTTTGTGGTAGAAGTTACATTGCTAAGGGTAGGCATACCTAACACATGGACCTCAGCGATTCACAGGTTTCGTTATAATTAGGATTGTCAAGAATCTACTGTGGTCAATAAATGGAAGAATACTCATTCATGCTGCAAAAGCTCGATCAATCAGTAAGTCTAATGGTATGTAATAGGTAAAATACAACAAAGTAAATAAATGTTCATGACAACGTTCCCTAGGGGAAAAGGCAGAATCAAAACACCACAAAACACATTGTTTGGAAACTGGCCTAGAGTCCTGAGATGTGGTCTGAGATACTCTACAAAGTATTTGACACTGAAAATCCAGCTGAAAAGGCTGGTATTAGGTAGCCCTGAGCCTGACTTTGGTCCCAAAAATGAAATGAAAATCAAATAAACTGGCATTTTGTCTCATCTTTACAAGAAAACACAATATGCATACAAAATAAACAAAGTGGCGCAGAATGGGAACCAAGGATTGACTTTTTAGATCTTCTCTCCCCTAATGGAAGGATGTAAGATGATGACGTAATATTCATTCGTATGCCTTTTTGGTTTAATTCCTGAAAGGAAATGAATTTTCTTGTAGTGAATTAAACTCTCAATGTTGATCACATCAGAATTAAATATCGTTTTGGATCATTTACATCAACAAATCATTTATGAGGCAGTTTGCTATAGTTCAGAAACTTTTTTTTGCAGCAATTTAATCAGCTGGTTAAAAGCCTCTGTTATTATGGCGCATCTGTTTCGAAATCTTTCATAGTTGATAACCTTGTGTTTGGAGAGGAAGATTCTTCGAGAAAGCGGGTATTATATCGTTTTTATGCATACTATTTGGTGACTGTTCTCAGGACAAGTGAGTTTTTCACATTTTTCAAATGATTCGTATCTTATTCATGAGCCAGCAAGCCATGGCGAAAAGGAAAAAAGGTGTTGATCTCGCTTCCTCAGGCACATGGCCAAATCTGTAGGTACTTTTTATGTTGTGACCATCTAGATTTCAAAAATTTGATTTTGGTTGGTAGGTTCCTGCAAAATTTTAGGAGAATGTGGAATAGTAGAACACCTCTGAAATGTTAATGTGATTACTGCTAACTTGAACTGTCCAGTCTTCAGAAACAATTCAGTACTTTAAGTTCTTTTTGTCATTGCTTTTTTATGCTTTTTCTTACTGCTTTTTTTTGCAGGCAATACCTCTTTGATTACAGGTGATATTTTAACAGTTATAGACTGGAACTGAGTTTCAAAATTGTGGGTATTTGTGGGGCCAACTGAGCCAAAATCAGCCTGCTCGTAGTTGGGGTTGGACATTGGGTGGCTGCTGGGTGGGATCTGGGATGGGTACTGAAATTGCCAAAGTGTGGCATCTCTTGTAGGGGTAAGCTAGAATCAACATTGCAGGTTTTTTTTTAGTATGCCGGTAATCTGGTGGTGTTTTTGCTCGGGTCGTGGTAGCATGCCGGTATCCCAGAAAATTTTTGTGGGGCGGGGCGGTGCCGGTAGCAGCCTTTGGGGGAAATTTTGCACCTCTAATCTGGACACTCCCAGACACGGAGATGCAAGCGTTTGTGGATGCGAAGATAATGGGAGGAAGGGCTCCACTCCGGAGCAAACCATAGCCCTATGCAAACCCGGCTAGAGATGTAGAGCTAAGACCACAAAGTCCCACGAATTAAGAACTAGACGATATAGGGCTACCAATGGATCAACACGTAAATGGCACACGCATTATTCAATCTCGCGTCTACATATTTACTTGGCGCGATACGGCAGAATAACGGCTCATGTAATTTATCAAAAGGTTTAGATAAATGACATGCTATCGTGTTTGAATCACAGGATGAGCGCAGAACTGCTCCGCTCCAGCGGGCGTGACTGTCGATTAGGCATTACATCACAGCATCCTCTATCATTAGTAACACACGTGGAGTCTGCGGCAATTGACCGTACCCGGCGACACAGCCAGGAAGGCTACAGAGGGCCGGCGGCGGGCCGCGCAGCCGCTCCCCCCGACCCAGGAGTCGACGCCCAGCGCCGCACAGACTCCTCATCGGCCCTGGACTAATAGCTATGTTGTGTGTACTTAGGATGATTGAGATGGAAAATTGTTTGCTAGCCGCATGCAGCCGCGGACGGATCTGCTGGTGCGCAGAATCGCTCCCAGAGTTCAAAACTAACCGCTTCCTTAACTGTACATGTAAATAGGCATGACATTTTTGTTTGATTGGTGCATTAGAGAATTAGAGATGTAAGGAGAGCAGTATTACACACTGCAAAAGCAAGTTAATGAAACAGTAAGCCAATGCAGACATGGAAAAGAAAACAATGAAATTGAACAAAAAATGTCAGCCTCACAATGAATGGGTGGAGTGATAAATCAGCTTCAGAATGAGACTTGGTAGATTGCGGAAACACTTCACACAACGGACAAATTACAGGAACGGCTGCAACTACCGTGCGATAGTCATAAAAATAATGACTGGGCATTTACGCAGTTTGATGGATCGTTTTGCCAACCCCACATTTATCGCAGAGTCGCTTAAAAAGACAGGTGCTCTTTCCGAGTCATGCAAACAATAAATATGTTCATTTTTATCAATCCAATTCACGGTGAAACTTAAAAAGATACGAATGTGATTATGTAGCAGGTAACCTAATGACAAAATCTCCCATTTCTCTATGATTTTCAAATGCATGGAGAAGCACTTACTTACTTACAACGAGCCACTACTTATGAACCCATTTATGCAGCAATTGACGGCAATTGACATCAACAGACAGATATCTATGTTAAAGTGGCGGCAGGTGTTAATGTCGTAGTGCCGAGGGCATGAAAAAAAAATTACACATAGCAAAACAATCACATTTTTGATGAAATGGTCATATAAGGATCACATGGCTAACATCGCTTTATTGGACAATACAGAAAAAGTGCGGACCATCATCGGCGGCACAAAATGCGACTGCTCTGCGGCCCATAATCGACAGGCTTTCCGTGTCCATTTATGAAGCATCAGCCGCTAGAATGTCTGTCCCACGTGCCCGCCTTATACGGGTTAGAACGCGGCTGGCTTCTAGCTCGAGACCATCGGAGAGACAACGCTCATATGGTCTAGTGGCGGCGGGTCCTAATGTCGGAGTGCCGAGGGCATGAAGTGTATCGTGTGATCTCAGGGAAGCATATGGCTGGCAGTGGCATTGCGCCTGTATGTGCCATGAAGCCGAACCAATAGGACAGTAAAACATCTGCCGGTTGGCACTATGTACAGTCCACAGCAGAAGTAATGTGGGGTTTCAGTCATGGGTATGTTCTGCTTCTGAAGCTTAGGAACGATTAGCCAGACTACAATGAAACTTTGAATGTAGCTTATATGTATCGTCACCCTTGCAGCTGCAACTTTAGCTATTGACATCTTCTTTTCGATCACTCCGCATTAAACGATCGCCAGTCAAAGCCAACCGTTGAGATTGGTAAAACCCTACATTACTTTAGCGGTGGGCTGTACAAATTGCTGCAAAGGCGGTAGCAGAAAAAAAATACACTGTCACGGCTGTGAGCCCCTAACCAGCTGCTAGGCGAGCTCGCATCGCCAATTTCAACACTGAAATCCAGACGTTTCAAGCGCGTATGTGTTGCGACACAGAGCTGGTCGGGTCTGTTCGTGCCGCTATTTCTGTCTCTGTGTCACCATTTTCGTCTTTCCGGTTTGTAATTAGCACAGGACAGACACGAGTACCCGTTAGACGACCGGTGTATGGTCGATATATGTATTGAGTGGCCCGCAGGACAGCGACTGCTCGACGCTCGTCCAACTGGCTGCGTAATTCCGCTTTCTATCGTTGCAACGGTGAGACGTCGAGAACAGGATGAAAGTTATAAAGCGAAGATTGCTGAGTTTAGGCATACGGAGTCTTGTGACACCGTGTCATCGCATAATTTCTTCTCGCGTTCGAATGAATCACAATAAAGTTCGAGGATAATGTTGAAGAATTAATGCGACTGAATGCAGCATTCAACGACATGCAGTCTGCGGCTAGTGTAACTACACGGGACAAGTTTGACGTCGTAAGCGGTGGGCTGGTTTATGAAGGGGAGGATGTTTGAGAAGTTTTCCTCTGGCGATTCTGATGAGTGACTGCCCGGTTTCGGCGGGGCTGCGCCTTGCGGGCTCCCTGGCGGCCGCCACTGGAGCTGCGCTCTTCGGTCGGGTCGGGTCGAGTGGGGCGGCGCTGTTGTCGGCGGTGGCTTGGTTCTTTGGACCGGGAGAGGTGCCTAAGTAGGTGTAGCCCAGATACTCGTACATGGGTTGTGCATGTGCACCAATCATATGATGTTTGTTACGTGACATGTATTGTATGTATTATGTCTGAAATACAAATGAAACGAAATGAAATGACAAAATTTAGTACAAAATATACGAAGACGCATATATAGCTAACTACGACGGAGGAGATAGATGATTGGGGAGTCGCCCCAGCCAAGTTTGATGCCTAAGTGGTGGGCTAATTTACGAAGGGGAGGATGTTTTTGAAGTTTTCTTCTCTAGCTCACAGTGCATAGTTTTATTATCCAAACCCCGGAACGAAAGACTGGACTGAGTGTACAGTCAACACACTAGAGAGTCTAGGCCTCTTTCGCCCATCATTCGTCGCGGCAGACATGGCGAAAAGTTGAGGGTCAGGGTGATGACAACCAGCATCGCATTTGTATCCGCTCGGCCGGTCACGAAACGTATTCCGCTTTGCATTACAGCCGACCGCAGTAATGATACATGGTCGCCTGCAAGTGGTGTTGTTGGGTATGACCTCGGCGCCTCAGCAGCAGAAATTCTTGGACGGACCCGGCGACCGGGCAACACTCGTTCCCCGCCACCCGCCGACCACCGCCCCAGGGCTGAATGCGGCTCGCATATCATCTAGGCTATTAGATGCAACCCGCCCTCGCTGGACACTATTTATGCCACTGACAAACGCGAAGCTGCCAGTGGCAGAAAGCGAAATCATGGAAACAATTTGCATGTCAAGGCGGCGAAACATCGGTGAACAAATGCAAAGTGACCGGTGTGACAGCTTACAAGTCTCCCGTGGAATCGACAGATTGCCTACATTTGCTGAGCGGTCTCTGTTATACCCGTGCAACCGAACATTTAACTAAATTGACAATCGGCGTAAAGGAAGTATCGGACGGGCTGTAAATGGCACTTCCCACCTCACTAGCGGGGTCAGCCAGGCTCTGAATTCGCCAAAGTTTGAGAATCAATTCGCTGAGGCATACATTTTAGACATTCCGTACGTTTCGCTGCATTCGTGCAGGAACGAGACCCGTGGACGGACCGGAAGCCGTCCATTGACTAAATATTCAAGAAAATAGCAATTATAGCAAGTAGAGTTACAGCGCTGCACACTGCACAGTGCACAGCATGGAAGCGTAAAAAACAAATGAAATTAATACATGAGCCGGCTAGTAGCGCAACCTTGCAAGACAAGGCGAAAAGAGGTCACCGTTATGCATATAACTCCACTTAGAGACGTTCAGCCTCTCAAATAACCAGGGCCATATAGAAAAGCCCGTGGGGTAGTGTCACTTTGCCAGACTGCTACTTACGATCAAAGAGACACTTTTGGGGAACGTTGGTGGTGAGGTATTTGAGGGTGGCAATTAGAGATTGCAATCCCGGGATCGGGAACCCGGGATCCCGGCGGGATTTTAATCCCGATCCCGATTCCGAAATCCCGCCAATCCCGGGATCCCGAAAATATCAGTTTTTCACCATAAAAAGAATGTAGCCGCTGCACGAGTCTTGTTTACACTGTTCATAGTGCTGCGTGACATAAAGCAGAGAAACAATTTAGCTGGCACCCCGTATCGGCCGTCCACAATCGACCGTGTTGGTAGCTCCCGGGTATCACCCACAGCAGTTAAGCCGCTCAAATGTGTACGAAAAAGGGTCCCGAATGCAAAAAAAAAATGCAGCATCAGTGCTGCAACATCTTTATCAGGATCACGGATCGTTCAGCGATTCTGACTTGTCCGTGCGTGGCCGGAACAAAAGAGGTCATCAAGACAGTCTTTGAGCTCGTGTCGCAGAAAGATGTCACAGATGTCACGCAAGTAACGGCAGAGCTCACTGATTTAAACGTAGAAGACGGTAGAGTGGAGCTCTCCCAGTCAGTGACTCTGCCCTCAAAGCGACTTTGGAGCAGTCTGAGAGACATTAGTGATGAAAGTAGAACCGGAAGGAGGTGAAGTGACCAAGCGACGTCTTGAAAACATTGTGAAATAAGGAGCTGCCAAATTTGGCGTACACTGGTCGCGGGTTTTAAAATAGACAGACCTACCAGCAATGACTTAAAACTGTCGCGCTAAATACGAGTAGCGTAGACGAAGAGTGAGTGAGGCGTGGATGTGCTGGAACGGCCGTCTTAATGACGAGATGAGGTAGTAAACGCACTGGTCGACGCGCAGTTTTATAAAGGCCAATTGGGAATAAATGCTAATCAAATAGAAACGTTTCCTTCGCAAATTCAATCGTTTTTAATGCAAATGACATGATCTAAGGATGGCTTTTGGTTGCCTCTTTGTTTGTGGTAAGCTAAAAGACGCAAAATATGTCAGTAGGAAATTATTCTTACGACCTTTAGTGACTAGACCGGGATCCCGGGATCCCGGGATCCCGAAATAAAAACTTTCGGGATCCCGGGATTGGCAAAACGTTCCGGGATTGCAATCTCTAGTGGCAATATGAATCCATCTGTCGAGTCACCATTATGAGCCATGCGCCGGTGATTCCCACAGTGACGCCATCACTGTTGTGTCGACGCAGTAGCATGGTAAATAGACAACAACAATCAGCAATGCAAATGGGAGGGGGCAGAGCAGAGCTGGCACAGCAGGTCTGGGACATTATGAGCTGTCAGTTCCTGCAGAGCCAGGCATACCGCCAGGCGCCGACATCGGCGACGGCGAGGTCAGGAGAAGGTCAGAGCCGAAAGAGCATACCTACCCTTCCTGCTGTGGTAATCCCCATAGTGATGAAGCAGATGATGCAACAAAATAACGAGCTCGCTGAAAGGCGATGGCTGACGGCAATTGTGGAATAGCATCGTGAACAAAGTTTGTGGAAAACATGCCACTAACAGGAGTGTCTAATACATAAAAAACAGCAGATGTGCCACAGCATCCGTTCTTTTTACGCCCGTTATTCGTATAAAGCCGAGAGATCCAATCTACCCCTCCCCCCATAAGTCTGCCATACGAACAACTCATTTTGTGCAATTCACAACTTTCTTTACGAAATCATAAATTTTATCGATAAATTTAAGCGATTTCACCCAGAAAATGCAGAATAAATAAAAAATAAATATATTGCAAGCTCATAAACGAGGGCGGATGGGTACCCAGAGAAATTTAGCCAGACAGTCTTATCACGACGAGAGAGCGCCCATAAAAGTCGGATACTAAATACAGCAGATGGCGTAGATAACATTCCAGACGCCGGAACAGACTGCTCTGCCGACCTAGTTACCAGACAAAATTGGCGTTCAACTGAATCAAAATGAACGAGGATAATTTATGACATCGCTGATTAAGCAGCGTCCAACCCTGCTAGTTCAGTATGCCAGACCGCGTTTACTGGCCGTAGATGTGCCGATTTTTGAGCATCAGATAACGGTGTCTGTGTGCTCGCGTGAGCGATAACCGAAACGCCTATAAGGTCAATGTAATATTGGCAAATGACATGATTGCTGCCCAGCTCTATTTTCTATTTTCACCAGCGCAGTACGCATACCGGCGAAATCATTCCACCCAGACGGCGCTTCTCACCGTGTCCGATTATATACTGTCCGCGATGAACCGCCGGGAAATTGTACTGATCGCTATGCTTGATTGTAGCAAATGCTTTGACACCATCGACCACTGCACGCTTCTGTCTGTACTTCGTCTGTATGGTGTCGACACCACTTGGTTTGCTAGCTACTTGTCAGGCCACAGTCAGCGCGTACAGGTAAACAGTGAGGGCAAAATTCACACGTCTCAACTAGCTAGCAACCCCACCGGAATCTACCAGGGGACAGCGTTGGGTCCCCTTCTGTTTAGCATTAGCATTTTTTCTAACGATATGCATTTACACATAGACCCATCTGTCAGGCTAGTCCAGTACGCTGATGATAGCCAGATCGCCGTTTGTGGAAAAAAGGAGGACTTGCCACAACTCATAAGCCGACTCGAGGCAACTTTGGTCACAGTTCGCAAATGGTTTGCAAGTCGGAAAATGAAAATTAATGCGGCAAAAACGCAGTTGGTGACATTCGGAACAAAGCAGCTGCTACAGGGCCTCCCGCCCATCCAAATAAATTTTGGTGGCGAAACGATCACTGAAACGTCAAAGGTGCGTAATCTGGGGCTGACGATGGACCGCCACATGACCTTCCGTCCGCACTTAGACCAGGTGACCGGAACATGCACGGGCGTACTCTTGGGTCTGTCAGCTGCCCGCCATTGGCTACCTCGTGACGTCATGGTGATGTTGGTCAATGCTCTGGTCTTGTCGCGAGTCCGCTACTGCCTGGCAGTATACGGAAATGCATCTTCAGAAGTTCGTGATCGCATCCAGAAGATCATAAACTTCTGTGCAAGAACAGTCACAGGCCGATCCAAGCGTGACCACGTTAGTGATGCAATTCGCTCGCTAGAGTGGCTACGGGCCACTTCGCTTTACCAATATAGCACCATCACAGCATTCCGTGCAGTGATCACATGTGGTGAACCACTCTCGTTGGCGGAAAACATCAGCGTGCACGAACACTGTCACAACACGCGTCGCGCAGGGCAATATAGACCGAGATCAATCAGAAGCGAGTTGGGGAAGCGTATGTTTGCCTACTCTGCTCCTGCACTGTACAATGAGTTACCGCGGGCAGTGCGGGAGACGGGTGCCGGCGGCTTTAAGCGCGTGCTCAAAAACCATCTGATAGACTGTGAGTGAGTCATCGGCTGCGTGGGAGTGTTGTATCTGTGCGTGTAAGTTTTTAACTGTTTGTCTTGCTCGCTTTTCTTTTAACCCATTGCTTTTATCTGTACCTATTGAGGATCTTTTAGTGTGTTTTATATCGACGCGGTGTATGAAAAACCACGATGTATGTGTGGATCACCGAGAATACATATCATATCATATCATCATCAAGCTATTGGCGCCTGGAACATGAACCGAAGCTGATTAGAGCTGTATCGACGAGTTAGTCGACTTTACCCACGGGAACAGCGGTTGGTGGTCAGATAACCGGGCTCAACCTCGATGACCTCTTCATTGCACAGCAACATCTAGGGTTGTGCATGTGCATATACATCATGGCAGGCGGCCTTATTAGTAAATCTGTAGCAACGAAATAGTCATAAACTAATTAAATAATGCTATTCGAAGATTCACGCATTTGATTGCCTCAGGCTGTTTAAATGCCTTAGTGATGTAAACTTGAGACGAATGTAAAACTGATACCAAAACAAATACCAACCTTACCTGCGAGGAAATAAAGAAAGACATACCATGTTGAAAATTGAGAGAAAAATCAACATTTTACCAAAAACAGATCATTAAATACCAAAGCGAGACGGCATGTAACTAACAAAATACCAACAAAAGGGTCTAAAATACAAAATAACAAGTTGGTAGCCATTTAGTAAGCATTGATATAATTAGTACATTAAAGTCGGTAGGCATCCGATCGACGGCGTCGTTAAAGGACCAGCGAATAGAATGCTGGGGTCGCACAATGGCACCTTAGGGAGAATGGCAAGACCACACTCCAATTATCGGTCAGCATAGGACCTCGGGTTCGCATAGCCCTGCACAAGGCTTCTGGGCATATGGGAATCTGTGTTGAGAATCTAATGATGGACAGCTCGTTTCACAAAACAGCCTGCGATTAGCGATACTGCTTAGACTCATAACTAAAGTAATCTAGGCTCAGAATCATCATTACTGCAGCACCGCAAACAAGAAATAATGCGGGTCCGTGAAAACGCCTATTTTTTCAGTCACACCCGACGAGCACGCCAACGACCAACAGCAATTTAGAGTTCAACCAAACGATGCGCGAATGAGCACTAGTGCGAATAACACTTGTGAAAAATCCATCTTAAATGAGAAACAAATGCATATAAATAGCAATGGGAAGTGACAACCATAAATAAGAGGCAGCCCGTTTACCCATCCTAGTTTCTCCAAAAGGGCCATGCCCCCAGTTCATTCACCCGCGCCGAGAAACCGCCGTAAATTTATAATCAAATGTCACATCCCGTTTCGGTCATCTTCCTATTCCCTCCGTCCGTCCCGGCGAGACGAGCCCGGGTGACCGACCGCGCCGGCCCGGCCCGGCCCGAGTGCCGACTGATTTATATACCGGCTGATTTAGATGACCGCCAGTCTCACGGCGTGGTGCACAGTGCACCTCGTACCGGGCCGGCGCAGGGCGAATGTGCCGCCTCCTACCCCACGACCAGGGATATCTCCCTCAATCTGACTATGGGGAGATGACGACGTGCCTTATTGTCTAAAGGTCCCGGTATCCAAATGCGAACCATATCCAATGGTCTCCGTTACATTTAAATATGAACCCTAGCTATGACCTATGACATTACGACAGCGTCAGTAGCGGTAAAACTTATCACTGCGCCAGGCGGCTACAGCTAAACAGCGACTGACAACGAGCCGTTCAAACATCAACTATCAACATGTACTGACAGATGCGGAGAAAATCAACAGGCAGTGATGGACGGCAGAGTGAGGGATGAGAATAAAAACGACGTAAAACAAATTGAAGTCTTTTCCAAAAGTAACAAAGAAAAAAGGAAGCAATGGCAAAGGAAAAGAAAAGCGGGATACGGGGCGAGGTGAATAAGAGGCAGGATGATGGGAAGGGGAAAAGGAGGAAACCGGCGATTAAGACGAAGATGAGTACCACTTTTCTGCGCACTCTTCTGCATCCGACCGTGCCAGGTAGTAGCTACTTAGTGTACCGGGGAAGCAGAACCTCGCAGCTTGTCTTGGGTTGTTCTCGCGTGTTTTGATGTGCAATTTTTCGCCGATAAGTCATAATCAGCATATACTGTCAGCTATCAATGATAGTATTTCTGCTTTTGTTTTTGTTTTCTTTTTACAGCAAGTGCTTTCTTTTGCCAGTGCATTGTTATTCAGTTGGCATTGAAGACCAATAACCATCAAATACGTTCCCAAGTGCACCTGTCACACTGCCAGAGCACCCACAACAAGAAGGCCCGCAGTCAGTAGCCCCAAACTACACCGACATGGGGACTGGCCACATCAGAGGCATAGGGGCACGCCTGCTGCTCAGTCCCACTCAACACCAGTCCAATCGGTCCGACCCGCCGCGCCGGTCCCAAACCGTCCAAAGCCGATGCATACCTACTTCAAAACATACTATGCCCGTCAATAGTCTAGCACCCAGGGCTGCAGAGTCGGAGTCGGAGTCGGAGCTGAACTCGGTTGGAGTCGACAATTCTGCCCGGAGTCGGAGTCGCCAAAATCTTACCAATTCCGACTCCGAAGTCGGAGTTAATGCTGCATGGTTCAACGGCATGCTCTGCACCAGTTTGCTTGACGATACTACGCAGATTTTGTCAAAAGAAGGCCATGTTACTGTATTGTACTAGCGTTTCCAGCGAAAGAAGCAGAAAACGGCGGATTCGCCGGAGCCTGCTTTTTATCCTGCATGCTATTTGTAAAGCATACCAATTTGCAATGCAAGGCTTGGTACGCATAAAGTATTGTTTCAGGTAAAATAAAAAACATCTTCACAATGCACATTATTACGAGCGAGCGAGCGCAGCGAGCGAAGTGAGTCTTTTCAATATAACGGAAAAATCTCAGTATGAGCGGCCCGGCCCGGCCCGGCCCGGCCTGTAACGCTTTTGAGAGGCTTATATCTCAGCAACCGCTGGACCGATTGGCCTGCGGTCTTTTTTGTTGGGTAGCCCGGGCCCCATCCCTTCTTCCCCGTAATTGACTACTTTTGATACATCTCAGTGACCGTCGTGGCACGTGCCACGTGAAAAGTCAAGGGTGTTCAAGGTGTTTTGCAAAAGTAGTAATTTTGAGAGGCTCATATCTCAGCAGCCGCTTGGGCGATTGGCTTGCGGTAATTTTTGTAGGGTAGCAGCATCCCTTCTACCAAAGGTCGGATACTCTCGATGCATGTGGGTCACCCCCAGTGCACGTGCAAAATACAACAATAAGAGGTGTCAAATTTGTTCCCATTTCAGTAACTCGGTAATTACTGGGGCGATTTCGCTGAAACTTGGCATACAGGTAGGCACCCACCAGGCAATGCATTCCCATGTGTTGCGGTTAGGGTGCTACTGCACGTGCGCACGTGCAGGGGGCGTTTCCAGATCTCGAGAACGGCTGGGCCGATTGCGCTCAAATTTGGTACACGGTTGGGGACCGGTTAGTAGGGTGCCGTGCAAAAGTCATTTTGGAACCCGTTTGCACGTGCGCACGTGCAGAATGCCGCTTCCAGATCTCAGGAACGGCTGGGCCGATTGCGTTCAAATTTGGTACACCGCTAGCGACCGGTTACCGGTTAGAACGGTGATTTGCGCAAGCCCATTGGAAGTACCCTCTCGCCCTTCCGCACGTGCAGGGCTCACTATCTCGCTCGCTCGTTCTTCGCCCAAAAGGCGTTTTACTCAGGGTATATAGAACAACGGGTACACCAACGACGCGGAAAGCGCCCATTTTACCTGGACAAGTTACAGGGTAGGTGATATATTTTTTGTTTATCGAAAAAAATAGAGTATTCCATTCTGAAGAGTAAAGCCAAATTCATAAAGCAGTTATTTTTAAATTATATGTACCAGAAATAACATACTAACCATAGTTTAAAACTTAGTTTAAAGTTAGTTGAAAAGCGTATAGTTGATACTAAAATGGAAGGAATCCATGGAAGGCGGAAATGGCGTAGCTGTTTCATTCTTTAAATGTGTTCGCAAGCAGGATTTACGTGATGCTAGCGACATCTATGAATGTAATCCTGGATGCTGATTGGCTGAGCGAGTCCGTGAGCAGTATCACTAATTTACGCTTGTACAGGGTTGAGGCAATGTGCGCATGCGCAGGAACTTGTGCTCTCATGGAGGGGCTTTTGGTACCTCGGGCAGCGCCCAATGCTTTTTGGACCTGTTATGCCCTCCACATCGAAAAACGCTAGATAGAAAGGTTGTAGAGGAAGCTTGAGGCTACCTTTCCCCACAATAATATTGGCACTTTATCTATTAGCTTACGTATGGGGCTCGCTTGAAAAAGGTCGATTTAACATGGAAACCCTATGGGGTAGTAGTTTTTGAGCGCCCATTTGGCCTAATGCTACCAACTGTTACTGGCTACCCCTGGTTTTACTGGTTATTATTGTCATATGAATTTTGAAAGAAGCGTCCGGAGTGGGAGTGGGAGTCGGAGTCCGAGCCGGAGTCGATTTTTGAAGCCGGAGTCGGAGTCGGAGTCACCCGAAAATCCATCGACTCCGCAGCCCTGCTAGCACCAATCACCGCATATGCAGAGGCCGAACCGTTAAGATCGAGTAGTTGAGTCGTAAGTCACGCGGTTGTCGGTCGCGGCCGAGCGGACCCAGTGCGTCGCCACTGGTTATTGGTGAGGTCCTCGGAAGCCCCGGCAGCGGTGGCCGACACTCGGGAGGACTCCACCGCAGTCGCACGAAGCCGTCACGCGACACAACGGCGGCACTCGCAATGGACAGAGCGTGCGCCGTGCAGCGTTCAGAGTCCGGTGGAACGGGCGATGGCTAACGAGGGCCGGTGGCCAGCGAAACTGCATGACTTACATCACCGACTTCCTCCCTTTATTATATTACATAATTTGCAGATGGCTTATGTAATTCCAGCTCGGCCTTAAAAAGGGAACAGTGCTAACAAGATTCGTGATTGACGTAGCCAGAGTGTCGCAAAAAATAGTTCCTGATATTCGAGTGAGAATGCAGGTAACACGAGGATGCTGATGCTGCCAATATCCATCCCGGTTAAAAAAAAAATAATAAAATGATGTTACCAGGGACCAGGGGTCAATGGGGACGCTCACACAGCGATGTTGTCTATGAGCTAGAACAGATAAGCGAACGGGTCCGGGTTAAAGACATCCCGCTTGCAGACTGGTTTGCAGAACATTCTCCGCGGCGCAAATGTCAGAGGTGAAATGCAGCTGAAAATCAATCTCATATAACGGTCTTTTGCAATACTTTTTATTGTGACGCTGCAAAGAAGATTAAGAAAATAAAATGATATTTTGGTAAAATATGTTATTATTCACGATCTCATATGGATTCAAACTTTAAATAAAACCCTCACGAACTTAAAACGGTGTTTTGCTGGTGAAAAATTTCGTCATTCGGCGATGTTCACATATGTAGAGATACGTTCGGCCTGCCCCCCAGATGATGACCTTTTAATATGTAGGTATTGATTTCGATTTGTGCCTAAAATGATCCTTTTATAAATGCAGTACCAGTGGTCTTAAGGCTCAGTCTGGGCAGCAATATATCAAAAGCTTTGCACATTCGCATGTAGGTACGACTTTTGGATCTCAGATATTCACAGCCTGACTGCTCCTCATCCTTCCATTCCCAAGGGTACTCTTCCCAGTTGTTTTGTAAAGAGATCGACCCATCTGCCTCTCCCCATTCGCCACCTATCCGTCTTTCCAGCAGCCTGGACAGAGAACATGAGTCTGTTTATCAGTCGGACACCTGAGTTTTCATAGCCGCGTGTCTATGTCACTTCCATAGGCAGCAGAGAGCAGATCTCACCGTAAAAACAGCATCTCCAGCCGCATCTGCAGCCACCACAGACGTCGCGGAGAACATCAAACAGAATCAGAAAGGAGAACAGCAGCAACATGACGCCGGCCTCTCGTGTGAATGACCGCCGCACGCCGCAAGGTGCGGAAAATGAGCTGCCAGTGACCAGGCTGCTTTGATCATCATGCTACGATCATGACGACATCTGCACTGTGTAGCTCGGCATGCGGTATCAGTAACAGAAAGGCGCAGAAAGCATCGAAAACAATGACCCCGAATACAAGAGCAAGCAAATGAAGAGAACGGATTTTCATATTCGCTCAGCATGGCAACCGTTTGTGATATGCCTTTACTCTGCTCATGTATCCCCGGTCACTCTACCGGCTACCCGAAGCTCGGACTGGTTCGGGTCTTAGACATATGTGGGTTATTGAAGTACGTACATACCTGCAATATACTGGTAAACAGGATATGAACACGTCATGCCCACTGCAATCATCGATCACAGTGCGCTATTTCCAACGTCATTACGTGTTTCCAGCGTGTTTGACCGTTACGAATCCCATACAAGCCAGGGGAAGAACCTCGAGATTCTTCGGGCGATGCTCACTCAAACGATTAACAGTTGCTCACTTGAGTGCTAACAGCTCAGTTTATGGCTAAACCGGTCATCGCTTAGGGCACACTATTGGCACAGTGGTAAATATGCTATGGAAACCACTTCACCGGGCGAGGCAGGGGAGTACCCTAGAGTGGGGAGGAGGGGGGGGGGATGACCGTAGCAGCAGCCCCAGCTGACCCGAAGGCGGTGACCTCGAGGTCAGGTCGCCGACTGACCTTGCCCGGAGCGCCGCCGAGGCTGCGGATGCGCTCGAACATGCGTTTCACCACCTCCGGCTCGTGACAGAGGTAGTAAGAGTTGTTGGTCGTGTGGAAACCGTACCTGTCGAAAGAAATAGGGAAACAGTCACTGGCGGGAAACGGGAGGATACGGGAGCAGCTCGGCTGTCGCGCAGCAATACACTGGAGATTGGATAACAATTTGACTTTTATTACCAATCGGCATCAGTTTATAACCCAATAAACAACCTATCAGCCCTCGAACGGCACAATTAAATGTAAATAAACGTCTCAGCATGGCTCATTATTCTGCAACATTATCATTCCTCTAATACGACATCCACTGTAGTATGCATCCTTTCCCACTCGTGCTCATTTCATCTGTCCTCGTCAGTCATCTGATCCATGTAAGAAATCACCGAACGGAATGCTACAGGAAATCACCTCTCTGAAGATCAACAGCTGAAACGGATCCCCACATCAGAAAGCACACGTCCTGACAGCCGTTATATGTTTAAAGGCCGCCCCACACTGGACCTCGCATGCGGGTTGCGAGTTTTTGGGTTTTCGGATTTCTTCCAAATCAAACAATACACTATGTTGAGTGGCCCACACTACCATGTGACAAGCGAGTCTGCATGTTTTTAGCATGTGAGCCTACTTGTATCGCATTCCAAAAGTTGATTTTGAGTCAACATTCGATTTTCCTTGCTGCGAGGGCTGCGAGTTTTGTTGTGTTTTGTTGAAGTCGAATTTGGGTTCGTTTTGCTGATATTGCGATAATATGCATTTTTTTCTGAGGGTGTACCGGCTTCGCTGCATTCATGTAGTGACCATAAAAGAGTGGTTAAATCACTCCATGAAAGAGTATAATACACATGAATCAAAAACCATCAATCTCGCAACCCGCATGTGAGGTTCAGTGTGGGGCGGCCATTAAAGGGACACTCCCACCTTAACATTAGTTTTGAGTTGAGATAGCCAAATTGGTGGCCATGGCCTGCAAATACCGGTTTGGGCACTCACAACATCGACAAATGCTTTAATTCGGAGATATGGAATTTCAAACTTGCAGTTTTCGGATTCTAAGGGGCTAGTGCATTGGTATGCCCCCTTAGAATTTGTGACGTCAGCGGAGATCTAACGATTTTTAAATCTTTTACTAAAACGTTTGGTAGCACGCGGTGGTATATGCTGCTTTGCGCGCAACAAATGCCGCACTTTCAAATAAAGTCGCTAGGAACAGCGGAGATCCCAAAAAGTAAACAAAAGTAAAAGTCTAATATCTTGAAAACCGGTGAATATTTTTCGATGAAATTTGGTAGATATTCGTTTTCGCTCTTTCTGAACCGAGCGACATCACTTTCGTGCCAATTCATTAACTTTTTTGAAGGTGGGAACTGGGAGGGTCCCTTTAATAAGACGCTCGATTGACCCATCCCACACCACCTCTGGCACTATTTGACGGTCGCTGCACCCTCCCCCGGCCGTCAGCCTTTCGGCTGTTTGTCTAGCCCCGAGAAGTCGCCTGTACTGTATGATCCGTATTGTTATTCCGCAGCGCACTATCTAAAACGCATCCATGGCTCACAACTATTTCGCTGATAAATGTGCCATATATTCGTCCGTACCCGGCTACCTTTATTCTCACATGAACCCAATGCTCACATGTTAATCATGGACGCTGATTGAGATGTTTCCCCTGGCCCCGGAGCATGCAGAGGCCACAGCGTTATCAATTCCTTTCATGTCGGTCGAAGGAAGTTCATAGAAGACATCTAACTGGAAGAATATTTATATCGCGCTAGAAACAAATGCCGTTTAAAGAGAGCACGCTGAATTTCGACGACCGTTTTGCACAATGTGTCATGTATATTACATATGACGCCACTGTTATAAGTCATACAAGTCACTCCCAATGTTTCATGTTATGCAAACGCTCCCTGTCTTCTGTGTGGCTGTATTTTGATGAACGGTGCGGCCAGGGACCAGGATATAATACAAGCAGTTTACAGGAAACAAATTTGTTACTGAAATGCGAATGAAGTGATCCAGACTTTACGCAATGTTGACGATACGACAGAGCCGGGGACCTCACAAAAAGGAGCCGAAAACCAGAAGCGTCAAGAAAGCGAGATGAATCAAGAAGTACGCCCTCTAAGGGAAGAGGTTGCGTGAACTGACCGCCATCCAGGAGGGAAGGTTACAGATCTATATCTTACAGCTTGAATATCGAAATATTTAATTCGTTAAGTGTTTTTATCAGTAGTTTATAGAAATGCTAATTCTATGCCTGCCACAATGAGCACATTTATACATCAATTAAAATGAATCGCAGTGACAGAATCACACGAATTGAACGTTGGTAAAGCTGCAAGTGACAGCGTCCGGAGAGCTACCGTTATCTCCTTATACTAATGTCCATGATACGGCCAAGCCTCGAAATGTCTGTCGATAAGCCTCGAACTGACAGAAACACATCCTGCTTCTCTCCGCGTTTACACCGCTGCGACTTATGCTAGACGTCAATCACTAGGTAATGGACCAACAAATACCATGTCACCACCGCCTTTGGTTCTTATCCATCTGAATTACAAATACAGGCAGCAGCACCTAAACAGCCCGGTGGCGCTGCCACTTCCCGTGTTATCACTTATCACCACGTTACGGCAATAAATCCATCGCTGCCGCTAGTATGTCGGGCTACTCTGTTTTGGATGTAGTTAAATGCATGCATCAGTTTGAGATAAATTACATGCTAACAGTGTAGTGAAAATAGCTCGAAGAATTCAATAAACGAAACAAGAGCATACCTTATCGTAATGTAAATAAATCAGAAAATTATGAATTCAACACGACCACAAAAACGTTCACTGGGCTGGTCACGGCATAAGCGGCCCGCTGGCGGCGGTGCCCGCGGGCACACACAGTTTGACCCGAGAGGCCCTTTTGGTGTGACCGTTGCGCTCCCCAGAGGTCAGCGCGGAGCGAGTGGTGTTCCCGCGGTCAGCGGTCAGCGCGCTGACCGTCCAGTCCTCACTGACCGACAGTGACGGATAGCCGACAGTTTCAGATACTCCCGCGCCATCTCACCACCAAGCAAATGTTATGCATAATAATCTGCACCGTGTGACCTATCATCTCCTTATTGCGAGATCAGCGTGTGGGCAGTTTGTCTGCCAGCTGTCGCGGAGGTGGGGTCGGGGACCTTTCGCCGGGCACGGGTCGCCGGTAAGGAGCACAGGCAGATCGGTCAGCTCGGGAGCCGCGGAGAGGAGAGAGGAATGCGGAACGAAACGGTGAGGCTCATCATAAAACCGGGACAGAGGTGAGGCAAGGAATCGAGTCAAACAGATGGATATGGGGAGCTGATGTAAGCTAGGACCGGGGCCCCACATAGAATTGTATGCATACAAAAGCGTGCGATAAAAATGTGATAACAAAAATGAAATTTCTCTTTGAAGCATCAGTCAGAAAGGTAGCGGCATACATTGCGAAGTCTAGAATGCATACTTCAGCTGAAACGCAGCCTCGCTCCCCGTTCCAATATGGTTTGGAAACAAGACTATAGCTCGTTTTTTAAAGTTTGCCCCTCACTGTAAACGTCTTTTTGAATACAGCACGAGAATTGCTAGCTGAATTACTGAGAAAACTGGTTGGCGCACATTGTATTGGAGATATGAATAATATTTTCAAAATAAGTTTTGAACACCGACGATGTAATGGAGCTGTAGGTACAGGCAAATACGAGCTATGAGTCTGTGAAATAGTAAACAAAGTTGATAAAATTGATCGTCTGTGAAATCTGGTGAAATCAATGTGCGCCAACCAGTTTTCTTAGTAATTCAGCTAGCAATTCTCGTGCTGTGTTCAAAAAAGACGTTTACAGTGAGGGACAAACTTAAAAAAAACGAACTATTGTGAGGGCAGTCATTTGCGTCTCTCTGCTACAGATTTGTCACACGGGTGTATGTCACGGACAGATGTCACGCATGGACGTCGGATAGATCGCCCATGTCACGGATAGATCACGGATAGATCTGTCACGTGTGGGTAATTTCGTCACAAGATACCGGTAACCAGTGCCGTTATTTAAAGTTCCTGTTACGTTAACACGGAGCGGAGGAGTAACCGAAAGAATACCATTTAATACTGAAAGTCGACTGTCATAAAACTTCCACTAACACGCATGGAAAGTCACTCTTCTGTTTCAGATGACGCTAGACGGGTTTTTAAGGCACAACAGCCGCGCAACTCTGAGGTACTTCGGTCATAAGACCGAGACTTTCATCTACAGCTAGCTCACCGTTCCTCCATTGTTGGTACACACGCCACAGCGGTTACCCACCCCACCACCGCGCCGCGCCGGTCACTTCAGGAGCCGCTTCGGGCCACTGCAAACACACCGCGCCTCTGGGTGCCTACCGCACCGTCATCGGAGGGAACTACCCGCCGCTGACGGCGCTGTTACCGTCGAGATGTCCACAAAACGCCGCCCCACTCGACACTAAGTTTCCCCGTGATGGGGACGGCACCCTGACCTCACAGGTTGTAGTTGTAGTGTCTGTTAATAAAACACACCCCACTCGGCAGTAAAGGCGCGGGCCGGTAGCGGGGAGGGAGACGGCACGGAGAGGGCCGCCACATAGCCTAGTCAACATCCGCGTGAGTGAGCCGAATTCATCTCCAGACTGGCCGGCAATAAAGCAAGGCTGGTGATAAAACCCGAGTTACGACTGACAGTGCACAACACTCCGCGGGGGATAGGTCAGCAGGCTGACCCACTGCCAGAGTTCAGTGAACTCGATTTAACGTTGTTTTACGTTTTATGTACGCCTCGACCACGCCCCGGTTAGAGAAGCACGCACAGTCACGCATTTCAATTCGGAGCTTATAGCGATTCGAGCAAGTAAGCAGAACCACCGATGTTGGACCACAAAGCAATGAAAAAATTGTTCACCGTGAATTGGAAGCCTTTCTCAACAATACCGAAAAAAGAAACATTGAAATGGTATAAAATCCATTTCAGAAATGAAATATGAATTGTCATTCACCTGCTGTTTCAACGGACGTAAATGACCTTGCGGTCGACAGCCGCTAGGTCATTTACCTACGTCATTTTAATCGGTCATTTACAAACCTTGACATTGATTACAAACCTTGACCTTGAATGACCATTTAATCGTTAACCTTGAATGACCAATCAATCGGTCATTTACAAACCCCGTCAACTATCTAAACAAAATCTCACTTATAGTCCCGTACAATTTTATTACAGTTTGTCATCAGCATCCTCGTCGCTTTCCCGTGCACCTGGTGCGGTGCACGATATCCATTGTTCAACATTAGGTGACATTTGTACGTGTCACATTGGTTTGTAAAGCTGGCCATTTAGTCGTCACCATTTTTACATCAGCTGGTATTTTTAGCAATAAATAAATTAAAAAATTAACACGGAATGAATGAGGCGTTACATGACCGCAGAGGGCGGTACCGTTGTCACTTCCGCTCTGTGTTAACGGAACGGAAATTTGAATAACGGCACTTGTGACCGGTAGCTTGTGACGAAAGGAGCCACACGTGACGGATCCATCCCTGACAGTCGGACGTCCATGCGTGACATCCATCCGTGACAGACACCCGTGTGACAAATCTACGGCCGACGGAAACGAATGTAAATTTTTACAATCAATTTGTTCTTAGCAGCGGTATTGACGTCACTTCGTTTTCCGCATTTAAAACTCGTGTCCGTAATATGATTAACAAAGTGTGATGTGAGTGCCTTATATATATCTTGTATGACAACGGTCTTTGAATAGCCCCATTATTGCGGGTTGACCGGATGATGTAAAATAAATAAATAAATAAATAAATAAATAAATAAATAAATAAATAAATAAATAAATAAATAAATAAATAAATAAATAAATAAATGTAATTGTACAGGCCTCCCTGGCGTGCTCAGTGACAGGCTCACATTGTGAAAGGCCAGCACGGGAATCTGCCCACCTGTGGACCTTTAAACTGACCATCCTCACCTATCGTAGATAAGGTCGAGCTGCTGGGTCAGAGACAGTCCCTTGTTGGCCAGCGTGGTGGCCATCTGGGCGACCTCCAGCGCGGCGCTAACGCCGTCCTTGTCCAGCACCGTGGTGCCGCACATGAAGCCGATGGCCTCCTCGAAGGCGAACAGCACCTTCTTCCCCTGCAGCATCAGCTGCTCGGCCCGGTTACCCATCCACTTGAAGCCGGTCAGGGTTTCCTGTGGGCGAACACACGGGGGCGAGTGGAGGAAGTTAATGGGGTAATTACTGTCGGCGTTGGCTGAACTAATGAGCAGACGTAACCGCAGCAGGGCAGACATACTGCTCTGGTACCTACTGTAGAGTATGACAGATGGCGCATGTAAGTACGAGACACCTCAACGCTCCACAGTACTAAAATGCACTAATTCCACACGTTATTCACAACATCGGACAGGCGTGACGGAACATAAAAACTAGGCGTGACGGGACATAAAAGCTAGGCGTGACGGGACATAAAAGCTCCACATAACGCCAAAGAGCATCAAACGACGGTAAGTTCCTTGACCCATGTCGGCAATGGCGGTATTATAATTCAGCATATGTTTGCATGCCCCGAACTTCTATTGCGCTTTCTATCTCCGACAACGCAATACGAAATTTAGATAGCATGCCCATATCCGACCAAGAACGGAGTGCAGCAACCAGAACAGCTTAAGGATAGCAGACAAATAAACTTTTCATGAGCAGTCTTCCTCCATTGATTCACCCTTGCAGCTCCGAGGCTGCGGAGCTGTTTGACAAACAAAGTTACCGGTTGTCGATGCCTGCTTTGATCATGTGACCGGACAACACTTGCTAATGCCCACTGTAAACAAGCCCAGACGTATTCCAAGCGGTTGTAGCCATTTGTTGAACAGCGTCAGCCTATCAGCTACCCCGCCTATAAAGTCCTGCCGACAAGGCGTACAAAATACTAAGCCCCGGACAAAGCATATGCATCGCACTTGTCATTCGGGTGCAGGCTAATGTCCCAAACATCCATCCCCCAGTTCCTGCGTTGAACGTCCCACTACAGTCATGTCATACCGGTCGCTGCATCCCATCGTGCTTCGTAAGAAGCCGTGCTGTGTTGGTCATGTCCATGGCCGGTTCGCACGGCAGGTGAATGAGAATGACTAAGCTTATTTCTCACTTTATACTGATGGTCTTTCATGAAAAAAATATCCAGTAATGCAAAACAACGACCACCATTGTTATTATTTTCACACATTACACGAATTTTCACCCACCCATGTCATCACTCGTATTTATCGCATTTAACTAAAGTGCTGACATAAACAAGGCGCAGCGAACAACATCAACCGGAGCGTGATAAATTCGCATTAGTCAGGTCATCGTCATGGAGCCACACTCCCATCCTAGTCACGTTGCTATAAACACGAGACCGCCAACAGTTATCCCGCTAGCTGACCTACCCCGGCACAAAGCCAAAAGAAAAACAAGCCTATCAGAGGAGTAGATCTGACATATTCTTCCATGCAGTCAAAATGTTAGATGGAGCTGCTGCAGACTCCGTGCTAATCTCTGGGCCATAACTCAGACAAAAGCGGGTCATTCAACTGCGACCATCCCCATATCCAGTCCTCTCCTCCCATAGACCTCTGTATATCTCAGTAGCAGGTAAGGCAGAGGTGTTTTGTATGTTATCCAAGACAGATTTGTATATCAAAAACGACAATATTATTCAAATCTACTATACTATTTGTAGAATGAAACTCTGTCTGTCTGTGTTTCTGTTTGCACCGTGCAGAGGGGTGCTTTGACGTTGTGCACAGGTCAAACGGTGCGTTCGATGGGGCTGAAATTTTCGCAGGGTGTTGATGACGTCACGCGCACGTGCAGTGTCGAGGTTCGAGTCCCGGGGGGTGGATGGTTCGCACGTGGCACGCGCTGGAAAAAGGTGCTTTTTCTCCAAATTTTGCTCGGCTCTCAAGCTTGCTTCAAGGCATCGGCAGCCGGGTTCAATCGCCTTTGACAATAAAATGCATGACGATCGGCGGCGGGTGCCTCTCATTTGCAGATTGGCCAAGTTATTTATTTTGATAAACAGAGGCGAATGAAGGTGTTGATTTTCGTTGAATGGGGACAGTTTTCAATGCGCTGACACAAATGCACCGCGTTTGCCGTAATGCGCCACATTTGTCGAAAGGCGCCATTTTTGCCGGAAATTGCACAACTTTGTCAAATATGGTCCGATAAAGGCGCAATTCGGTGAAAGAATGCATGACAAAAGGACAGGCACAAATGCGTCACTTTTGTCGCAACGCGCCACATTCGTCACAAGGCGCTATTTCCACCAAATATGATTAAGAATAATGGAATTACACGAGTAGGAGCACGGTTAGAAACTCTTTTTTTAGTTCGTCAGTTTATATGATAATCTGTGACCTCACATGACCCAGTGGTAGTGGTGGTAGTGTAGTGGTAGTAGTATTGGTAGGAGTAGCGGTAGGGGTAGTGGTAGTATTAGAGGTAGTGGTAGGGGTAGTGTTAGGGGTAGTAGTAGGGGTAGTGGTAGGGGTAGTGGTAGGGGTAGTATTAGGGGTAGTAGTAGGGTAGTGGTAGGGGTAGTAGTAGGGGTAAGGGTAGGGGTAGGGGTAGTGGTAGTGGTAGGGATAGTGTTGGGGGTAGTGGTAGGGGTAGTGGCAGGGGTAGGGGTAGTGGTAGGGGTCGTGGTAGGGGTAGTGGTAGGGGTAGGGGTAGTGGTAGGGGTAGTGGTAGGAGTAGTGGTATGGGTAGAATTAGTAGAAGTGTGGCACAGGCCGATCCAATGTGACGTGGTGACCTATACGACCTGGCCTGACCGAAGGTGACCTGGCCTGACCCAGTGTGAGCAGGGATGACCGACTTGACCTGACTTGACCCCGTATGACCCAAATTTTATCAAACTAAGCCATCAGAATATTCCTTTATATATCTGCTTCCAGACGGCTCATCGGTATGATTCAAACACCATTCAAAAGCAAACTGGCTGCTGCGTATTCTATGGCTACGCCGCGAAGCAAGTGGCGCAGCCGCTTGTCTATCTTACTATTTGAACAGGATCCGTCTGTTTGTTTGTTTGTTTGTCCGCCACGCCGTGTAGTGGGTTCAATTTGTTACGGCTACAGGGCAGACGGTACGACGTAGGGGGCTGAAATTTGCACACCTTATAGGTGACAGAACGGGTCAGCGCCTTTTCTAGGTTCCGACTCGCTGGGGTGCACGATTCGCGCGTGGGGCGCGCTGGAAGAACGCCAATGAAATTTTGATCGGTTCGTAGATCTTCATTGAGAGCCGGGGTCGACAAACTTTGTGGACTAAATGCATGCCGATCGGTGGCGGGTGCCTCGCATTGGCGGATGGGCAAGTTTTTAATTTGAATAAAAAGTGGCGAGAGAATGTGTTGATTTTCGTTCGATGGGAACAGTTTGTGATACGATTTTACAAATTCACCGCGTTTGCCGCCATGCGCCATAATTATCTCAGGGCGTCATTTTTGTCGCAAATCGCACAGTTTTGTTAAATATGGTCCGATATGGGCGCAATTTGGTGCAAAGATGCATGCTCAATCACCGGGTGAAAATGCGCCACGTTTGCTGCAATGCGCCTCATTTGTCACAAAGCGCCATTTCCGACAAAAACGATTAAGCGTAATGGAATGGCACGAATAGGGACAGGGCTGGGGACACTTTAAGTCTGATATTTTACTACTGATTGGATCCAATTATTCTGTGACCTGACATGACCCGGCGGTGTTGGTAGGGGTAGGGGTAGGGGTAGGGGTAGTGGTAGGGGTAGTGGTAGGGGTAGTGGTAGGGGTAGGGTAGGGGTAGGGGTAGTGGTAGGAGTAGTAGTAGGGGTAGGGGTAGTGGTAGGGGTAGTAGTAGTGGTAGGGGTAGTACATAGTAGGGGTAGTAGTAGGGGTAGTGGTAGGGGTAGTGGTAGGGGTAGTGGTAGGGGTAGGAGTATGGGTAGTAGTAGGGGTAGATGTAGTGGTAGGGGTAGGGGTAGGGGTAGGGGTAGGAGTAGGGGTAGTGGTAGGGATAGTGGTAGGGGTAGTGGTAGGGGTAGTGGTAGTGGTAGGGGTAGGGGTAGTGGTAGAGGCAAAAGCAGAACAGTGGCCCGGGCTGATCCCAGCAGACGAGAGGTGACCTATGTGACCTGGCCTGACCCAAAGTGACCGGGACTGACCCCTTTGACCCGTATTGACCCCGTATCACCCAAATTTCATCCAACAACGCCCTCAGAACAGTTATTTTTTAAATTCTCTTCACATTTCCGTCCATATCTATGCTTCTAGACAACACATCGACATGAATCAAACACCATTCGAAAGCAAATTGGCTGTTGCCGCAATTTAATTATTATGTGACCTGACATGACCCAGTGGTAGGTAGTGGTAGTGGTAGGGGTAGTGGTAGTGGTAGGAGGTAGGAGTAGGGGTAGGGGTAGTGGTAGTTGTAGGGGTAGTAGTAGGGGTAGGGTAGTAGTAGGGGTAGTGGTAGGGGTAGTGGTAGGGGTAGTGGTAGGGGTAGGAGTATGTGTAGTAGTAGTGGTAGGGGTAGGCGTAGTGGTAGTGGTAGATTTAGGGGTAGGGGTAGTGGTAGGGGTAGTGGTAGGGGTAGTGGTAGGGGTAGTGGTAGGGGTAGGGGTAGTGGTGGAGGCAAAAGTAGAACAGTGGCCCGGGCTGATCCCATCGGACGAGAGGTGACCTATGTGACCTGGCCTCACCCAAAGTGACCGGGGCTGACCCCTTGACCCGTCTTGACCCCGTATCAGCCAAATTTCATCCAACAAAGCCCTCAGAACAGTTCTTTTTTAAATCTCCTCACATTTCCGTCCATATCTATGCTTCTAGACGACACATCGATTTGAATCGAACACCATGCGAAAGCAAATTGGCTGGTGCCGCAATTTTTTCTTACCACGCAGCAAAGCAAGTGGCGCAGCCGCTTGTCTATATTACTATTTGAGGAGGGCGTAGTTTCTGTCTATTACGAAGGTCGCGACATGGTGCTACGTAGCGCGGGTTACAGATCACACCGTTGCACCTACCGCGCTGAAATTTGCGCAAGTTATAGAACAAGGATGGACAACGTGCCTTTGAGCGGTCTCGGCTCGATCGGATCGATAGCGAGCGCGTGGCGCGTGCCCAAAAAGTGCAAATTCGCGTCATAGACTTTACATGTATAAATCGGCTGGCAAAAACGGGCGAAAATGGCTAAATTTGCCCGACACGGGTCCGTTCCCCGTGCAATATCTCGGTAGCCGTGCGCCCGATCGGCACGGGGAAAACAGCATCGTGTGGAGAATCGAACGGGCAATCGAATAGTGTGCGGTGCAGGGGTGGCACGCGCCACGTGCAAGTGTGAGGGCAATTTCATTTCAAAAAGTGCCATTTTAAACGGATTTTGGAATTTATATTAATTTCAGGTGATCGTCAGACGGAATGAGTTGAAACAGCGCCTATTAGCAATAAAAATGTACCGTCTCTCATGGAAAAATTGTGAAAAGCTAATTGATCAAAAACAATGTGGAAAAAATCGCTGAATTAGATGGTATTTGTCCAAAATGTGCCACTAAAAAGTTACACGGGATTTGCTGCTTAACCTGATACGCTTGACAATTGAAAATGCTATCATTAGAAAGAGCATTCAATTCTCTCCAAGATCCAATCATCACGTTTGCATGACAAGCAACAGTATTCTTAAAAATATAAATGTTTTAAACCTCTGCAAAGCGATTTTTAGCGAAAAATATCTACGCCTTTCATTTGTCTGAAAACTACGCACCTCAATTATAAAGCACATTTGGCAGATTCTGAAGTGGAAAGCATGCTTATCAGACACGGGCACCTCGATGCGGTGGATATTTTTTCCACAAACCAAAACGTTTAGCCGTCAAAAAGCAATCGACCGAAATGGATAGATAACCCAACCGACACAAGAACAACCGAACACCCGCCGATCGAAAATATCCCTTTTCGCGTTGCGGAGCACGCGGGTCACCCTAGTATACACTACACAAATACATTGAATATTATTCAACTATATAATAAATTATTCAAATATAATTCAAATTTCTAGTGCATTTGAATAATATTGTCGTGTTTGATATTCGGAGGTCTTTGCCCCTCTCCGTTCCATCCTTCCTTCTCCGCTCCCCGGCCGTCGGTCTTCTCGGTCGGCCCCTCACCTCAAAGTGGAAGCCCTCCTTCTCGGCGATGGAGCGCAGAATCTTGGACGAGACTGTGCTGGCGAGCATGTAACAGGTGTCTTTGTCGTCTGGCGAGGGGTACGAGGACCAGCACCACCAGCCGAGCAGGGCGCCCGTCTCGTTACCGTTAAACACACGCCACTCGCCGCTGGGGAGAGAGGGGGAGACAGAGAGAGAGAGAGAGAGAGAGAGAGAGAGAGAGAGAGAGAGAGAGAGAGAGAGAGGGAGGTGAGTGGGACGGAACTGAAAACAACGGCAATTATCTATCATTGCACATGCATTTGCATATTGCTTCCGTGGTTGGTGATCACATGAAGGTAATGAACACTGACTTTGTTCTTACAGCTGAATTCAAGTTCCATTACACTCATTTGGTAACAAAATTGGCAGTTCTTCTAGTACATGTACCAATTTATTACGAGACTATAATAACCGAAGAACGATAGACCTCTAAGAGTATTTGCACAGGTGTGCTAACATACACTCAGTTCCCCGCCCGTATCCCGGTAAGTCCCCGGTTCGAATTAGCAACACCTTGCTTCACTGGAGACAACAAAGCATGACGGCAACAAATTAACAGCACGGGCAATTCGATATGCATGGCGGCGCGTTCAAACTAGCAACCCTAAAGGTGCGTTCACACCGTCAATGGATTGAAGGCGGGGGCCGATACCTCGGAGCTGTTCTACACCATAATATAGAACTTTAGACACTAATAGTACTTCAGGTAGTATAGTGTCATGAGCACTGAGCAAGCAATACGGTAACCCTTCATGTCAACAAACTGCAGTTTTGGGATCATAGGGTCATCATTTAGGATCAGACAATCTATTTCATTCCACATGAAACAGAGTACCTACGCTCCTGATTTTCAGCTTATATAACCAGTACCTTACGTGCCAGGATTGCATGCTGGGTTATCAATGTGTAACTAACTACTACCGTAGCTTCAAAGCAAAATGTATTAAATAAATGTAAAATGAAAGCAAAAAGGATTGCACGCCACGTTCAGCCATGGACATAACTAACACAGTTACACAATGGCGATTGGTCGACAGGCCAAAGGTGCCAGAGTTGGCGTCCTGACGAGGGTTTGCTTATGTTTGAATCGGATGGTCGAGTAAACACAGAGTAGCTGCTGTGAATTCGGGCCCTGACCTATCCATTATGTAATGGTACTTGGCGGTCATTGGCGTCCCAGCGATACAAGTTGAATGCATTGTGTCAGGTCGATTTGTTCTATGACTTTTTTTTTAGATGAAACAAAAAATGACGAGAAAAAGGGATGGCCACTCATAACTCATAGTCTCTCATGGTCACTGGTAGGGCTAGCACACCACACCTTGTATAATGCATCACCGTTCCCTGCTTCTATCCTCAGGATACAGAAATCCTTCTCCTCCACGCCACAACCCCCTCCGGGCTGGACAGGCAACTTTATCTCATGCGGGCTGCTCCCTTGGAGCGGCACCGCTGCTCCTGAGGGAGCGCACCCCGTAGCCGGGTGCAGTGAGTGCCTTGGGGCTGGGTGGCCTGTCCTTGGACGGGCTCAGCCCCGGCGACTCACTAGGGTGCCTGCCCAGACCAATGTCTCCCCCTATATCCTATGATCCTCCCGGCTCTGAAATGGTCTCATTGGACCGAAAGAGCCTAACCCAACAAAACAATTAAAACAAACAATTGTATAATGCGATCCAATGGAAAAAATACTCATTTGTCGGTTCATTCAATGAGGATAGGTATGCATTTTTGTTCAGTTTTAGGCGCGGTTATGTGGTAAAAGGTTACGAAGCCAAACTCAAGACACATTCAAACAAGTTAATGAATATCCTCAACCTTAGTAAGCTATTGCGCCAAAATCATGATTTTCAAAATCACTTTCATACCTAAACATGTGGTAGATGCGTTTGTAAACCCTGCGCTTTGTTGAACTTTGATTGATTTATAGCCTGCGAATGACCCGTTCAATTTGTGTACTGGTGATTTCATGGCGTGTGCACGCGGTAATTGATTGGCATACTAATTTAGCATACCAATTCCAGAAGTAGGTATCCATGGGAACTCCTGGTTATTAAGTTGCAAAGACAAGTGAAAACCAGCCCACCATATCGCGCCTGTGCATTTCGAAGGAACGGTAATGACTAAAATCCCATGTCCTGCCACAAACGGCTGCTGGCAAGTTAAAGTAATAATAGCAACAGTGCAGATGCGGCAGAAATTCCCACGGCGGACAGTATTAAAAAACCTTAATAATTATAAAACAGGCCGACAGGGAGGAAACGTAGGCGTCAGGTATTGTAAAAGGCGCCCGCAAATCCCGCAAAAGGCGCCCACCGTTCCCACACTGAATAGTTTCGACGTTGGGATATCGGTGTGACACGCATATTCTCGGGATAGGTTACTGACGTGCTATTGTGCTTAGCCTGCAGCTCGTACACTGATCGGAAATTATCCAATTTAATCACAGTAGCCATATACCAGTCAGCCGCACATTCGAGAGCTATCACATCCAGCAGCTTTGTCGGTGTCATACCGACCCGGCCCGAGCTACGCCCACCATCTCTTGCTCTCCGGGGTCATAGATCGGACTGAAGCCGATCCGTGCATCCTCCCTGTCGTCCATCATTTCGTCAAGAGTGCACGGATCGCAGATAAGATTTCCTCCCTGGCCCATCCACCTCTCCACGTCCATGCACTCCCCACAGAGCAACGACCCGACGCCGTGGGTCGCCTCTCTGCTCACCATTTCCGCCTCATCTCCGGGACCCCTGCAGCTCGGACCGGGGCCGGTCAGAGGAGGGTCAAACTCTGTGCACCAGCCGGGATGACTATCTTCAGACACCGCGGCACACGTGACTCCCAGAGGAGGCGTCCATGGGTACACGGCTGGTCGGAGCTATCAATTACTGCACAATGATAATTTATTCACAACAGCGGTACCAAGCCCTTATCGTAAATGGCAATTAAATGCCTGAACACAATCATGTGGAAACACAATGGTAGGGCAATGCCAGCTAAATTTCACGTTTTCAGTATATTATGGTCCGTATGGTGGGCACAGAGACATTGATGAGGAAAGGCTAAAATCAAACGTTGCGATGAACCGAATTTGGCAACTTAGCTGCGCCTCATTGTGCCTATATTGCTGAAAATTAACCATCATGTTATGCATATATCGACGGCCGTTTTTTCTCTTATGAAGGTCTCTCAGAGTTAATTAATCCAGCCGTTTGTTTTGCCGTTTGTTTGCAGCCAAATACTTGATAACTCTTACCAGTTTAAATCCATGCTTCCTCCATTCAAACGGTTCACTGCCTGAAAATAGTTGCCGTGCTAAGTACGCATCGCCCATCGTACATCGCTAAATGAACACTTTATTTTTAGTTACTTTTTGTTTGCTATATTCATCTCGTGCACAGGTCACGACGCTGTTTAAATATACATATACGATTAAGTTATATATTATTCAGGACACCAGCGGTCATCCACCCGGCCACTCACCGCTCCCCATCACCCTAGGACTTTGTTCCGGGATAAACTCTATACCCGATTACCGCGCGCCACCCCGAGTGCGTGGGATACAAACAAATGAATTGACAAACAGCTGAATGCGCAAACAGCTGAATATTGTAACAGAGACTCATTTGCATTGCATTCAAATCAGTGAACAGCCGCTGTCGTTAAATACTTCAGCTCGTATGTCAGACGGCATGCGGCGTTTAAGAGTTCAACTGTATACGCGAGAAATTAAGTCCATGGCGGGACGAATTAATAAAACAAATTACAAAAGAGGTCACTGGCTGGGCGATGAGAGCCACATGAGACACGTGGCACAGAGTTATGCAACAGCGGGCCCCAAAACGCTAAAATAGGCAACAGTTTTGTCACTTGGTAACCTTTTGGTGCCATATTAAGGTCGACAGTGTGCGGGGGAAGCTGTGACCTTAGTGATGCGAATTTTAGCTCATTGGGAAACGGTAACCAAGCCAAATAGGTGCCAGCCAAAAGCATGGGAATTCATGAAACCAGCAAAATAACAATACATCAAAACTGATCGTTCGTTCATGAGGGTTTACGAGCGCGTCGACTGCGGTGGTCATTTTGCGCCCAAAACATCAAAACTGAAAAAGACAAAATACCGGTTTGGTATTAGCTAGGAATTGACAAAACAATACCTAGCTGGTGTCCGATTGGCATCTCCAGTTTTGACCTCTACTGCCCGATCGAGTACTCCGAGTGAGCGTCAAAATTGGTCCATGAACCGGTGACACATTTCGGCGGACGCTCCGACTTATATAACGCCACTGGCTGCCACTGACCGCAGGCCACCCCCGCCATACACAAATAGCAAGCGGCACGGCCCCGGCAGGGCTCTCACTAACGGTAGGAAGGGTAAAGGTGTCGACAAACCCATTGGGGCAGACACATATTGCACTAGAGGCTTAGTAATACTACTTAAGCAATTTGACCTCAGAAGACCTACGTGAAAAATGTGAAACATCCATTGCGGAGGATACTATTTTCTAAATTGTAGAATGTTGGATATTTCTAGAAAACTGTCATTGCGAACCACGAACCTTTGGCGTATTAGAGATGCGTCTATAAGCAATAGCATTCACTACCGTAAGTAGATTATGCTGAATACTGACAGGCAATAAGTGTGAAAATGAGCGGTCTCGAACAAAGGGCAACTCTAACCAATTCATGGTAACGGATCCATGGCGGATATAAAATGACGATAATAACTTAATTTTCTTTGGAAGACAAAGCTTTCGATACATACCGTATCTTGATTAGTGTTTGACTTAATCGACATTGATCACTGATCGACGACATGATGCCATCGACAGTGATCAAGATACTGTAAGTATCCAAAGCTTTATCTTTAACGATAAACTTGATAATAAGTCTAGTTTATATTAAATGATAATAAATGATAATAACGATCCTAAATCTTGCCATTTTATTACCAATTCATCTTTCTCAATCTGTCAGGTCGTGAGCTCCTCAAAGGTCAATGTAGAATGGGAGGATGGAATAACCCCACCCCCACATTCAGAAATTCATGAACTATGATTACCATTGAGTGCAAACAAAATGCTTGACATGGGTACCCTGTTTAGTCAGACGACCCTTTCGACCTATCGAGCCCTCTTCAGGACCATGTGATGACAAAATAGGGACATTGCACTGACGCACTCATGGTGCGCCGACGCGTTAGCTTCCTCCCGTGGGATAGCCGATTGGAAAATTATCTCGCTGCACCAGCGCATGATCAGTTCCCATCACCATTTCCGTCTATGACATCCTGCACGCCCAGTGCAGCTGTTGCCTTCGTTACAACTCCTAACGCCCGACCGAAAATTCAAGGATAAGGGCAGAGTTCAGAGTTCACGGACCCTGGCTCCAACAGCCCAGGTGGAGCCGACCGGGGCTGGTGGACCGAAAATTCAAGGATAAGGGCAGAATTCAGAGTTCACGGACCCTGGCTCCACCAGCGCCGGCCCGCTGACTTATGTAACGCGAGCGCCGTAAAAGCGCAGGGCAGTTTCGCCTGGGGCGCGGTGCGAACGGCGCAGAGGCTCAACCCTTGTTCTCACGACAGGTGGAGCATGCAGGGGCGGACAGCACTACCATTCAGGCATTGGGGCGGTCCACCACATATCCTCCCTTGCAACTGGGGGGATTACAGAGCAGATCACTAACAGAGTAAAAAAAAAACTAACCATCTACCGCAATGGTGGTACCCATTTCATACATTCCTAGTGGAATATGTAACCAAAAACTGGCAAAATGGCATGATATAGAACTATCAATTAACTGACACTAGCCGCTCGCCTTTTGGGGCGACAACCAAGCAAGCGAGAGTTGAGCTTTACACGTGCGAATCGTGGTCAGATGGGTCATTGGCGGACTTGATCTCGGCTCACCCAGAGTGACAGAAGAAAAAATCCACAAATACGCCTCCGTAAGGGTCTTGCTTGTTTTGTTTTGTTGGATTCAGCTCTTTCGGTCTATTAACCCGCGCATGACTGGGGGGGGGGGGGGGGCTCCACAGAGCCCCCCTCCCGTTTTTCGGCAATATCTTCTAAACCGTTTGACGGATCAACACGAAACTTGCAGTACCCTCAGAGGCATCAATTTGACACCTTGTGTTAAAATTTCAACTTTTTAGCTACCATAGTTTGGTCGGAAATGACGTCAGAATGACGTCATGTCGAGCGATTTTGATGCAAAATATTGAATTACGGCAAACGCTCTCAAGAGCTTAGTTTTAAAGCTAGATCCAATTTCTTTGCACCAGTGAACTACAAATACACGTAGCTATCAAACTGCTATCTCGCATTTTCGAAATTCTGAAAATTTGGAAAACGTTTTTTTTTACAATCACAAAAAATATATAATTTGATTTTTTTTTATAAAGTTTTTAATTTTTCGCAAAAAACGGAATATATGTAACAGAACACAGTCACACACTAATTTGCTCTAGCAGGTTTCAGCCCAATACCTATCTTCAAAAATAGCCAAGTTATTTGCATTATTGCCAAAATTTTACAATTATATATTTTTCAAAACCATTTTTAGTACGTTTTTGACATCCTACAGCAATAAAAATGGCACCATTCTGAGCTCAAACTGCATATGATGGGCACCTTTTTTGTTGAAAAATTTCATTTTCAAAATTTGACCTTTTCTGACCTGAAATGACACAGACATTATTTTCGAAATATACGTGTAAAATGGACCATAAAGCATGCGTCACGTGACCGATACATGATATACAATTTTCGTGACCTAGGATGGCCTGGCCTTGACCTGAAAAATCCGAAGTAAAAGTTCGGTACCCTCAGGGTATCTAAGGCATATATCAAGGAGTGCGTAAACCAAAAATGAGCCTGATCGGACATGTTAGCCGGCGGCCAGAGCCTAAATTGTAAACAAGCAAAAATGCCGATAACTTTTACTTTGACCTGACCTGTGACGTCATCGGTGACCTCGAGGTCAATGAAAATAGGTTTCGCTCGACAGTTTTTCCAGGGCTATCAGACGCCGTTTGAATTTTGACGATCGGTCAAGTAGTTCCAGAGATAGAAGGGGGGTTCTGGAGAGCCCCCCCTCTCAGTCACTCGCGTTATGGAAAATACCCCAGTCATGCGCGGGTTAAGACCATGGCAGAGCCGGGAGGATGCTAGGAATTACGGGCAGACATTGGTCTGGGTAAGGCATCCTGGTGAGTCGCCGGGACTGAGCCCATCCAGTAGACAGGCCCACTAGACCCCTGACTCCCACCGCACCCGGCTACGAGCCTGCTCCTAGGGAACTTCCCGCATATGATAAAATTACCCGTCCAGCCCGGAACAGGAGGTTTAGGCATGGAAAAGGATATTGATTATGCTGAGGACGGAAACCACGGAACGGAAGCCAAAATGGTCAGCTACCGTTCTTGGAGAATCTGGTCGATAATGATTGCTTTATCCTGCTATTAATTCAGGCCTCCCAGATTGCAATCAAACACGGGTGAGCACCGCCTACGCATCAACACCGCATTCTGGTTGGCACCTCTATCCTCACAACCATAGTTCGAGTCTCGTTAGCCTCCGACATCTCCACCCATTTCTGGTACCCTGCACGCCATCTAGCGGCCTCGCAACGAACCAGGGCTGTTGGGCACCGACCAGTACATTGAACACCGTCTAAGGTCGTAAAATATAGATTAGCAAAAAGGATATATTGATATTGATATTTCGATCACAGATCTTCGTCGGAATTGTTAACAAAAGGCGGAGATTGAAGAAAAGGAGGCTTTTGTTAACAATTCCGACGAAGATCTGTGATCGAAATATCAATATCAATATATCCTTTTTGCTAATTTATATTTTACGAGGAAAGGTCACATGATACTAAAACTGCTCTTACTAATGTTCCTCGCACAAGCGCTCAACAACATTAAACGCTACGATCTTAGGCAGTTTGTTTTGTTGAGAGCAAGCTTGTTCGGTCTGCAAAGGCTATTGAAGAAATATGAGATGGATAGGGTAGTGAATAGGATTGGGCTGAGTGGACCACCGACGGTGTGCAGCAGCAGCAGAGACCGTACTGGTTTGTTTGTTTGTTTGTTTTGTTGGGTTAGGCTCTTTCGGTCCAATGAGACCATTTCAGAGCCGGGAGGATGATAGGATATAGGGGGAGACATTGGTCTGGGCAGGCACCCTAGTGAGTCGCCGGGGCTGAGCCCGTCCAGAGGACAGGCCACCCAGCCCCAAGGCACTCACTGAACCCGGCTACGGGGTGCGCTCCCTCGGGAGCAGCGGTGCCGCTCCAAGGGAGCAGCCCGCATGAGATAAAGTTGCCTGTCCAGCCCGGAGAGGGATTGCGGCGTGGAGGAGAAGGATTTCAGTATCCTAAGGATAGAAGCACGGAACGGTGCCGTACTGGTGGGACGGGATTGTCCCGGTGAGACGGCAGTGTACCGAAGGGACGCGAGTGGCCCGATGGGACAGCCTGTCCTGCCGATCAAGCGCATCACCCGGGAAGGATGCATTCCAAAGCCTGAACAAGGATTAGACCTCAAGACCGGTTATCTTGTTCTGATGATCGCAGGCCCGTTCAAAGTAGCCTAACCTCCACGTCACTGTCATAAGCTGTTCATGCAAGGTTGTCAGCCCGTTACTCTGCCTGCCACCTAGCGGCGGCGCCACGAACCTGGGTTGTTTCTCGGCCACCGCCAGGCGGTCGGCGTCCGGGTCGTTGGCGAGGATCACCGTGCTGCCGCCGGCGTCTGCGGTGGCCATGGCCAGGTTCAGCGCCGACTTACCCTCCTCCGGGTTCGGGAACGGCACGGTCGGAAACTCCGGGTCCGCCTCCATCTGCTCCCTGACAGGGATGAACGGCTGGAGGGGGGAGGGGAGGTCAGAGGGGTTAGAGAAGTCAGAACTCAGCGGTGTGGAAGGGTGGCACGCCGGGCACAATTAGACACCGTTACGAAGCACCATTTGATTTCTACAATAGACGCCTTATGTATATCATAGACCTCATCGACTTCTACCGAACGATAACGCATTAATCTAGTCACACTTCAAGCAACCGCTCTCCTTCTCCCCGCCTCACCAGGACCAGCATCAAAATAGCCTCCGGTTCAACCAGTTCTTCCTCCTTCCCTGCCGGCTGCCCCTCCACCCCTCACCTTGAAGTTGCACGCCTTGAACGCCTCACACATGTACGGGTGAGACACTCCGTGCATGGAGGTGACGGTGAAGCGGATCGGGCTGTCGGCGTTCAGCTGCGGCTGCCGCATGGCCGCCGACAGCCGCTCCATGTAGGCGGGCGTCAGCTCGGGGCCCGGGTCGGTGGCGCCACCTATAACGGACGTGTCCCACGAGGTGGCGCGCGGCTCCAGCAGCGCCTGGATCGCCGACTGGATGCCAGAGTCGTGCGGAGGGATTATCTGTGGGGAGACAGACAAGCAAACCTAGTAAAGCATAGCATAAAAAAGTCATAAAGAAGTTCATAAGTTATGTCCAACACTTGTTGGGTGAGTGGCGAGCTAGCACAGCTAAATTACGGTCACCCGAGCCGAGCTCCGTTTTCCTCGTAGACCGTACACCCTGAAGCCGTTATGCTGTTTGTGTTGTTGTACCGTTTGGGGCTGTTCTCCCGTATAGGGGTGCACTCATCTTGTTTCCATCCACATGCAGCCGTTCTACTGTTTGAGGTTTGCTGTCCCGTTTAGGGCTGTTGTCCCGTTTGGGGTTGTTCAACTGCTTAGGGTTATTATTCCGTTTGGGGTTCATGTATCGTTTGGGGTTATTGTCCCGTTTCGGGATGGCTCACCTGTGCTCCATTGTCCCAGTAGACCTTGTAGCCATTGTCTGTTTGGGGTTATCGTCACGTTTAGGGTTGTTGTCCCGCTCAGGACTGTTGTCCCGTTTCGGGATGGCTCACCTGGGCGCCGTTGTCCCAGTAGACCTTGTAGCCGTTGTCCTGTTTGGGGTTGTGTGAGGCCGTAACCATGATGCCGGCGGCTGCCTTGTAGTAGCGTGTGCCGAATGCCACCCAGGGCGTGGGGCAGATTTTGGCGAACAGCCACACCTTGACACCCAGGTGTAGGAATATGCTGGCCGTCAGCTCAGCGAACCTGGCGATAGAGAACGGTGGGGGTAAGAAAGAGTCGGGGTGGGTAGAGAGATCAGGCATATAGGGGAGACATATGTTTATATGGAGGTCACCAAGAGCCAAAGAGGCCAATATACAGGGTGATCGAAAAAAGTGTCACCCCTAACTTAAAATCTACATAACTCGCGACTGATAGGTCGGATGATTTCGCGCCAGGCAGCATCGGAAAGAGCAGGCAATTTCTTTTCAATTGAATGTATTCATGATTGTTTTCTATTCCAAATCATGTCCCCATAGGCTCAAAAACCAGTCAATGTGCGGCTTTCACGTGAAACGAGATTCATCGAACGGGATCAGACACCGCTGAACGAGAACAATGAGTAGGTATCGTAACCCAACATGACACACACCTTACACATTACACATGGAGTGTATGTTGTTCACTGCAGACTGTTTCTCAGCTGACCTTAGACTCGTCTTCACTCGAAGTTCCTTGAACTTCACTTCACTCGAACTTCCTCGCAAACATGCGGCCTCATTATTCACAAACTCGCCGGTAACTAGCGAAACATTGCGACAACCTGCACTACCGGATTATCAATTTTATGCAGCGGTAACCATGGAACAGTTAAGAAAAATGCTCACGTGAGCTGTCACGTGAGCTGTCAGATCAAAAACTCTGTCAAAAGTACAAATTTACACAACCAAACTTTTGAACACGCCAAATTGCGTCCTTACATACTTTTTGAATAGCTACATATTCGTTTGCGGCATAAACCATGCATATTTACATCCATTCGAAAGGAAATTGTATGCTCTTTCCAATGCTGCCTGGCGCAAAGTCGTACGGCCAACCAATCGCGAGTTAGATGGCTTTTAAATTAGGGGTGACACTTTTTTTTCGATCACCCTGTATTTGAGTGGCGATTGCGCGAAGCCATATAATATATGCCTCCGCCGCAGTCTGCAAATATAGCGCCATACAGCTGACTTTGCTTTCAATGTTGCAACATCACGCTAGCTTCATATTTCTATCCCATTATGGATCTTGTATTTCAATTCACATAGTATCAAAGCAACACGTCATAATCTCTCTCATTTCACCCCGTTTCAGTGACCCTCTTCAAACAGCCTCCCCTTCCCCCGTTCTTCCACTCTATTGACCACGGCGGCGCCGGGCCACTGCAGCCACCGACCGGCGTATGGCTGTCGGCGCCGGTCACCTTGTCAGAGGTCATATAGCGCCGCGGGCGGGGCGCTCATGGCCGAGGTGACCGATCCCCCGCCGCCGGCCGACGCGACGGCACAGCAGGGGTGGGGCCAGAGAGTAATGGTGGGGGTGGGAGGGGGGGGGGGGCGCTGTGGAGTGGGTGGCAGGCGGAACTAGAGGAGTAAATGATGATGCGATGATACTTGGTAAGGGGGTGCGTGGCATCAAATCGGAGCTCGGAGTGAATAATGACATCATTAATATTTACACCAATCATCGCCATCAGTCCCTGATTAATGAAAAGCAAATATGCAAAGCGTTGTCCCGTAGTAATCACTAATCACTGTCGACAAAGCTTTCCTTTCACCAAAAAAGTTGAAATATGCACATAGACATCTTAGAAAGACATGCACATAGGCACATCTTAGGCACCAAACGCCGTTTGATATTCACGGCTGCAAGTGCAGACACAGCTGTCGGCAATTCATCACTCAAACAGCCAACGAGGGAGGCTCAAATGTTCCCGTGGTGGGTCCTAAATTTTATCCGATGTCGTGGGCCAATTCAGCATGATCGGCCCCTCGTGGCACCATATGCTTTGTCTGTGCCTGGGGTTGTTGTCTATCAAAAAGGGGTGGGCAAAATGAACGTAAAAGATAGATAGTTAGATGAGCTGAGCGATCAATGAATTCGGCATTGTCCATTGTAAGTACAATCTTCAAAGCTGGTGAGCGCAGCTGTGGCATGGGTTAGGTACACGTAAAACAGCTCCACACTTGCACCTCACCCTTCCGGTTACATCTTATGCTTCCTCTCTTTCGATATCGACAGATTCTACGGATACCTGATCCCTGCCACTTGACCAATGAGCAGCACTGCCCAGCACTAGCCTGGCCGCGCTCAAAGTTTACGTTCCTTATCAGAACAGAACCGGCCTCCCCGATACGATACCAAACCAAGATCAATTCGTAGCCGCCATGCCGGCCGGAGCCCGAGCCATATCGATCTGAAACTCGATACCCGTCTCCCTGGTCATCAGACCAGCCAGCCCGGTTGTGACGTCATTACCGAACAGCCCCCTCCCCCAGCCCCTCCCCATCTCATCCCCGACTTGGAGCGTGCCTCTAGCCTGAGCCGACCAGCTAAGCAACCATTCCCGTAACAGAAACCCCCACTGAGCTCGTAACGAAGAACCGTGACGAAAGGTGACGACGTGACGGTGCGAGGAGGAACGTGACGGGGCCGAACGTAACGGGTCGGACGGAACGAGCGCTAGTGTTCAGACGTGACGTTGTTCGGCAGCTGAGGACGTATCACGGCCACGGCTGGCAGTAATCTGCCTGCTGCTATGTTATCGCGGCGGCCGGGCAGACTGCAAAGAGCCGCGTATATCCAACGGGGGTCTCGGTGGTATGAGCGAGAGAACAGCGACGGGCCCCTGGCAGCGGTGCACGAGGTCGAGGAGAGATGCAGCGATCAGAGTACATATGGACCCTGCAGTGTACCGACCATGTGCGTGGTGAGAAGCTAATGTGGCGTTCACCAGCGTGCGATTAGACGTATGAGGTGGGTAGAGCCTTCTGGACATTGCAATGGGAACTGAATGACAATGCAGATCCAATGAGGTTATGAAGGCTGTTTCACAGACTGGTGGATGCTGGGTAATCGGTAACAGCCAGGAAAATGAGCCAGACGTCCAGAAGTTAGGTAACGGCGGTATTCTTGCCGGTAACTTGGCGGTAACTTCGCCGGTCCCGTAGCTCAGTTGGTTAGAGCGTTGGACTCCGCGTGGTGAGAGCACGCGTTCCCGGTTATGACAGTCCGGGTTCGAAGCGCGACGGGCGCTCGACATTTATGGGCCTCCTGACAGGTATGGTTGCGGTTGGTGGCAGGCCGTAGCCAGGCGAAGTCAGCGAGGGGACCGGCCGTGCGCGGCTTTGTGCGCACGTTAAACTTTGGACTCTAAATTCTGCCATAGAATCGGAATTGCGCGATCGGAGGGTAGAGGGCAGGGTCATCGCAACAAGCTTCGCTTAGCGGTGGCTCTGTCCTTGTGAATCCTTCCCATCAAAAGGTTCGGATTAAATTTATAAAAAAAAAATTCAAAACCAGTATAACGCCTTTTGGGGCGACTAACGGAGCGAGCGAGAGGGTGAGCCCTGCACGTGCGAAATTTCGAGAGGGTACCTCCAGCTGACTTGTGCACGGCATCCTACTAACCGGTCTCTAGCGATGTGCCAAATTTGAGCACAATCGGCCCAGCCGTTCTCGAGATCTGGAAGCGGCACCCTGCACGTGCGCACGTGCAAAATGGGTCCCAACTGACTTTTGCACGGCACCCTACTAACCGGTCCCTAACCGTGTACCAAATTTGAGCGCAATCGGTCCAGCCGTTCTCGAGATCTGGAAACGACCCCTGCACGTGCGCACGTGCAGCAGCACCCCAACTCTGGCACATGTATATGCAGTGCCTAGTGGGTGCCTACCTACATGCCAACTTTCAGCGCAATCGGCCAAGTAGTTACCGAGATATTGCAACAATTACAAAAGTGACACCTCTTCGTTTTGCACGTGGCACGTGCATAAGGGGTCACCCACATGCATCGGGAATAGTCCAATACTTGGTAGAAGGAATGAAGCTACCCTACAAAAATTACCGCGTGTAAATCGGTCAAGTGGTTGCTGAGATATAAGCCTCGCAAAAGCGTGACCACGGCCGGCCGGCCGGCCGCTCATACTCAGAAATTTCCGTTAATCTAAGGAAAGACTACGCTCGCTTCGCTCGCTCCGTAATCAACTAACACATTCACACCCAATGACCTGTGAGAAAGACCTTAAGAATGTTTGCCATTAATTCTCAAGAGTGTAAACTTCAATGCAGTAACACCTTGCAATGACACTACCAACGAATCGGGCCGGTCTCACGTAACATTTAGGACGTTATTCTGACGACCACTTACAGCACGAGGTCGTGACCTCCAAGGTCACAGACCACGTGGAAGAGTAACATCAGACCCATACCAGACTGAGTGTAAACAGAGACGGGAGGCAGACATTCGCCGGTCAGGGACAGAGATGGGAGGAGACAGAGGGGGTGGTCAATGTCAGCCGAGAGAAGGACGAACTGGTTACCATGGCCCAGACGCTGTCCAGATATTCGACACTGACATTGGGTCCCATAGAGACACGGCTGGGAGAGGGGATGGGGAGGGGGCATCCAGATGGGACTACCAATGGATGGAGAACGGCTATGTCCAAATGGATTATAAGAAAATAAACATTCACCTTACAGGTGCCCTTCCATTCATGAGACTCTCAAGTAATGATAGTCATTCGCTGTTATGAGGAGTGCTATTTCCCAGCATAGCAACAGTATATGCCTGCATGCCCCAATAGCGCAGAAACGACCCTGATGAGACAGCATGTCGGCACGAAATAGCCGCCCTCTTGGAGATTCAGAAAAGTCGTGTGTAATCTAGAATGTTCGGAGGTTGGCCAGCCACCCCCGGTTTTTAGATAGTTCCGAGCACTGGCAATCTCCAAATTCAAAGCGGATGGTAATCGTAGAACGGAGGTTCCGGAGATTAAAAGAAGCCGAACGGAAGCGACGCACTCAGTATCGATAAGTCGGTAGATAAGAAATCATGACCACTACCAACAGCATGCGTAATTCGCTTCTAAAATCTAAAATATACGAAGAGTGCGAGCGGATATCGATAGGTATCAGGGACGGAAACAGTCTTTGAAGCTTAGGACATTGGAAGCTTCAATCACCCTTGTTGTTGATCTAGATGCTTAACTTACTAATATGCACCACTATCTACTTCATGTCTCCCAGCACAGTGCCTCACATTTCACCAGACAGCTTACCAATGATCTCACACTTCCACGAAGGTAGCGGGACTGGGAATGTCGCATTCCACGGACAGCTACACCGCAGAATCATACCCTCAGAGTCTGGTGAGCTTCCTCATGCCTCTTTGAGCTCTGACTCGTGAAATGGCATCCGCTGCCGCTGACGCAACCGAGCCTGACGCAACGAGTCTGACTTCCGCTCGATAGCAGCAATCGAGTGGGACCGGTGGAAGTAGCGCCAATCGGAACGTATTGAAACCACTGTGGCTTGACAGTTATAGTGCATGCAACTTACATGCATACTGAAAGGCCCTAAAGGCTGTCTCAGCGTGGGTGGCCATGGCATATCCAGGCCATATGCCGTTTACATATGATGACGTCGTGTGAAATTGACCGTATGTTAGAAAACAGCTGCAGAATCACTTTAACGAAACCGTCCCATACCAGGTATACTAATACGACATATGAATGGTATCGTGAAAAGTATTTCTCTTCCCTGGTGCTACAAGCTGGCAAATCAGATGCCTATCCGCGATATCCGGAGCTGGAGACCGTTTGAAGTCCGTAATGACCCCCACGTCGATTTGTTTACAATTCCTCTGTATGTGCTTAGTGCTTACATACAGTATCCCCCAGACGCCCGATCTGATCTAAACAAGCCGTTAATACTTGAACATATCCCTCGCTGGTCCCCAAGAAGTCCTGCGCAATCAACCTCTCCTGAACTTTTCAGGGTCAACCACCAACATTCAACTCGAGAGAATGTTCTTTCGTATCATCTTTACACGACTCTTCTATCTCAGAGCAAAGATTGCGTAAATGTGTGGCGGAACCGACCGCAACGAAGAATTCATCAGATGGACAATTCACCTATTCTATTATCCTAAACACTTGGATAGCAGAATCGCTATCAAGCCACTTCAGTTGCGCAATGACCGCAAACTACGTCCCCACTACGTCCGTAAACGCATCTCGAACTATCTCGTCCTCGCAATCTTCTAAAAAAGCACTAGAACGAGAAGTTTTCGCAAGCACGAGCGCATGACTGTTAAAACTGCCCTTGAACTTAATAAAACTATCACAACACATGTCATCTGATCCTACGACGTTTACGCTCACTTTGTAAACTACCCATCACTTCAGCCCCTCCCTCCCCTTCCCGCCCGCTCCGCCGTCCCCACGCACATTGACCTCCCTCCCCGTCCCCAACTGATCTACCCGGCCCTACCCCTCTGCCATACCCGGCGATTTAACTACCCCCCCCCCCCTTCCCAGCCGTACCTACCTCCGACTATGATATCTTCCGTCATATCCGACCACCACCCCTCGCTGGGCTGCGTTGGGCACCGTTTTCAGCAGGTAGTCAGCCAGCCCCTGGGTGGTCTGTACGATCACCAGGTCGTTCATACAGGCGTAGCCGGCGCCCATGCGCCCCCGCAGGCCCGCCGTGCCGAACGCCATCCGCTTCTCGAGGAGTGAGGAGAGGCGCGCCCAGTCGCCCGCCTCCTGCAGCGAGGCGATCTCCGAGCGGGTGGCGTCATTCTGCGGGAGGGGGGAGGGGGAGGGCAGGTCAGGTCAGGTCAGGGGTGACAATTGACGGGTCATAGAATTACTGGCAGTATGTAGGTCTGGCAAATGTTTGAATCTGAATAGTATATGGCATTTAATTTATCAAGCTACCATGCCAGACTGACTGCACTCTTGCTGCACTCAAGAATATTATTTTAATTGTTTGTTAACAATTCGTTTTATAGGTACCTACTTTACCTTGTCCCATGACAACCACTCCTGAATTTTGGCTTCCAAGGCAGCAGTCTTAGCCATCTTCACCTGAGAAAGATGAAACAAGCATGTTACAAAAAAAAAAAATCGGTAACAGTCAACATGTCAATGTAGGTAGGTGACGACGGTGACGAGGGAATCACTGAAATAATGCTCAACGAATTGACAACATGAACACGCAATCAAAATAAGAACTCCGGTTTGGTAAGAACAAACACCAATAGTTCTCTACACATTGAATTCAATGGAAGAAATCAACACTGAAATAGATTGAAATCGATATTCACCCACCGCCACGTCAATACACAACCAGTGTCACTGAAGGTCACCACGCCGCCCTCGGGGGCCTCCCGATCGCAACTGGACCTCACTGGACGATGGAGACTCACTGACCACAATACGCGCAGGCGCACCGATGACCGCTGTGACCTCCAGCTGACTCCACACGCGACACGCAGGTCCCAAACGCCGACTATCCGCCCTCGACTCCACGCGACAGCCACCGGCGCGCGCCGGTTCCTACCAGAGCGATAGCGAATCACAACACAGCCGACGACGGTCAATGCCGTCGGTGGCTGGCGCTCTAGCGGTAGGATTACAAGCTTCAGTTATCAGTAGTCTGGCGGCTTGTATAGATGTCGTTATCAAACAATGATCAGCGTTACGATTGGTATAGATGACGCAGCGGTCGGAGTCACAAGCTGTAGTGTAATCGGTACCCGGACAAAAGATCGTAAAGCAGAAGATCGTAAGTCAGAAGATCGTAGGAAGTTGATCGTATGCAAAAGATCGTAATGGATAAAGATCGTACGACATAATGCTCGTATGGACAAAAGATCGTATTCGCTAAAGATCGTCAAGGAAATGATCGTATGCCAAAAAGTCGTAATGGATAAAGATCGTACGACATAATGATCGTATGGACAAAAGATCGCATTCGCAAAAGATCAGTGCAATCAGACACGAGTGTTATGAACTTTCTAGCTCACTTTGTTTACGCTTTGGATTGTGGAATGCAACCGACTAACGTTAGATACTTTTCTCAAATCTTTTACTTTGACACACCTGACAGAGCACACATGGGATCATTCTGTTCATCATCCGGCTGGTCTTTGTCCCGTACAGGCCATGACCAGTGACCACTGCTGTTTAGCGTTCCGCTTTTGACGGTACAACAAAGTGATATTGGGCATAACTGACATCATTCACTAGCAATGTGTGACATCATTCACACATTGCTCAGTCATGATGCGCGTTTAACCCTCGCCGGCACAGGGGGGGGTTGATGCAACCCCCCCCCCTAAGTTTTTTTCGCGAATAACTCGTGTAAAAAGCGGCCGATCGCGACGAAACTTTCAGTACCCTCGCATTGATCAATTTTACACCTACCCTGAAAATTTCATGACCCTGACCCCAATGACCTTTGACCTGTGACCTCTTTTCTGTGACCATCTTTGGCCGAAATCGCGGTTCGGCGCATGTCGGCTCGCATTAGCCGCGCGTTTGCAAGCTTTTCGTGGTTTCAAACGTTCAAACATGTAATTTGATGTTGCTCCCATGCATTAGGGTGGGTGTCAAGGTCACCTGAAGGTCAGGTCAGGTCATTGACCTTTGGTGACCTCGGGTGACCTCGGTTCACTTTTTCGAGTTTTACATGTTTCTAGGCTAGTTTTTGGAGCTGAATTCGAATTTAGCAACCATTTGAACATTTACGAAGTAGTTTTGGTGCCTTCGTAACATGTTACGAAGCTGTCCGAGGCGGTTGACACGCATTACGAATATCCGTCACAACCCCTACCGGTTGACATGACCTGACCTGACCCGATCTGGTCTAAATGCTAAAGACATCATCTCTGATCAAAACTAACACGATATTCGTGATCAGCACCCCGGAAAACCACATAGCAGCCACACTTTACGACTTTCTAGCAGGTCCCGATTTTCCCGGTTTTGGGTATCATCGGCTTCCTCTCGTGACGGGCAACACGCTCGTTTTTTCCGCGAAGCTCTAGTTTGATCAGGGGCCAAATGCGAGGGGGGTCGTACCAACCCCCCCCCCCTTGGGCCGTCGGAGGACTCAAAATGGCCTGTGCCGGCGAGGGTTAAGATGATGCATTTACTTCCCTCATCATTTTACGTATGTATAATGATCCCATGGATGAAGGAATGATGGTTCTTTCATCTATGATGATACCTCATTCCCAAATATCTTGGGTGGCCTTGGGTGCGCAGTTTTCTCGACCGGGGTCCTGCAGCCTCGCGGCCCACAAGCACGCCACACCACCGTGCCCCTCTGCCCAGTGTCAGCAGTCTATAGCCAGTAGCCATGTCTAATGGGAGGTGTTGAACGGTAACATCTACCGTCATAATTCCAAATGAATAGGAAATCGTTAGTTGAAACGGTCAAATGGATTATTAGACTTACGTCTAAGTCTAAGAATTTCACACGATTTCGTATCCCGAAGCTGAGAGCGTTCGCCAATGCAGATAGTCAATTGTTTTCCGCCTATAATCTTCAAATTTATTTCTAGATCTTCAAAGTGACATTTCCAGTGGGCACTCCAGATGAAAGCGCGTCCGTCTTGGTCCGTCCTGCAGCGTAGTGACCTGACCTTTAGACTGTGTTCAGCAGGGCGCGGTGTATCGCCATCTCGCTCTGTCATGAACACCTGTTCTGCTAGTCGAGGCAGAAACAAGTGGAGCCCATCCCGTCATTCTCAGGGACGTGCAGGAGAGGCGAAAATAATTCATAGTCCGGGAATGCACGAGAGGAACATGATGTATACCTACCGAGAAAACTCACATCTCAGCGTATTATATCTATACGCTGAACGTGACTTGGAGTCTCGACCAATGAGCATTAGTGATACACAAATTAAATGGAAACTCCTCGTTCCCGTCAACGCCAATTCCACGTCTATGTTGACGGTTTCTTATCGGCATTGAGTTATTCATTTTTTTCCCAAAGCGTTTATCAATCTACATATGCTATAAGCACCAACTGCAGACTGCTGTGGTGTACTGTGTTATGTGTAGTGCTTCACTAGCTCGAGCTGGGAGCGCTGCACTACTGCGCACCTATGTCTCGATAGAAGCAGGAGCGCGCTACTGACTAAAGTTGTAGTCATCGATACAACCGATTTCAAGCTGGAAGTAAAATGACAGCTAGCGAGTGGCGAGTGAAGTTGCGCAGATGATGAGATCAAGTCGGCTCAAACTCTTCGAGCTCCGTTCCTCATCACGCAGAATCGTTGAGAGACAGGCAGCAAATTTAATCGAACGCAAGGACCAAATGCAATATCCGTAGATTTATTAAATCGATAACTACGTTTTATCCAGATATTTTATTCAGATTTGGTCTTTCAAATGCAATATCCGCAGATTTATTATACCGCTCGGTACGTTTTATCCATTCAAGGGGCACCTATAGCGTGAGTTTTATTTCCTTCGAGATGTTTTCAAGTAGGTAAAATAACATGAACGTTAATTACCGAACAATAAATGACAATCCAAAGCACTGCAGAGTGTGGCGTGCCATGCCACCACTCGTCAGCATTTGTCAATAAAAGCCGTTTTCACGACGGCCATCTGGTACACATTTGGTACACATTTGGTGCAGATTAGGTGCAGATTTGGTCAAATTAGGTTCAGTGTATCTCTTAGAAGCTATCAGCTAGAGTTGCACTAATTGCTCATATGCCTCCTTTGTCATATTATCAGAGAGTATCATCGACTAAAACACTGAAACCAATTCTTAAACTAAAGATATTTGCTGTAAAAGATATTAGGTGCAGATTTGGTCAAATTAAGTGCATTCGCCGGATAGCCCGTCGTGAAAACGGCTTATATCGCCAGCATTTCGTCACCTTTAACCTTGAGAATATCTGTGATAAATAGCGGTCACAGCCACTGGCGGATCCAGGGGGGGGCCACGGGGGCCATGCCCCCCCCAAAGACCTAAAGTGGCCTGTTTGGCCCCCCCCCAAAACGCCAGAAAAATTGCTAAGAAAATATACCTTGATGGAGGTTTTTAGCCACTTGGTGAAGTAAAGCTTTCCACAGCATAATATGGAAGCAATATAGTAGCAGTGAGGGTCAGTCAAAAGTTGCGCGAGCGGAGTCGACCTTAAAAAAAAAGACTGTTGTTGGCACGTGTTTATGGCGCGGCAGCTGGTAGTTGGCGGTGTTTCGCGTGGTGTGGCATCACTGGCGGATCTGGGGGGGAGGGGGGGGGGGGGGCACGGGAGCCTGAGGTGCCCCTGACAGGCCCGTGGTGCCCTTGCTAGGCCTGTGGTGCCCCTGGACCCTGGCAGGCCTGTGGTACAGTCCACAGCAGAAGTAATGTGGAGTTTCAGTCATGGGTATGTTCTGCTTCTGAAGCTTAGGAACGATTAGCCAGACTACAATGAAACTTTGAATGTAGCTTATATGTATCGTCACCCTTGCAGCTGCAACTTTAGCTATTGACATCTTCTTTTCAATCACTTCGCATTAAACAATCGCCAGTCAAAGCCAACCGTTGAGTTTGGTAAAACCCTACATTACTTTAGCGGTGGGCTGTACCTCTGGCGGGCCTAGGGTGCCCCTGCTAGGCTGCTGATGCCCCTGGGACCTGACAGGACTGTGGTGCCCCTGACAAGCCTAAAGTGCCCCCAACAGGCCCGTGATGCCCCCGACAGGCCCAAGGTGCCCCTGCGTGATGCCGTGATGCCTGCGAGGCCGGTGGTGCCCCCTGCGAGGCCGGTGGGGCCCCTGACAGGCCCATGGTGCCCCTGCTAGACCGGTGGTGCCCCTGGCAGGCCTGTGGTGCCCCTGCTAGGCCGCTGGTGCCCCTGGGCCCTGACATGACTATGGTGCCCCTGACAGGCCCAAGGTGCCCCTGCAAGGCCGGTGGTGCCCCTGTAAGGCCTGTGGTACCCCTGCTAGGCCTCTGGTGTCCCTGACAGGCCCATGGTGCCCCTGCGAGGCCGGCGGCGCCCCTGGCAGGTCTCTGGTGTCCCTGACAGACCTGGGGTGCCCCTGACAAGCCTGTGGGGCCCCTCACAGGCCCGTGGTGCCCTTGCTAGGCCTGTGGTGCCCCTGGCGGGCTGGTGGTGCCCCTACTAGGCCGGTGGTGCCCCTGACAGGCCTGTGGTGCCCCCGGGCACCAAGGGGGTCATGACCCATGTGGCCCCCCTTGGATCTGCCACTGATGCATAATATATTGATTTGTAAAGGCGTTATGGCTTATGCAATATGCAATTGCAGGCACTTGGTATCCCTCACTTATCCCTCATTGGGGCTCTGGCGGGCTCCTGAGGGCCCACGTCTATCTCCGGGAGCCCATATAGACAGGCTCCTTTGGGTCCTTTCAGTACACTATAGCATAAGAGGTCTCCATGCGAGTCCTATACATACATCTGAGGGCGTACCCTGATGTCTGAGGTACCCAACTGCAGCTCCAATGGTCTCTTCTTACACTGGCGGATCCAGGGAGGGGGCATTTAGGGCCATGCCCCCTTCCCAGAGGCCTAAAGTGGCCCGTTTTCCCACTCCCCCAAACGATAATGAAACATAGTTCAATCAGGGCGTGGCCCAGGAGCCGAGTTAGACAGGGCTGTTTTACCACCTCCCGGCCCGCAAAGGGACCCAAGCACTGACTCGAAGCGGGTTAAAGAGACCCTCCCACCTTCAAAAAAGTTAATGAATTGGCATGAAAGTGATGTCGCTAGGTTCAGAAAGGGCGAAAACGAATATCTACCAAATTTTATCGAAAAATATTCACCGGTTTTCAAGAGATTAGACTTTTATTTTTGTTTACTTTTTGGGATATCCGCTGCTGTTCCTAGCGACTTTATTTGAAAGTGCGGCATTTGTTGCGCGCAAAGCAGCCTATACCACCACATGCTACCAAACGTTTTAGTAAAATATTAAAAAATCATTAGATCTCCGCTGACGTCACACATTCAGAGGGGTATCCAAAAGCATTAGCCCCTCTGAATCAAAATGCTGCAATTTTGAAATTCAATATTTCCGATTTAAGGCATTTCTCGATGTTGTGAGTGCGTGCCGAAACCGGTACCTAATTGTGAGCCAGGGACCCCATTTTGGCTATCTCAGCTCAAATCTAATGTTAAGGTGGGAGGGTCCCTTTTACTGGTCGATAAAAACAATGGTAAGTGTTTACAAAGTAATATAAAGGCATGGGTCGGGTGGGCTACCATTTATATATTTTTCTTTTTAGTTAAAAAAAAAATGCATAGTGTCAGGGCTGTGACGAAAAATAAGTGGCCTAAATCCGATGAGAAAACAGGATTTGGGGGTACCCTAGGTTTGGCTCCTGCATGAGTTGGCCCCCCCCCAAAACGCAAGCCTGGATCCGCCAGTGGTCACAGCTGCTGATATATCCGGTGGGCAGTAACCTACGTTCCGTGCCAGGGGAAATCACAGATACACCGTGATGTATCACCGTTTCGAGTGCCCCTGTCCCGTAGCTCCTTTATTGCTCAGCCGGACCACCTATGAAGATCGATTGATTGGAGAGAGAGAGAGAGAGAGAGAGAGAGAGAGAGAGAGAGAGAGAGAGAGAGAGAGAGAGAGAGAGAGAGAGAGAGAGAGAGAGAGAGAGAGAGAGAGGAGAGAGAGAGAGAGAGAGAGAGAGAGAGAGAGAGAGAGAGAGAGAGAGAGAGAGAGAGAGAGAGAGAGAGAGAGAGAGAGAGAGAGAGAGAGAGGCAGCAGATCGTCCAGCATCGACAGCAATATCTGCAGCAGCAAGATGTTCATCGATAAGGTTAGGTGAGCCAGTCTGCTGCCGTGCCAAACGATGTCGAGTGCACAGTGGACTATATTCTCATAAATTAGTGAACGGAGATGCTAGAGGGTCATTGGTCCCCGTGGGTCTCGTTTAGATAAGCAGCTCCACGGTTGATCGTAGTCTACACTCTACACTGCAATGTTATAAACATGGACTGTTTCGTGAGGTGGACTTGGCTGCTGTTATCAACTGACGTGAGATTGTCAGATAGAGGTTTGATAAAACCATTGACTCTTGTTGACTAGCAACAATAAATACCTATCACGATTGCATAAATATTGAGATAATGATGTGCGCACTTTGCATCTATCTATCCCATATCAGGCCTGGACATTAGACATTGTAAACACACATTTCTAATTCTGCGCAAAGCCATGCAATCAGCGCATATATAGTGTTTCAGTTAATGCCTCCAGGCCGCTTGTAAGCACCACTACAATGCCCGCGGCACTGTGCCGATCACCAATATGCCAATATACCGTCCGTCGAATAACCTAACTGCATCGCCTATCGCCAATACAACCAATATACAGTCAGTTGAACCGCCGCCTTCCGCGCCGCCTTTGAAGAACAAGCACGCCTCTGATCTGCGAGCTGGCTGTTAGGCCCGCGGCGACTGCCAGCGCGCGATAATTAGCGTCAGAGTGAGGAGAAATCACGATAGGGTAATTTGTAGACCTGCCGCCCTTCAGATGCCCAATGAACATTGGTGGAGGTTGCACCAGCCAACTCCGGTAGCCCTGAATACATAATGGTGATTGGCCTAACTGGTCACCAATTACCATAATGAGATGAACATGCTGATAAGTTTATCGGTAACATCGACAAACGATGCAAGGCATGTTTTCAACACGTGCTCTCGCTGCTAAATGCCTTGCTTTTTTGCCTTGTAGGTGATGCCTACCAAGTCAAGTTATTCAAACCTGTTAAGAAAATGGTTTCGAGCAAAAAACAATTTACTGAAACAAATAGATACCATCTGGAGACATAAAAAAACATCAAAATTAGAGAGATCCTGGACCCATGATGACGCTGCAGCAATACAGCCGTGCCTCCGTTATCGTTTCATGCCATATCACAGTTAAAGAAGCTTTAATTTTTCCAAAACACCCATAAAAAATCAAACAGTGCCGCAAATTTCCCGGCTCCACCGTGAGCCTGCTTGGTAACAGAGGAAATGTCACCCCGTTTCCATGTGCTTCGCCTGTCACCAAACTGGGAACGGCCGGGGTTGATCTGATGTGTCGGGTCAGGCCGTCAAGGCCGGCCTATTGTGTGCGAATGGGAGACACTCGGAGACTGACAGAGCAGGGAAACAGGTTTGACTGGCGTCACAGCAGCTTTGACGCGTGTCAGGACGCAGGGCACATGGAACTGGGGAAAGCAAACTTTTTATTGATATAGATAGGGGAGACCCGGGAGGTATGGGCCGGTTTTGTAAAGAGGCTATTTTCTATGTATGCTCACTTTTCGGATTATTCTCTGGGATAATAATATCTAACTCACAAGTCCATATATTTCGGATGATATTGCTCACCCTTGGTCACTGGACAAAATAAAAACAATTACATGTATGAAAAACCACACACCAAAATTATTCCCGAAATTTGGCGAAATTTACATTGGAGAAACAGGGCGCCCAAAAGATGTCAGGCTCAACGAGCATGCTAAAGACATCGAGCACGGGCGGGTACAAAAGTCGGCACCCGCTCGGCACACTAGGCAGTGCGATAGAAACATGCACCCCATGGAAGGCAAAACTTTGGCATGTGAGAGTAACTGGAAAAAGAGAATCGTGCGCGAAGCAATAGAAATAAAAGAAAAAGATCCATACATGAACCGAGATGTAGGAAAATTTGGCCTTAGTCCAATATGGGATTTCACCCTTAGAAATAGGTCGACATGAGCAGAAGATGTCATCCATAGGAACTAAACATACACCCGGTTGTGCAAATTGATCTATTGTGTCCGATGTATCTCTGTAGACACAAGTATAGGTAGTAGGTATCCATAGGTATATGTAGAACTTAGAAGATTGGTTGCACTACTTGTTATGTAGAGGAACATGCAAGCTAAAAGACCGTGTCAGTTTTTTGGCAAGTGATATATTTTTGAAAAATGTAACCCGTCTAGGGAATAATTTTGGTGTGTGGTTTTTCATACATGTAATTGTTTTTATTTTGTCCAGTGACCAAGGGTGAGCAATATCATCCGAAATATATGGACTTGTGAGTTAGATATTATTATCCCAGAGAATAATCCGAAAAGTGAGCATACATAACTAATTTCCTGGGAAAAATGACTTTAAAACAACATAGAGGCTATTTTCTTCCAGTGGGCAGTGTCTAGACCCGGTTTTTCACACTGTGCACGTGAAATGGCCTTTCGCCTGCAAAGTGTGCCTGATATTAGGCATCTGGGATCAACTATTTTGTCTCGAGATAACTTTCAATAGAAAATGTGCTTTTTCGATCCATCAAAATACACCGGGAGGTATGGGCCATGGTCCGGGAGGTATGGGCCGGCACCATGTTTCATATTCTTTTCTCGACAATGAGAACAATACTCGTAGCTGGTATCTACCTTGATCTCTCTTAGAGCCCAGGAACCGCATAAGCGGCCAACAGCTTACTTCATGGAGGTCACTTGGGCACATATGTATTTTGGTAAACTCAATCATGCACCATGAAATAAAATATATAATATTTTTCTGTTCGAATGAAGTTTGAAGTTAAATTTTCAACCTTGCGCGACAAAAATAAAACTTATTGAAGATGACACTCAATGAAAGCATCTTTTCATTGATTACGGTTCAGCGGGGGTGGGTGGCCCGAACCACCCGGTTAGGACGCCAGAATGTGCGTAGCATCTCAGCTCATAATCTTGCAAGAAAGCTTCAAATTGTCTATCCAGTCTTAATTTGCATGCTTTAAACTTTATGTTAGCATTGGTATGACATCATAAAACGAGTCTGGTTCAAATTTATCACGAATTTTATGTATGTGTAGTATTTTACTCGAAGAGGGCAAAAACGCTTTATCACCGCTCATTCCCAAAGAAGACTGAGGAAGATTTTGAAAATCACGTGGGTTGTATAACGGAATGGCTGCTACCAGTTTACGCGGTCAAATGTGTAAAAATACGCAACATTTCTTCAAAACTGCGATGGCCCATACCTCCAGGGGGCCCATACCTCCCGGGTCTCCCCTATACTTTTTATTGAGCAGTACGTATGTCGTTTTTCCATGGGATTTCCCTTCAGATTAAACGTCATCACTCATTTTCTATGCTCCTCTTAGCCTTTGCATCGACCGATTAAACACACGCTAGAAAAATGGTTCTTTCGCATTCCACAATGAAGCGATACAGGATCGTATATTGTCATGCGCCTAATATTTCATCCGCATTTTGTCCCTTTTCAGAAATTCCTTACACATATCCCGTTCTTGACCACCCACCTTGTGCCAGTCACCCCACCAGACAACTGGCAAGGGCAACTCCAGTAAGACCATACCCCTCCGGAGAACCTAATCGCTTGTGCAGCCGGATGGCCTATGCGGATGTCTGGCAATGTCTGTCCCACGGGGTGGGCCCAGCTGCGGCAGCGAGCACACAGCCAGGGTGGTCGCATCAGCACGTCTCCCGTTATCCTTTACATTCCCAGTTATCCCAAGTGACCCAGACATTAGCCGAAAAGATCGTCAGGACCTAATCAAATCGAACGGGAAAAAATAAAGCATTATGTAGTTCTTGTGAGTGTCTGTGCATCTTTCTTGTACATACCATGAATTGCGTGTTATTTGTGCGGCCTTGTAGTCCTACACTTATTGTTGTGACAAAGTAATATATAATTAACCAGATTCTAAGTTCAAAACGGACAATGAAAAGAAAAGCGATATGAAATGAATTTGCCATAGATGATAGAAGCATTATTAGCCCAACAAACTGCTCAATATAAAAACACGTCAATAAATAACCTACCCGAAAAGTGCATCATCCAGCATAATCAACGATTCATATGCTCACATGGGGCAATGCTCACCTGCACGCACCCATGTTTTATAAGACGAACAAAGACGCTCGCTCTCTCATCCCTCCCCTCCTCCCCCTCCCGCGGCAGGTCACCCCTCATTCCTCTGTGCCCCGAGGCACTGCGCCACGGTCGCTCCTCGGTCGTCGCTGCCCGCTCGGTCGGTCGCCGGTCGCTGGTCGGTCGTGGGTCGGTCGCCGGTCGCTGGCCGGTCGTGGGTCGGTTCGGTCGGTGCAGTCGCTCCGTTCTCCAGCGGGCAGTCAGAGTCGGCTGATACAGCAGCGTGAGACGGTGTCCTCGGTCGGGAGACATCGCACGTCAGTGGACGTCAGTGTACGTCACAGCACGTCATCATTCGACATCAGTCGTCATCAAGAGTGTCGTTTGGATGACGCCGTGCGTTTCCTGAAGTGACCGGGCCTGGCTGTAAGGTGACAGCTATGGCGAGCAGCGCCCGACGAAAGGTCGGCATGGCGGGACTGCACTCGACCGTCTTCTCGGCGGGACAGTCAGGTGGGTGAATGGGATGTGGGACAGTCAGGTGTGTGAATGGGATGTGGGATAGTGAGGTTGGTGGAGGGGACAGACAGGGGGTGTGCAGTGGGACAGACAGGTGGATGAAGGGGAACAGATAGGGGGTGTCATGTGGTGGGATAGACAGGTGGGTGACTGGTGAGGTTGGGCAGACAGCTATCTGTGGTGGGACAGACAGGTGAGTGAATGGGATGTGGGACAGTAAGGTGGGCTTTGGTCCAGGCAGAACTGTCAGATGGGTGAGGGAGGGGTGAGACAGATTGTTGGGTGAACGGGTGGTGAGGGAGTGGGACAGACAGGCCAGTGTGGGTGTATGGGCGGCCGGGCGGGACAGACAGGTGCGTTAAGTGTGATTTGGGACATTGGGGTGAGGTGGGGCGTGAGGCAGACAGACTTTATTCGTTACAAAACACCATTTCCATTGAATTAAACGCACTAATATTAAGTGACATCAACGCCAGGCGATAGCTATTGCCCCGTTAGGGTTCATTCCAATTCAAATGTCTTTCTTTGAATTTCAGCTTTGATGCCTTTCCATGACAGTTAAACTTTCACCCTATAGGGGAAATGCATCATCAGTAACCGATGGTGCCCGTTCCATTTACAGAACCTGAATGAAGCATAATGAGCAGTTCCATTTGTTAGCTACTGAAGACAAATGCCAGCACCTGCAAGGCTGCCATACTAAAGACGTTCGATTTGCGATCACGGTAAAACAGCTTTGAGTGTGTCCTTTCGACAGGACTGCCAGCGTAGCTCACTGGTTATCAGATTTTTTACAGCGTATTTATGTGGTCCAAGCGGGGTAGCTTAAAGCTTAACTTAGTCCAGGACAGAATTAGGACGATTGATTAACGCTATGCTGAAGATAATCAGAAAGTTACGACCAAACAACACTACTTACGTCATACATACGTGTACTTTTGATTAAGCTAAGGCTGACTAGACAATTTTAAGTACTTTGGTATCTTATATGTACGTATCGATCGAAGCACTGATTCACCGCCAAAACATCTTAACGTTTATTCATCCCTTGAAAGTTTGCTCTGACACAATGAATATATTACAAGACTACTTCCTATTCTTAGAAGCCGGCATTCGCATGCATGTTAAGTATTTACATTCATACTAATGATAGCTGCACCTACGCGTTGCGTATATTTAGTTACGTTTATATATGATGCTATCATGCTGTCACATAAACATATCTGATATCATGCTGCTCAGCACACTCTTGGGCGTAAGTAGATAACATTTATATGAATTAAGCAGATTCCTCCCGCAAAGCGACTCAGAATTCCAACTATTGTCACTTCCAAGTTTCGACAGCCCAATGTTCTCAACTTCCGCGTTAATCAACTAATTGCACTCAGAGTCTGCGAGCTAACGTTGCCTCTGTATCTGACTACATCCGTCTACCCAACAACTCGTGAACACTGCAACACCGAGCGAGTGTCATCGATTCAGTTTGGCGACATTTAAGCCACAGGTACTCTGATTAAGTCGATTGCCGGCCTGGGGTTCCACTTTTCGATCCGCATCTCATCACCAGAAGGCGGCATCGGCGCGACCTTCCTGGAAATCGTCCCCAGCACTGAATGGATCCGACCGTTCTGCCGAGCTCAGCTCCTGAAGCGCATTCACTGACAGGAGCGAGGTGTCGAGCTGAAAGCCCCGCGCTGGTGGGGACAGCTAACGGATGGTTCAGAAATGTTATATGTCTTATATTGAGGTTTCTTGTTAAAAGGTATATCAAACGGTGATTGATCCTGAACTTTCAGATTGCATTATGCATCGGTTGTGTGTGATTATGGATGACATTGAAAGGCGTTAAGTGTCAATTAGTCTTAAATCCTGCATGCTTGGACATTAAATGGGCCCACGTATGCCTGTTGTCCTTGACCCCAAATAAATAAATAAATAAATAAATAATGCTTTGCATCAATTGCATAGTTGCCTATTTTGAAATCATATGCCCACATAATATACACACAAGTGTACTATCATCATGCTTGAACGAAAATAATCCCGGGAAAAGCGTACCATTCTATGGTGAATTCCAGCGCCATAAACTGGACGCATCGTTAATTATACTGAACAATCCAAATAATAGTTACGTACTCCAATTTACGCTGTAGGTAATGTGACTCCGTAATAACTCTATATTATGCGTGGTTCACACCGGATCCGTAATGACGCCGTAACCGTTACGGACGTAATGAGCTAGAGATTTCTCAAGATTCCCCAAGCATTGTGACTTTTGTAGACGAAGTTGAAATGTGGCAACCAGTCGCCGTAAACTGGCAGCGTCCACCGTACTCGTTACGGAACGTAACAGAAGTTGGGAAAATTGAACTTTTCGGCCCGACCGGCCGCCGTAATGACTTTTATCGACATGTATCTCCAAAACGGTTTGACTGTTTGATGAGCGGTCTTCTTTGGGTAGGTGCTGCATCCTTTCTACCCTGAACTGTGCTATTGATATCACTCATGAGTGCCTGTTACAGCACGTGTCACGTGCGACGAGAGAGGTTCCAAAAGAGCTCGTCATACCATAACTCGGGAACGGCTGAATGGAAACGGTTCAATATTTGTTTGTTGTTTTGGCTGGGTGCACACTACACATCCCGTGACCTTAGGACGATTTCGAATTGCCTCAGCGCGTGCGCACGTGCGCACCCCTTTTTCACATCTCGGGATTGGCTGTGCCAATCGCGCCCATATTTGGTATGCTGAATGACATCATGTTTATATGCAAATTGCACAGGTTGACAAAAGCATTGATCTGCACGTGCGCACGTGCGTGCCCCTTTTTCATATCTGGGGATCGGCTGGGCCGATCGCGTTCATATTTGGTGTGCTGAATGACACCATGTACATATGAAGATTGAACAGATCGGCAAAGGCATTGGTCTGCACGTGCGCGCGTGCGTACCCCTTTTTGGCATCTTGGGATCGGCTGGGCCGATAGCGCTCATATTAAGTATGCTGAATGACACCAAGTTTATTTGCAGATTGCACAGGTCAGCAAAAGCATTGATCTGCACGTGCGCACGTGCGCACACCTTTTTCATATCTGAGGATCGGCTGGGCCGAAAGTGCTTATATCAAGTATGCTGAATGATAACATGCTTATATGTAGAATTCACAAGTCGGCAAAGGTATTGATCGGCACGTGCGCACGTGCGCACCCCTTTTTCATGTCTCGGGATCGGCTGGGCCGATAGCGCTCACATTTTGACTTTGGTATGCTGAATGACACCACGCATATAAAGTATGCAGATTGTAAAGGTCAGCGAGAGTATTGGTCGGCACATGCGCACGTGCCCACCCCTTCTCACATGTTGCGATTGATTGGGCTGGTCTGGGTAGCGGGTAGCGGTCTGCTCGTGTGCAAGTGCGGACCTTTCTACTTGAAAAAAAAATCGTATCAACTCGCCGACTGATTTTTAGGCATTACTTCATGTAGGTATGCCTTCAGTATGTCACAACCTACTTTGTATATCTTGAGTGACGTACATAAAATTCATGTTCCGTAATTACATTTCACTCGTTTATTTAACCCTAGAACGCCTAGGGGGGGGGGGTTGTATCAACCCCCCCCTGAGGTTTTTCGAAGTGCACGCTAAACGGCTTGTCGTAGCGGGCTGAAATTTTCAATACCCTCTGGGGCAACCTTTGCGCATCTTGTGCCGAAAAAAATTGATCGGGTCATGTCAGGTCACGGAGTTATGACGTCATAAGAGGTACAACCTCCGGCCGACAGTTACCAAACGTGTGCGCCGAATCCCTAGGTTTTCTGCCGGTGATACCCACATTGTTTGATGGATCATGATGAAACTTCCCATGCATGTTGGGGCAAGCATTGGCTATCGTGTGGTGCAAGAAAATTGACCGGGTCAGGTCAGGTCACGGAGCTATGACGTAACAAGAGGAACAGCGTCCGGTACTATTTTTGAAAAGCGCCCGAACCACTATTTTGCTAATTCTTGTCACCTCAATGGGAATATGCAGCAATATTAGCTTCTATAGGGAGCAAATAGACCTCCCAAATCCAAAAATACAATCAGATTTCAAAAATTTAAATTTTGATTTTTCGAATTTCTGCCGCCGACTGTGACCTTGCCGACTTCCGGCGCTCCCAACGCGCCATTTTTAGAGCTAGGGAAACGAAATACATACCAAACGATAGAGAATTGATCAAGGAACACGATAGTGAAGGTTTCAAGTCGATATCTCCCACCGTTTTGCCGCAATCGCCGCGGAAAGTTGAAAAAGTTTGATTTTTTCGGAAAATTTGACCTTTGACCGGTCATAAGTAGGTCAAATGTTGACCTAGGACCAAAAAATATACCACCAATCGCGAGATCTCGTTGAGAGCAATCCGTTGGTTTTTTCCGCTAAGCTCTACGACCTTCCGTTTCGAAACGCCAGGGGGGGGTCGTAACAACCCCCCCCCTGGTCGTTCGTGTTATGAGAAATGGCCTGGTCGTGCGAGGGTTAAAGAAAACATTTCCTTCGTAGGCCTAGCCTAGCCCTAATCATGTAGGTATGTTACAGGTCAAGTTCAAAGTCCACAAAATAAATTCCATTACATAGATTCTCGTGCCACGTCTTTTATGCAGTTCTGAGTCAACTTCGCTGCCTATATTGCCCTGCTAGACTTGATGCTTGGACGGACACTGCACGGCCTCTTCGCAAGCCAATTGAGCAAACTGTACGATGCGTACGTTGATCTTGCCCATGGATAGCAGCGATTCACGAGTGTAGAAAATGAACTTCAGCGTTGACCAGCATAGGCATGTTTTCTTGTTTATGCCAAAAAAGGATAAAAGATTATCTGTATAGTATCATGCCCACAATTGTAGTTAATTAACAATGATATGCCTCCATACAATTAGAAACCACTATGCAAAAGTGATAGGAATAAATTTAAAAAGAAGAGAGCAAAACCAACTAAAATTCTGACGCACCGATATTAAGAAACAGCTCTTAGCTTTAGCCCATTTTCGATTGTTTATAAGCAAAATAGTTTTGGCGCACTTGATTCGAAGCACGGCGCTCAACATGGCAATTCCCGGTGCACACCGAATCCGTAACGAATACGGCGTTACGTCGCCAAAAAATCGAACTACGCATGCGCGTTGCATTGTGCCCTCCACTTTCAAGATATTATTTAATCGCCGACGTATTCATTACGGCACGTAACGGTCATTACGGATCCGGTGTGAACCACGCAACACAACAACCATTAACCACCAAACATCACGACCGACAGGTCCATTGAATCTCTCATTCCGTGACACACGGACGTCATTTACCGTACTACCGGTCTGTCCGCGCGGTCCGACTGTGATAGATCTGCCCCGTCCGCTCTGATGGTGCCTAATTGTAGGTATATACAGCGCGGCCGGGCGCCTCGTGACGAGCTGACCTGGTTCCGGGGCCTCGTGCCGCAGATAAACTCGCTGCCGCCGCCGGAGGGGGACCGGTGCGGCTCCGCTTCAAGAGCATGCCAACCATGGTGGAGGATGAGGACGCTGAGGTCAGTCAGGTCAGTCAGCGCGAGCGTGCAGACGCTTCTCGTAACTTTGCAGCAATGAATAGTTTGAGCTCTGCTGCTATTGTGACGATTGCATGCATGGCTGGCTCAGTGCATTTTCGGTGCATTTAAATTAATTTATCTCCTATCAATATAAAATGAAACAAACTGCCATCATCACCCCATCAATGATGCGTTACTAGAAAAGTTAATTGGAATTTTATTTAGTGATTATGTAACTTCCATCCTAATACTGCGAATAAGGTAATTGCTCGACTTCCAATCAATATGAAATATCCCCAAAACAAGTTTTAAACACCTGCTCCTTTAATCAATCTTACCGACGTCTGATGATTTACTGCGAGATTTACGCATATAAGATGGGCGAGGTACGAACTTCCGCCTCGGGTGTCAGTAAACTGTAAACAACGATCATCTTTGACAACGCTAACAAACCGTTAGCTGATGGATAAAAACCGTAGTGCGACATAAAAACCGATGACGACGCCGTAAAGATTAAAATTTGAGACTAAGCGTAAACTCACCTATCCATCAAAAGCTTGCAGTAGCGTTACCCATTTTGCCTCCGGTCGGCCGGTAGCTCATCTAACCAAGATCAGATCATGCCAAGCAGATCTAACTGCACCAGGTAGACCCGGCACAGTGCGCGCCGTTTTTGCGCCGCCGCTCGTCACGAAAGCGCCACCGCTTGCCGCCGAGCCCGCCGTATCTGACGCCGAACTTGCGCTCGAGTGCGATTGGTGTGTGATTTAGGGCGTGCGCAGAGCTCGGCGCCCAGTCAAGTATGATATATTGTCTATTGATGGTAACTGGGACTAGATTATGTCAAAAGTGCTTGATTTGATGCGTTTCACGGAACGAGATTCGCCGCCGTTTTCCTTACAATTCGCCGTAAAATGGGACTAAATTTACTGCTCCTTAGAAGATATCAAAGATAGGCACTTAAACATGGGGAGGGGAAGAAGGTTTGGAAAATGCAGTTTCAGACTCACCATTTCAGGCTGCTCACACTTCACACTTCACAAGTCACAAGTTATATGTAACGTCTGTGTCCAGCCACGGGATTTCATTGTTCTCCGAAGTTATTATATGACAGCCGGCAATTACGATCTCAGCTGTGTCGCTTAGATATCAGGCGAGAAGGGCGATGACTTATTGCCGATATTGGTATTGATTTTGTACTGCACGTTGCATATGCTGCCGTCAATATAGTGCTTCGTGTTGTAGATGATAGGTCCTTTCTAATTACCCCTCGCCCTCTGTTCGGCAGGCCCGCCAGCTACGGCCCTCACTGAGTGTGCCCGTCGACCCGGCCGATGAGGTCGCTGACCCAGCTCAGGTCATCACCGGAGACCCCGTCTCCGTGTTCCCCTCGCTGACAAGGCAGCTGATGGCAGACTTCAAGGCCAAGCCGGATGTGTGAGTAGCTACTGAGAGAGCCGGATGTATCCATTGTTTAATGTATGCATGTACGTACAGTTCGTTGTTGTTACCTGATGTATCAGATCGCAACAACTTCTTTAAACACACGCTTTTCATCCAGATAATAATTGAAACAAAGAAGCGCCAGACAACCATGACACACAGAATCAATAGTTGATGAATCTAGCGCTCCATAAGCATCCACGCTCGACCACGCTCCGCGAACGTCAATACTCAATACTGCAATAAGCTGATTCCGGGAGACAATATAAGCGCGCGGTCAGACGAGGTCACTGTGCGGTCAGTGTGCGGTCAGCGTGCGGTCAGGGCGCACTGCGGCGCCCTGGTGTCGGCAAGACGCACCCCGTCACCCAATCTGTACGCTGTACACACCGCGATGTGCTGTGCATACAGCGCTGTTATTAGATTTACTGCACTTACAAGGTGTTTGGACCGGGAAATGACTGAAAACAAGTTGAAAGAACGTTATGCAAAAGCATCTTAAAATATTCCACACTAAGGTTTTTTGGGTATTAGGGTAAACTGGCTTAGAGGCGAAGCAGAACGTCTGGTTCATGAAGAACACACACAGTGTTTCACATAGACCGAAGACACGTGCTGCTTCTTCGCGTGCAGTCTTAGCGGCCCCAGGGGGCTTCAACTCGACCAACACCGGTTCTTCTTCGTTCTCCCCTAGTCACGTGATATTACGTCACACAAAGCGCGCGAAAGATAAACCTTTTGAAGGTTTTGCACGAACTAGCATCGGGTTTAAGAAGAAGGGGTTGTGGTTTAATCAGTGTAATGGCTTTCATCAAGACCACGCCCGCGGTACCACGTTCTAGCGTCCACCGGAAGCGATCGCCATTTTTCGATCGCGTTGGATCACGCTTTGTGCAGTGACGAGCGGCTGGTGCAAGATTGGGTGAATGGCAAGTAATTGAATATTGAGGAACTGAAATAAGGTTAATTTTTGGCTTGTCAAGTGTTGTGTATTATTTATATTACTTGTGATTGACAATAATAAGCAATATCACAACGCTCTTCAAATGCATGGATGAATGCATTGGATGAAGACAATTCATATGCAAGACCAATCAATGCAGTAAGTATTTATATGTTGTATAAATGCCCCATAGCTTAAATTATGCATGTGGTATTTAGAAAAATCTTCCAAATGAAAAATCAGGAATAGAATCAGCTTGCCATTTCGGGGTCAACTGATTTAGATATAAATTTGGCTGATTTTAATAAACATATGTTCTTGCTGATTAGTGTAATATTTTATCTAGCTGCACTTTATATGTTAAGTGCATTATTTTATTTTTGAGTAGGCTCATGGTCTCTGAAGTCAATCTAAGTTTCTTTACTCCCTGCCTGTTGAATAACGCTTCCGCCCGACTCTTCATTCTAGGGGACGAGGCCATCTCCGCTCTGATTGAGGCCCTGGAGTCTGAGGGGAGCGTCCTGGCGCGCGCCGCGCGGAGACGTCGACATCGTCGAAAACGCTGGCTTGAAGCTGGTGGTGGAAGGAGAAACTGTATGTGATTTGGGAGAATGCGATATCGCCACCCGGCTGCTGATATGGGCGATAGCGCATACATAGGTACTGTGTTTGGAAAAACTTCCACTTGCTAAAGCTAAAAATGTGTTCATATTTGTACAGAAAGCAACCCTGAGCGTGAAGGAATCAACCTGAATATGTAATTAAACATGCCCGAAAGGCTCTGGAGTTCTTTGGCTTGGATGTGTAAGGCAAGTGACACGGCCGAGGGGAAAGCGTTCCTGCAGGCTGATTGCGGGCTGATCGCAGGCTGAATGCGGGCTGGTTGCGGGCTGATCGCATGGGCTGGTTGCGGGCTGGTTGTTCCTGACTGGAGACTTGCAGGATGATTGCTCAGAGAAAAGAGGAAGGCAATACATTTTAAGATGTATCAAGTACTGTGTTTGCGCAGCAGATGTGACGGCGCAGGTCGATAGCCATGCATGGGAGGTTCAATAGACGAATGAACGGGGATTTTGCGGTATTGCAATAGAACTGAAAGGGTTCTACAACCGATATTCAGAACACTATTAACCCTTTATTCCTATTAACCTCAGGGACTTCTTCACAGACCATTTGGGGTTCTTATCTAGGTGCTAAGAACGCTCTTATTATAAACCCTAAACCTCATAAGAGTTTTTGGAAGAATCGTGTGGATTCTTTTGATGAGAATGCAAAGCCGTCTACGTGAAGAACCATGGGGGTTCTGAAAAACGGTGGCATAACATTTTACCCCACAGGGGTCTAAATGCCCCTGTACGTTCTTAACGTTCTTTCAAAGTGTTTTCAGTGATAGCGAGATGTTATGAGCTGTGCAAATTAATTACAAAGTGACGTGATAATCAAGAAAAAGGCCAAGTTAAAACATCCTTACCCTGAAAAACCTGTGGCACAATATCGGCTGTGAAAATATTAAATGTGCAATTGATAACAAATATATTACAAAGATAACAAAAAAGCAACCAAATAAAAGCCTCATTAGTCGTGGGAAAACAAGTGTGTCCAAACGAGTGATGAGTATGTATCATCCCTACCTTATAACTATATCTGGAGCACACGATATGACATATTTATTTAGCTAAATCAGGATAAAGCTCAGGATATCATGTACGACACGCCAAATGTACCACATTTGACGTGAAACTGATGGATTATCTCACGATGGCTGGCCGTATCGCGTGTTGGCGGTTAGCGCTGCGGCTCGGCCCGAGGTGTTTATCCCTGATTATACGGTGGGAAGTTCACACATACGCGGGCGACTCGGTCGAACTCCAGTCCACTTCCCCACCGCTCACGGCTGTGAAGTGTAGCGCTGTTCATGATCCGCAGGTATTTTGTGCCGAGTTTATTTAATCAACCTTCACTGAGAGCTGTTTTGATTCCTTTTAAGCATATTAGGGGAATTGGTCTAAAACAACACCCTGATCATTTCTCCGAATATACCCCAAATACACTTTCTTTGAATATCACTCTGAAATTCTTCTAATATACCCTACACTGAGAACCTTTTTGATTCCTTTTGAGCATATTAGGGGTTTTGGTCTAAAACAACACCCTGATCATTTCTTCGAATATACCCAAACTATACCCTTGTTCTTTAAATAGCTCCCTTGAATTCTTCTAATATACCCTAGTAAGTACCGAAGAGGAAAGGAATATGATTCCTGTTCTATTCCCTGCGATACCCACAGTACACTCCTTTTAACCTACCAAAATACCCTTACATCGAAACCTCTAGTATTCCTTCTAAGCGTATAAGGGGAATATTTTGCAAACTATACTCGCATTATACCACGTAACACTCCCGTATTATTCTGTGATTTCCATCACTGATCTCAATGTATTCTTGCATTAGACCCCACATAAACCCAGAAGGGAAAATAATAATGCCCTAGGTATATTCGTCGTAGAACTTGCTCAGAAACTGTCTCATTGCTCTCAGCTCCCTCGTCCGATTTCCCTTTATATGTCGTAACACATCCAAAACGAGGGTTAAGGTTCTATCCCCAGCAGGGCGCGTATGGCTGAATAGCCCAGCGGGGCGCGGGTTAGTGGTCAGCAACACGTCCAGGGAGCGACTGCCCGTCCTCCTCGCCCGCCCGGCCGGCCAGTCCCGGCCCGCCGACCGGTCACCGCCGGAGGCGCCGAGCGGCACAGGTACGGTATCTGACAGTAGCGGCAGAGACTGTACACTAGGGTATATTAGAAGAATTCAAGGGAGGTATTTAAAGAATGAGGGTATAGTTTGGGTATATTCGAAGAAAATGATCAGGGTGTTGTTTTAGACCAAAACCCCTGATATGCTTAAAAGGAATCATTTGAGGAATCATTTGAGTATCTTAAGGGCATTCCGCCAGGAAAACGGCAGAGTTATAGGAGCATGACACACCATGATCAAAGGGAATAGAGAATCGTTTTGGTTGTCAGTGTTGGTGAAATGCGGTGACATGGGAAGATGTAAACATAGCCGCCATGTGAAACTGTATAGATATTGTATTTAGGCACACAAACGTAAGCGTGCTTGAACCCGGAAGCTTCGAGCTGATAAACCGGAAGCATGTTTACGGAACTTAATTCTGAATTTACACTTAACATTTAGAACGAGCAGGCTGCGATTCACATCATTATGCTTCGACGAGTTCAATGAGAACCTAGTTATGCGATGGACATCTCAAATGATTTACGGAGACAACCTTCCTTATATCATTCACAGCAGGAGAAGCTCCTACGAAACTCACCACTGATTTATCCTCCCATTCGTTCGTCTTGTGAATATACGATATCCTTTAGCCCGCTGAGGTTCGGTTCGGCATCATCACTCAGTCGGTTGCATGATTAATCAGACCACGCTGAATTAGCTGGTTTATTACATCAATCAAGTAATGTTTTTTAATGCATCAGTCTAGTCTGCTGCTAACCACGGAGCATGAGTTGTCGTGTAATGAATCCAACTCCTGTTGTTTTTTAATGATTGTCATGACAGGCGGCAGCATATTTTGGTGCTAGTAATACGTCACAAGTATATAATTAATCAACTTGCATATTTCAGGGTATCGTCCTTTGCCCGATGGCATCCTACCAAGTACCAATGTCCAATGGTCTCCATCGAAACCTTATCGTACGGGTGCTTGCTGCGGGTCATTATTCGCTGTCGGTTGACAGATGCTTATATAGAATCCCAGAAAATGCCGATTCGATAACTAGCCCACGATCAAACACAGCTTATTTGTAAGATACCAGCGGAGTCGTTAATCGGTACTGTTTGTACCAATTGCTCGACTCAGTGGGTTACTTGGAACAGTTACATGTAGATCGCTGAGCTCAAAGCGAGCCTTTTTTGTGCGACCTGCAGTGAGACTCATTGCCCAATTAGGTTTTGAATCTATCGGAAAGAACTGAGGTCAGAGTTTGCTATACAAACCTCATTAAGCTGCGCTGCCTTACATAAATACAAATCCTGTAGCGGATACGAGCATTCAGGCTGAATATAGCAGCGACGAGAAGACCCAAAAGGATAGCTGGCACATCAGACGTTGGATGGCTTCAGAGACCCAGCGCGGTGACCCTTCCTTGAATAACATGACAGCTCAGCTGTACGATAAGCATCCTAATATTTTGGCCCGGTCTTTTGGACTGGTTATCGTCCCTCTAGGTTTTCGCCAGTTTTCTCGATACAAAAAGTGTGCAGTGTGGGAGAATGCTTACGAGCGTCAAATGACGTGCACAACACTGTCTGAAGCCAGTTGAACTGCGAGAGACGCGCTCCGCCGAGAACTATGACCTCCACTTTTCCAGGTCATACGGGTCGACAGGTCACCCCGGGGCAGCTGGTTTGAACAGCGCGGTTTTGCGGTGCCACTGTTGGCGCCAGTTTCGTAGAACTGAGGTTTTCAGGTTCGCTCGCTTCCCAATTGGCACTTTTCCAGCCAGGCCAATCAGTTTCAGTGTTACGTTTCGCTTCCGGATGAATACAGAGACGATCAATAGCGAAATAGATCTGAGCTTTGGACACAAATTTTAGCCATATCAGATTACCACTGAAACGCTGAAGCTTGATCACATCCGCCATCGATAATAGATCAGACAAGCAGTTCCAGAAAATCAGCCTGATAGATAAAGGGACAAGAGATTTTCAGGTAATTATATACTAAATATTCAGTGGTCTGCAGGTCGGCTCAGAGGGTCACGACAGTTTAGCCTTGGTTGGTCACACAGTTAGGGCTGGATAAGGCCGATTGAGGTTACTGATCTGCCCAATGTATCAGGCCATTCTGGGTCAAATTCGGCTCAGGTCAGGCCAAGTTCTGTCTATCTAGCTCTATCAATTTTGTGTCCTGCCGCTTCAAGTCAACCCTGTTCAGTCTGCTCAACCGGTCAGGTCAGCCAAGCTCACATCAGCCCCACTGCAGGCCCGCCGACGCTCGGGGTCACGGAGCTCTCTCAGCGCTCACGGGGCCGCGGGGTGGGATGGGTCGGTTGGCACGCCGTATTCCGCTTTACTGCCGGCACGCCTCGTGTCGGCCGACCTGTCCGACGCCCACGCGACCGGCGCGAACCACGCGACCCACGCGGCCCACACGACCAGACACAGGGTAGGGTGGAGTGACGCAGTCCGCCACGGCCAGTGCAGCGGCTGGGAGTGTCTGATGAAGCCTGTGAAGCTCACTCTGTGTTCACTGGCCCCCGTAGTGTGTTTGTCAGGCTTCTGGTCGACATTTCTGGCGTCTGCTGGCCTCTGATGCATCCACTCATCCCCAGTGTGTCCCAGCTGAGCCAGCTGGCTTTTCCAGGGACTCTGCTGTGACTTGGGTTTTTATCGTTCAATATTACTTTATTATTTTCGCTGACACCCTCGATGCGTCCACTGACCCATACCTCCTTCTAATGTTACCGGCAACATGTGGTTTGTATTACTGAGTCTCTCCTTTGTCCGTCGTCTGGCTGTCAGCCCTCTCATGTGTCCAATCTGTTCGCTGACCTCAGCTGAGCCCTGAGGCCTGCGCCGACCGACCGACCGACAGTGAGAGCAGAGGTCGCCGCTCGGTATACGTGACCGTCACTGACGGCCGGACCCCACCTGCGGTCCAGCTCAGCGCCGCATTAGCCGCGTCTCAGCTCAAGTGCTCTCCGCGGGTGTTCCCTCTCCTGTGAGCAGTCTGGGTATTAGCGGCCATAAATTACCTGCGGCCCGCACCAGTGTCGGATTACCACCTCGTGTCGGATTACCACGAGGTGCTAATCCGCCGACAGGGTCTCATTATGGACCAGGGGTGTCCCGTGGTGCGGCCACCTCATCTCTCCATAACCGGCACTAATCCGGTGACTGGCTCGGCTCCGGAGTCCGCAGCGGTGACCGCAGTGCAGTGTTCGGTTACTCGCCTTCTCTGCGCCGGCGAGTGAGACATCCACCCTGTCTGAGAGCCCGCCGAGCTCCCGCCGAGCAGTCGACACGCTCACACCTTCTCTGACACGCGCCTCGCCGACCCCCCGCTGTGCCAGTCGAGGTTCGCCGCTCCCACCGCCGAAGTGTCGTGAGAGCTCGCGGGCGCAGGCCGCAGCTCAGCCGGCCGGGAGTTTCAGTTGTCTGCCGCGTGGCGGCGCTAGCTGCACCTCCCACCTGAGCGGGGGGCGGGGTGCACGGAGGCGGGCCACGCGAGGCTCGTGCGGCAGACTGGCGTGTCGACGGCGGTGGGAAGCCATGCGGGCTCCGCTCGACGGCCCCGTGAGCGAGGTGCGGTGTGGCTACAGTGAGAGGGGTGAGCAGGTGATGGGTGAGACGGTGAGCTCGGCGAGTCAGAAATAGTGAGACCGGTGCCGGAGTGGCTGCGAGCTGTGAGCAGTGTGAGGTCAACCGTGAACAGTGTGTGTGGGGTCAACTGTGTTGTGCTGTGATACTGGGGAAAGGCTACAGTGTGCTGGCTATTCCGAAATACGACGGTCAGCCTGACAGTCATCTACATGAGGGATAGTGACTGTGGCCTCTGCATCAGTGCCACCCGTGAAACGACGGCTGTCAGCAGAACAGTGAAAAGTTCTGAAATCTGAGTCGAGTCTGACAAAGCTTCAACCGCTAGTTTACGCGGTGGCAGCTCACCAATATCAGTATCAAACCCTTGTCAATCAGCTTTCGGCGATAAATCATCAACCAAGCCGAAAGTCACCGCAGACGGTCGAACTCGAATGTGAGGTGAAACTCTCCCAGGACACCGATCACCCCGTCCCCGAGGGAAGTCACTGACAGGTCACGGATATCACCAGTGACCACTGCAGCGGCTGCGATGCGCCGCTCCATCTCGGAGGTGTGGCCGGTGGGTCTGTCCGGCCCGGTACCGCCGCGCTCCTCCTCTTTGCGTCGCTCTCTCTCGGAGGTCGCTGAATGTGTGACCCCGTGCGGTGATGATACCGACGGGCCGACCTCCCTCCTGCCGGGAGGGGGTGATGACGGCGATGACGCCCGTGACCTGGTGAGACTGACGGCGTCATCGGACGGCCCCAGTGCGACAGAGGCGGCGGAGAAGCTGGTGCACCTGTACCAGGTGGTGGAGAGGGTGACCAACAAGTGCTATGTCTCCGACAGGTACGGGCCGGGCAGGGATGACGCGGCGATGGAAGGCTTACACGGTTAATGGCGGTGACTCCGAGTCAGCTAATGGATGGCTAATTTCTTTAGCAGTCGTATCATTACCGGTAATAGATAGTTGCTTGAGCGTATGAACGTATACCTAAACTCAAACGCAATGATAGACATTTCGGTGACCAGTTAAATGTTAAATGTGATTCAGCACGAGACTGGTATCTGCATCTCTTAACGTCAAGTATTCGTTGCCGCTGCTTCGCTGATCCCCGGGAGAACAGTGAGGGCGTCTTTTTTTTCACCCACCATCTCTTCATCTCCAGTATGCACTCCAATCATGCCATCGTATTTTTTCTTTATAACGGTCAATCTCTTGTGATATCCATATTTCATGCATCGCAGATGTAGTGATGTTTGTAAAAGGAAGGATTCCCAAAACTGGCTTAGATTAAAAAATGGGTTTGAATCCTTTAACGGCCACGAAACCGTTAAACATATCAATCTGCAATGAATTAAACTACGCGAGCTGTACATTTTAGTCGCATTAACCCGGTCCATAATCACATATGTTTTGCTTATGGACTAAAAGCATTCATCGTCTCGATGTGGTTATATCTCCTCATCTATAATCACGACATGATGTAAACCACCATCTCCACAACACAACAAAAAGTGCACCGCCAGCACAGTACCTATGTGTATACCGCGAGTCCTTAAAATCACGCCGGCACAATGCACATTTTTAATTATCTGCTGCTCTATAGAGTGCGACTTGCAGATTCTGTCAACACATCGATGCTCGTGCTCTTTGGCCACTCGCTGGGCTGTTGTGACCGTACGATGCCCGTGTGTTGTGATGACAATCATGCGGTGATACGATTGCAACATGTTGGTTGTGAACATAATTCTCATTCACGGTAACCGAGCCTGCCATCTTCTTGACAAGATGGTGAGATATCTTACGAAGGCATGGAGAGAGAACTTCTGTGAGTTTGAGGTATTTAACTATCGGTCAAGTGGCGTTTCATATCATGACAGCTTCTCAAGGAGAGACTGTCGATTAGATTATGGAGACAGAAGTCGGCGTCCCAGGACGTGGTATATTGTGGTAGCGTCAAGGCCGCCGTATTGGCTGCTGTCCGGTTCTGAATGTTTTCAGCATGGACGGACGATTGCAATAGGTGCGGAAGAATTTTATATGTGACGCGTTTATAAATCAAGGTCTTTCCTTCACAGAAAGGCCGATATAAAAGGATACATCGAGGATGCGGGAAGAGAATAGGAAGACCAGCCAAGACCATATATATTTATTTTCTTATCTTTTGAAATTCATGGGCCACTACATAATCCATTAGTCGAGGTTAGGGTCAGACGTGCTCGGGATAGAAATAAGATGCTTTTTGTAAAGAACAGTGAATGATGAGTTTCTTTTTCAACTGAAATAAATAAGTTTATCTTTATCTATGGATGCATCTAACTGTTTTTTAGATTTGCTAGGAGCCATACTGACAAACTATTCATCATATACGATTACGTATGCTAAGAAATGCTTGCACCAAAGCTCTCTTAGAACGTAGGCACTATTTTATTTCACCCACGCTTGCAATGCTTTCCGCTGCCCCGGGTATGGACAGGGCGATAGCAGAACATCTGGACGATAAATTCTCCTGATTGACCTGTATCAGGCTGCATCCACATCGTCTGAATCGGCTGCTTCAATCCGGGAGCTCTCGTAAATGCCGCTCAAAGAGCTCCGCCTTGACATGTGTAAGGCGTAGCCGAAAGACTGGCATCGGCTCATCGCGAGCTAAGGCGGGTCTGATCATGCCAGAGCGTGCCATAAACGCTCTCTGCAGATCAGATATGGACAACCTAATATCACTATTAGTCATGCTCGTGCTGGCTGAATTGCTTGGCCAGGCGGACACGAACTGACACGTACCCGGCCAAATGAGTTCGTGTTATTTATCGTCAAGGTGTGCAATTAGCGTTTGGAGAGCCTGGCTGCCTCTCCTACGCTATCTGATAAGTGCAACAAACATCACAAAGATCGCAGCTCTGTGCGGTAACAAGACAGTCACAAGGAATGCTTCCGCAGCAAACTACAGCTCCGTACTTCGTTATTTGCTGGCGCCTCACATAGCTCAGCTGTCACGAGCGGCATTGAGCCGTGAGTGCGAGCCGGGACGGCACAGTGGCGACTCGCCTGCTGTGCAATTGCGCGGGTCTGTGGCGGCTTGGAGGCGGGCACGGCGGCAGACACGAGGTTCGTGCCGTTTTCCCTAATCCCCGGTAACCGTCGGCGGTCGCAGACCATAGCGGTGCATGCTAATTAGCTTTGTACAAAAGCGGTGACGACTGCAGAGATTCGCAAAATTGAGCTCGTCTCTCTCTCTCTCTCTCTCTCTCTCTCTCTCTCTCTCTCTCTCTCTCTCTCTCTCTCTCTCTCTCTCTCTCTCTCAGCCTTCTCCGTCGGACACGTGCCACTGCAATTTGATACTGAAAATGAGGAACTGCACCTCAGAATGTCTGATCTCTGCCCTCTAGTTGAGAAGGTGAGTCGAGTTCGATACTCGATGTTACTCATTTTAATAATCTATAAATAGACATCACGCAAATAAAATGCTCAGTTAAGTCTAAAGCATGCCACAGATCCGTCACACAAAAGCTTAACATTAAATATTCCAAGGGAATGTATCAGCTGTTTCATTTAGAATAGCTCCAAGGGGGCTTCACCTGGAGTCTAGACATTTTACACAATTTCTGTCACATTTTCTCTTGAGATATATGAATGTTGCTACCATATATCGCCGAAGAAAGGCCTTATACGATAGAAAATGCTCGGGTCGATAAAAGTATTGGTAGAAGGTGCAGTTGAACGGGAGGATGGCTGCTTGGCCGTTGACTCCAAATATGGCAGGGAACGTGTTCTAGTGACTTATTTGGTCACCGCCAAAAACGAAATAGCGTCTGACAGCGCAACGTCTAGTTTTTAATGCGCTTTTTTACCCTTCAGTGGACGGGTGAAATCAATACTATTCCGAGGAACTATCGTTCTTTAGCTTTACCATATTTGCTCATGTTTACGCGGTGAAATTTCGTAGGCGTATGTATATCAGGACTAGAAGGTTGTTGAATGGGCATACGTCTAATACTGTCAAAATAATCTCTATGCTAATTAACGACCCAGTCATGAACAAAAGTCGTCATTAGCTGAAATCAATGCTGGTAAGGCCTCCCAGTTGCAATTCACTTTTTCCTCCATTCAGCCGCATCCATGCGCATTGATTCGCACCGCACCGCACTTGAACATCTGCTACCGAACTTTCTCCTTCAGCACATCTTGTCATCATCGTCATTGTCCCGAGCTTACGCCAAATGGTGTATAGTACATACGTAGGCGGATTGACACATCTGACATCACAGCAACACCTGAACCCGGGAACACTTGCTCTGTGCCGAGTCAATGCTGGCGCGTGTATCCGACAAAAACTCTCCTGCAGGCAGCTGCACACGCGTGTCTCGGCATTGATGGGCGGCTGCACAGGTGCAACGTCAGTCTGACGCCGACTCAGAGCGGTGGCTGACGTGAGGATAGAAATGACGTGATGTGAGGACTTGGGGAGAGTCTTCTGCTGTGATAAAACGGGCTGACGAGACGTGCCTACTAAAATAGCAATGATAGTTTACAAATGGCAGGGATAAATAAGGCAAGACGCAGCAGGAATTAACTTTTCAGCTCTCCGTTACGAATGAAATGCTTCAACTGTTTGACTTCATTGTTTACCCCGCTCTCATCCAGAACTAACTTTCTGAAATGGACTTTGAGTACTGTAAATCCGGCTAGTTGCCGAGATTAGATTTGGAGACGTGCCTCTGTAGTCTAATTAATATGCAAAGTCAGCCGATGCCCTAGAAGAGCTATCATTAATTTGGCATGTGTTGCGAGATGTTTTCCCAATAGTGAGTACGGTAACAAATGCGAAGGCAGCCACTGGTCAAAAGCAAAGGAGATCTAAGAGTCAGCATATATTATGTTAGAGTTATCATTGTCCGATAAAAAAGTTTTTAAATATACGGGATGGAGATTGGCGTGGTTGTCGCCGAACTCCGGGCGAGCCCAACACTCACTCAGCTCTCGCCATAAGGTCGACTCATGCTAGTCACACGGCTGTGGGATAATAGATCCATAAATCTACGTGGACAGCATGAAAAATTTCCTCCGAGTCTGGCCTTCCTGGATCTCCGATCGCGACTCATGCGAAGCCCAAAGCTGGCCGACGGGTTGGTAAAAAGCGGCACAATATGTAAACGCCCTCGGTCCTGGGCTAGATCCATTTATCACGGATCGTGGTTCGTATATGGCCGGGGGAGCTGCTGGGTTTGTCGCTCACAGTTTTAAATACAATGTGGCGTGGCGAAGTCGGAAGACGTCACGAACGCGTTAGTTTTGATTTTTATTCAGTCGTTTCTAAAACGGCTTCAATCGCTCCTCAGTCCATGTCTAGAGACTTGACCAATGACCATGCGTTCTTAGTCGGACGAGCAGCTCCTGCCAGCCCCGCCCATAGCGAGCCGGAGAAGCTCAAATTCAAATGTGATGGAGCCCACCTGGCACGAGCGACCCCGCCTCCCACGGCTCAAACACCCCAGACCAGGAGAATATGCATGGAACGCAGCGGTCGGCGCGGGTATCGTATTCCAATGACCGACCACCGATCGCCGGCGATTTGACAGATTAATGTCGACTGATCTGGTCAGCCATACAGATGCTGGATGACCGCTGAGATTTGTGTTGTAATACATCCTGACTCGTTAATCGCATGGGCAGTGGGCACGTGGACATGGTTTATTTGAATTTATTCCGTGCCGACGAGGAACATTTCAAGGAGACGTCCGGTAGCATTATTCAACCTCGGATTAGTAATGGAGGTGCAGGATTTGTGATGACATTTATTGGCGTGTCTACATTCAGCTCATGTCGTGGCTCTGGTTACATCATACCGGTTTGCATTGGAAGTCGGTGCAGGTAAATCACCATATATGGTGTCAAGTCCGTGTAATCAAGGTAACAGAAGCCTGGGAGAAATGCAGCTGACTGCTTAGTGGTTATACCTATCCCATGTAATTTATAAATCATTTAGCCGTATATTCAAGCCATTCTTTTTCAGCAACTTAAGATGAGACGGCAGTCAAATCTCAAACCATTTAACTATTGGCCTTGCGGGATAAACACAGCTTCAGTGAAGGCATACGCGTATCGCAATATGTAATGCATATGAAACTCAATCCGCAACCTGAGCGCGGTGTTTCAGCTCCGCAATGCGGCCAATTGAAACACCAGACGGCGCCTCTCACCCATATGTCGCACGGGGTCATGTAGCTCTCGCCGGAGTACTTATGTTACACGCATTATATTTTTGTGACACAAGGGTTCTCTGTTCCAGGAACGCCAACAATACCGCTGAGAAGGACCTGGAGGTGAGTCCCTACGGCGGGAGAGCCTCTGTCAGAGGCATTCCGCAATCCGCACAATAACTTTGATCTGTTTTGTATTGAAATGGCTGAGCTTATAGGCTTAACGTGAACCTTACGTGAAGCAATGCGCACATCCGAAAAACATTCGTCACTTGCGCTATGTGTTTACTGTTTGATATACATAGATGACATATACTAATTGTGAATTGTTCTTCAATGTTTTTATATTGGCTTTTCATGAAAAATATTAGTTAAGAGCATAGAAATGAGGTAACATTAGCGAGTAATGACATCACACCCATAGGATGGGCTCCTGGACAAGGTTGGCCTGAACTGAAGAACGTAAATAAACCGGTCGTGTGCCATAAACAATGCTTGCTGTGATCACAAAGACCGGTAAACAGAAGCTGTCTATTTTTGGACGAGGTGCATCCCGCATAAGGCCGCTCCCGGGTGCGTCCCACTACTTGCTTTAGACATGAAGATAAAACCTAGGCATAGGATGTCGGTCGGGCGTATATGTTTACAAGCGCGATGCATGTTTTTGTCCAAATATAGCGTGCCCGGGCGAAAAAAGAAAACATGCAACCTGCATGATAGGCAGCCCGTGACTTAGCAGGGCCATGTTTAAAAATGCACCGCTTGCCACCTACAGGTATATACAGCAGTGCCGTGAATTTATGTGTCTCGTGTTTCAGATGTAGATATTTAGGTAGGGGAGAGTGGGGCAAAGCGGCCACCCGGGGCAAAGCGGCCATCCATCGTTTTAACCCTCCACAGCTGGCGTCAGTTCCAATTTATGATTTCCAATTATACCTCTCTTTGCGGTCGTTCGAATGAGCCAGACCGGGGTTTCAGACCCATCGCCATTGTTCTGTGAAACACGGAAAAGCATTTCTTGCCAGGGTACCAATTATGTTTACAATTTTCAAATGTTATTTTATTCCATAACCGTTTTGAATTTTTATAAGCGTTTTTGTCCATGCATTGCGTGGTTATCGTACATGCCTTCTACCAATTTTAATGCTTTTTACCCCACTAATAGCTGAGCTGGAATATTTTTGTCTCGGACGGTATGCGCGGGGCAAAGCGGCCGGGGCAAAGTGGCCAGCCCCCAATTGGCCATAAGTTGTTTCCATCTGGATAAAAACATTATTTATATTCAAATGTGTCGTCATGCATTCATCTTGGCCACTCTTCGGATACATGAGTTACCAAATTATGCAATTAAATGTTTTTCCAAGAAAATTCTTTCTTTGTTTAGCAATAGGTGGGAAGATAACAAAGTAAACATCCATCTTCCCTTAAACCTTGTCACCATCAAATAGGGGAGAGTGGGGTAATTTGGCCGCTTTTTTTTAGAAAACGATGTAACTTAAAATTGACGACACATTTCTGCATTTTCTCAACGCTGGCAGGTGTCGCATTCATTTTACTTTACTGGACAGTGAACTTGAAATGATAGAGTAATTACTTATATTGAAATTGTGACGTATTACAAAGGTCTGCAAGGCGGCCAAATTGCCCCACTAGCAGGGTTATTTGGCCGGGGGTGTGGGGCAATTTGGCCGGTGTTAGTTTGCGGTCGGGATTTTCTGTTATATTGCGAGTCAGCTTCAGATTCAGCAATGACGTGTGTCCTATGACGCATTTACCACATTTTGGAGGTTGACTCATGGGGTCACAGGGGTCAAAATAGCCAAATTAGCGGCTCTAGATGCGTAGACAGTTTTTTACGAGTAACTTTTGAAGTAATCAAGCTAGGCCAAAACTTCGAGTACCATCGTAATTCTCTCGTCATTCCGCATCGAAACATATATGTGTTGACCTCAAGAAGTCGAGGTCAAAGGTTGACCTCAGGTCAGGTTACCTCAGGTCGCTTGACCTCAAGGTCACGTGATTTCAAGGTCATCATGCATATCATTCGATGCGGCTTGGTGAGCTGAACAGAATGAGACCATTTGTGCGGCTGCACCATTTTTATGTAAGGAGTTATTAGCAAAAAACGTTTGGTAAGCTTTGATGACGTCACATGCTCTTACAGTTGACCAATCGGAAGTAAGGCATCAAAGTAGTCAAAGTTGGTCATGAATCATGTCATTTATGGTACAATTGACCATGAAAACTCGGCCGTCCCAGCATAGTGACCATGAGCGCACCGGCCAAGTTACCCCGCTAGTCCCGGCCAAATTACCCCATATTGCCATTCTGAAAAATTTTGTGTATAAAGTCATCACGGCTATACGAAATTAGATGAAATTGCTCTTGGAACCGTTGAACACCCCCAAGAATGGCGCTATAATGTCTGAATTCGTTTTTAGCCCAAATACTACATGTTATACAACTTTGTAAACAGAAGTAAAAGTTACCATTTTCTAATGAAATTAACGTTTTATTAATTTTGAATAAAACTACGAGGGGCGAAGTTTTGACATTTGTCCTCCAGTTATTTCTACCCATGACAAACGAATAGAGACTAGAGTTATTTCACTCACTTTTATAAGACATCGTACAGGTGGGGGCGGCCAATTTACACCACCGGCCAAATTACCCCACTCTCCCCTACCCTAGTCGTGCATGAGGCAACTATTCTGTTTCTCATATCGGGACTTGAGAAGTCGCCAGTGGCCGCTTTGCCTCAGGGATGGGGTAAAGTGGCCAATATGCTATAGGTTTAAAGTGTTGTCAATATCTCCCATATGTGAACGCCTTTGGAAATGAAACGCAGTTGGAATAAAAGACAATTTAATAGGGATCACATTGGTATAGAAAGAATCTTTCCAAGTTTAAAAATCAAGCGTCGGCATCGTTAGAAACGTTAGGGTGGCCGCTTTGCCCCACTCTCCCCTACCTAGCTTAGCTAGCATCAAGGTTTGTCGTGTTTCCGTCAATTGTTGCTGGCTGCTGCCATCCTGTGCTTCAGTATACAAACTCTTCTATATACTGTGAGGAAGTATGTCGAAGGACACCAGTTTCGGCTCAGTTTCGGCTCCCAAGACGTCGGTTCTCAGCGACTCCAAAGTTGTTGCGCAGGGTTAATCCATGGCAAGTCCGCACGGCAAATGAAGAACGTCATACAAAGATGAACCGCGGGTCACTTGTTAGCAATAAGAAATGATGAAAGGCGGCGGAAGGTCATTTTGCTAATCAGAGTACCTAATTAGATGTATTGTTATCTGAATAGGTAGGCAATGTCAGGTGGCTGCAATATCCCAGTTTTGCTATTATGCAGTTATGATGCGGAAAAAATGTCTTTGTCATAAAACAAAGCAGCGTTTTAACGAGGGAAGACACTTGGATAAGGCGCGCTACAATGCAAGCAGAGCGCAAACCATTTCTGTATTGGGCTCGGCATACACTTTGCATGGTTACAATATGGAAGCTGAATATTGAAAACGGTACCAAAATTGAAATTAAACCAATGTTTAAGGTAGCCAAATGATTAACGAGCTGTTACTGTTCTCGAACAAAGTAGCTGGATTAATATGTCAACGAAGTGGGCTTACTTTGCCGAGTAGCAGATAATGCCTGCCCCATAGTATGTTGATGCATGCGCTAGATAATTGGCTAAATTGATTTAAATAATAGGTAATGATCGCTCAACGGGCGCATGAAAAATATATAGGTTTTAACGCTTCATCAAGCGACTTGTCTCAGGACCTTCGCGCATTTAGTCAAGCAGTAAGCACTGCATAAATCCATTCAATGTGATATTTACCCTATTGCGCCTGATCTTCAGTGACTGTTACGGCGCCTTATGTCCGATTTTCGCTGAAGTTTATTTTCTTTCTCACAAACAACTGCTTGCTGGGTTAGATTCTGCTGCCGAACCTTTTATAGTTGTCAGGGAGAGGGGAATGGGAAGGGAGAGGGAGAGGTAAGTGACAGAAGACGTGTCAGGGAATAATGAAGATGAGGGATAAAGAGGTAAAGCGATTGAAGGATTGAAGGATTGAACCACCGCCGCAGCTTAATTCATTCTGTCCAATGCAAACGTCAGAAATTCAATTTGGTTTGAAAGTTGATTGTGAACGCAATGCTAACGATATGGTATCTGTAGTCAAATACCAAATGGTTGGTCTGAGTAGAGAATAGAGATGTGATTTGTTTTTATTCTTGTAGTTACATAAAGCTTACGAAAGGTGTACTATTACTCGCTGCCCTCCAGGGTAAGAAAAACATTTTAAATATCGTTTTCGGGGACTGGTGTGAATTCCCTGGGCATAATCGCCGGCTCTGTCGGTGGAAGCTGTGATGACCCTGCACCGCTTCCAGGCTGAATTGTGGAGTTATTACTCGGGCTGAATTAGGCACGCTGTTTTGTCACCAAACGAAGAAATGCACACATACAGGGTGGGCCAGAATAAGTGTAACAGGCACATTCTGTGTATTTAATATTTCAACTCTAGACATATTTTGTAAAAATATGAAAGCCAACAGTCTGCCAAATGAGTAGGAGAAAGAATTACCTCTCTATCAACAATGGTTTTCTTACCAGAAGAAAAAGTAAAAATCATCCATTTATGGTATGAAACAAAATCGTGCGTAGCTGTTAAACGTCGTTTCCGGCAGGATTTCGGCTGTCACTCATCACACACTGTAAAAAATGTTAACTAACTTCCGTGTTATCATGGCAAATCTCACTAACCTAAAGCGTGTAAAGTTTACACGCATCTCCTGGCCAAACGTGTTTTATAAAACACGCTTTTAAGAAAAAACGTGTTATGAAACTAAGACATTAGTTTTCGACGTGGTGTTGACCTACACGCCTTTTGCGTGTGACCGTGTTACTTAACTAATATCTACCTGTCAATGTACTAATATTATGCGTGTAAAGTAACTAAAAAGTTAGTTTTCCTGGCAAATCTCACTAGGCAAAAGCGTGTGAAGCTTACTAGCATTTTGCGTGTAAGCGTGTTTCCTTTTGTGCGTGTTATGTAACACCGAAGTTAGTTATCATGCAACTAGGCATCGCCTAGTTGCAGGATAACTAACTTCGGTGTTACATAACACACACAGAAGAAAACACGCTTACACGCAAAATGTGAGTAAAATTCACAAGTTTCTGCCGAGATTTGCACATGTGCACATGTTATCCAGGCAAATATCATTAGCCAAATGCGTGTTAACTTCGGGATGCAGTGTGGTAAATACCAAGTTTACACGCATTTGGTTAGTGAGATTTGCCAGGATGACTCGAAACGTGCAAATATGTTTTACAGTATATATACATGTTGTGCGTTTTCACACACTGTGTTGCGACACGCGTCGAAATTTTTATTTTTAAAAAAGTATCATACAGACGAGTATTTAAACACAAAGATGTTTATTCAAACCAACGTATAAAGCAACGCAACCAACCTCATGCCAACCAACGTCCCTAAATCAATCGGTAATCTGCACCGGTCGCGGTGACAAATCTGCACTGATTCACACCTGCAACATAGCCTGCAGGAATCTGCACCAGCCATGACACCATACAGGCTCCAAATACCTATTACGAAAACATTGAGAATGCTTCATTTCTGTCGATATGGGCAAACTAAATTGCAACAAAAGGGCAAAAATTCCCTGACCGGACAATGGTGGCTCATGTGTCAACAAAAAAAATTATTTGACAACATGGCTGCAGTGACAGGAATTGCATAAAACAGCACCTCACCGCGTTCACTGGTTGAGTGCCCAACCAAAAATTAGGTACATTTAATTTCTTGTTCAAAGCTTAATGCGGTTTTAGTGTGCAACATGCTCATTGTTCAGTCCGTCATATGTACTTATAGACGTCAATTGACAGTCAACAAATGAACAGTGTCTCCAACCTGAGACCCTCTAAAGCCTGGTTGGAGCTTCATTTGAAAAGAAAATGAGTGACATACATAAACCACACTAAAACGCCAGCAATATCTCCACTGATCTTTCCCATATCACTCACCATACCAGTAAGGATGAAAGCCATGTCCAACAATCCATATCATTTCACTGTTTGACTTCTTGTTATTCTTATTCGGGTTATGTATCACCACAGTATCACCACTTCTGCATCACCACAGCAGCACACGCAACACTACGCCACAGCTCAGCTCCTTCACAACGCACGCGTCCTCTCCCTTCTCTGACTTGGCACAGACTGAACAATGGCGGGCGCAGAGGGGCGCACAAAATGGCGATTTTTTTCAATTAACTAAGGTCTTTGTAATGCTACAACAAAAAGAGTAGTAAGAAAACTAAGATTGTGAGTAACAACATGCGTTTGATTTGTTAGTTAACACGTTATCCCAGAAAAAAAGGCAAAGAAGCATAAACAAACATGTTTGTCAAATAACACGGCATGGTTTACACGGATAATATTTGTCGGCTTACAATGATGTTAGCTTTTCTGCTTCGATGAAATGGATGTGGTGTTAGGTTGCAAACATATGTGTTACCTGACCCGTTTTTTGCAACAACGTGTGTTTTAATACTAGATTTTGCTTGAAGAATTAACTAACTGGTTTGTTAGCATTTTTTACAGTGCAGGTACCTTCGAACGCGGAGATCCACCGATTTGTAAGTCATTTTGAGAAGGAAAGGAGTGTCCGGCGAAGGGTAGATCCGGTCGTACACCTGAGGTGACAGGAGATGGAGATAGGATTGATCAGGTCCGTCAATCCGTTAGTGAGTCACCGAGGACCTCAACCCGGCATCGCTGCCAGGATCGAGCTGGGGATGGCAAGACGGCAGTCTTTGAAGAATCGTCCGCAAGAACCTTTGGTTCTTCCCATACCGGAGGGACACCGCGGAGAGGGTGGGAGCCAGTTTCCTCGAACGCGTGCACATGTGTTTGCAGGCAAGGCAAAGGTGCCCTCTTTCAGCACATGCGCAAATAAAAGAAAACACGCAAATGTTGCTTTTTATTAATAACGATAATCTTATTTTGCTAGGATTTTTTCGAGGTAAATATTACTATATTACTTGGCAAACGTTTTTCTACCAGCTGTGAAAATTTTATTTTCATATCTTTTACCAGTCTTGAGAAACCGACGTCAGAAAGTGTTACACTTATTCTGGCCCACCCTGTATGTATGTACATCGAACGGCAGCGCTGCACTCACACTGCCTGTTTGCTCGGAGAAATGAATTTCTGTTTTTGTCGCTCGGTGAGCTGCCGTTTTCATCCAGCCGCGTTCACTAGCCGTCCAGCTTTTGCTGGGACAACACCACCATGTCGCTGCCTCTGCTGGTGCTGCTGTACTGGTGCAGTCTCACCTCTGCTGAGGACGCTCTGCGCGCGGGAGACACCGCCCCGTACTGGCACGCGCCGGGAGCCGTGAGGGCCGACCGTGTGACCCTGGTCACCGCCCACTGGGCGCCGACCCAGCTGCTGGAGTCGGAACCGCCTCTGGCGCGCCTCAGCGCCGTCCCGGAGTCCATCTGTGAGCTCTCCTGTCTGACCAACCCCCGCTGCCTCAGCTGCGTCTCCGACCCCGAGCAGCAGTGCTGGCTGTTCGGCAGGAGGGGAGCGCCCTCCTGGCACCGCTTCTTTACTCAAGGAGACCCTGGGTACGTACTTCGGTACCGCTCCGGCGTGGCGCTGCCCGGAGACTACTGCAACGGAACAGAGGAGTGTGCTGCGGCAGTGACTGGCTCCTACTGTCAGTGGGGCGTGTGTCTCTGCGGGGCGACCTCGACCGCCGAGCTCTGCAGGGGTGGTCAGGCGGTGGAGACAGGAGAGCTTACCACGCCAGCTGAAGTCAGTCCGCCGACTCAGACGACTACTGATACCAGCCGTGATGTCACAGGCGCTTTGGGCGCCACCAGCACGGTCGTAGACCCCAGTTTTGGAATGTCTGACGCCACTAGTACGGCGACCGTCTCCACAGAGCCGCCGCCATCAGTGGTCACCAAAACGGAAACCAGCCGTCCGGCGGTGACTTCCACTGAAATACAGCCCACTCCTACAGCAACTTCGGTCAGCGCGTCAACCCCAGGCACTCTCTCCGTGACCTCAACTGGCTCTTCAACCACTTCATCCACCTCAAAGGCTCCTGCTGTGTTCATGACTTCGACCAGTTCCGCAGAGACCACGTTCAGATCCACAATGGCAGCACCCACTTCGGCGATGGCCACATCTAGTTCCGCAATTGCTTCATCCATCTCACCAGCGACCGCATCCAGTTCTACAACGACCTCAGTCAGTTCCACTCTGACTACAGCTAGCTCTTCGATAACCACAGCTACTTCAGGTAATTTTGCAGCAACATCAACGGTATCGAACATGACAACGGCAATGAACACCACAATCCAAGACGGCTCTTCAACAGTTTCAGGTGGCCCCGTAATAGCTTCGACCGCCCACACGACGACTTCAAAGCAAACTGAGACCAGTCTTACGCCTTCAACAAGTCCTGACACTGTTTCATCCGGTTCTGAAGCTTCTACAGCTATCTCTGAATCAATGGATACCATTTCAACCACATTCTCATCTACTTCATCTGACACTGCGTCAAGTGTCTCGAGCATAACTTCAACAAGACTTGATCTGGGAGCAGCAGGTCTTACCACAACATCAGACAATCCTGTAACGTCTCCGTTCTACCCCTGGTGGAAACCACCCACCACTTCAGAGATTCCGGAAGACTTCACTGTCACATCAACAACTGGATCTGCTCATGCTAGAACCGAAGCTATGGCCGTCACGAGTACAACTGTCTCTACCAATATGCCAATCGTGCTTGGGATAACAGAAGCCGACCAACCGACTACCGAACCCACAACGATTCTGACTACTCCTGACACAACCGAACGCACTTCAACCACAACATCTATGATCTACGATGCAAGTTCAACCACTCCTACCACTACCTCAACTGCCCCACAGGGATCTACTGCTCCAGCAAGTTATCCAGAAACTACAACAAGACACACAACAGCAACAACAACAACAACAACAACAACAACAACAACAACAACAACAACAACAACAACAACAACAACAACAACAACAACAGCAACAACAACAACAACAACAACAACAACAACAACAACAACAACAACAACAACAACAACAACAACAACAACAACAACAGCAACAACAACAACAAAAAGAACAACAGAAACAACAACAAAAACAACAACAACAACAACAACAACAACAACAACAACAGCAACAGCAACAGCAACAGCAACGACAACAACAGCAGCAGCAACAACAACAACAACAACGACGACGACGATGACGACGACGACGACGGAGCGCACTTTACACCAAGGACAGACCGCGCCGTCTGGTTTCAGTGTGCCTCCATCCAGGCCAGAGACAACCTCAGTCAACCCTGCCGCTCAAACCACCAGTCCGTCTGAACTGCCGGCCGGGGCCATTCCGGGAATACCTCCAAACATGGCGACTACGGCATCAGGCGGAGTGGCGACCACGTCAACCAGCGCTGAAGCAGCTACACCGAGTACCTCCGCCGCTCCACCTTCAGCAACCGCAGCCACAGGCTCAGGGACACCTACCAGCGCCGCCTCAGCTGAATCCACCACCACTGACACCACTATTACAACCACCGCTCCCACAACCACTCCAACCGTCGCCGCCCCTATCACTGACAGACCCGCTAACAGTGACTTCTACCTGCCGCTGGTGGAAGGCGGTTCGAGCGACGCGTACAGCACCTGGAACTCCGAGTGTGGCATCTCGCAGGCCGTGTCCGGGATCTTACAGCAGAGCGGCGGACTCCATAAGATACGCTGCACGGAGACGTCCGGAGCGCTCGCCCTGCAGTACGCCTTTCCGCGAGTGGTCAGCCGCTCCGGGGACGGGGTGATGGGGTGTCCCGGCGGCGAGCTCATCGCCGGGCTGCATGACCCCGACCTGGGGCCGCCGTTCGTGGCGCAGTCGGTCAAGTGCCTGCCGGTCAACCCTATGTTCGCCTCCCTGGACCAGTGTCGCCAGGTGAGGGTGCCCTGGTACGAGAAGCTGCTCTACTGCGGACTCGGAGAGTACATGACGGCCTTCGGGAGCTTCGACGAGGAGAGCTGGCAGTTTAACTGCTGCACGATGGAGTCAGAGCCTATCGACGCGCTGCTGTTTTAGCAGCCTGGCTGGTGCAGTACTCTGCTACCGCTAGCTTTAGACAAGCGGCGTTTGTCTGAGGTGATTATCAATAATTTCCGTCCTTTTATTTGTTCAGTATTCTACTCGGAGAACTCGAGCCAGCCGTCTATTATTGTATCGCGTGTAAAGTGTCGTAGCGATCGATGTAAACTGTGGTAAAGAACCAGGCTTGACGTTTATTTTATCGAGCATGTGTTGTGTGAACACTGAACCGCTTGCTGTGCTCGTAGCCTTTGTGCCAGATAGACTTAGCGATAGCTATGGTACGTGACATTCTTTATTGGGCTTGAAATAGGCATTTCCTTTTGTCGATTGCAAAATGAATGCCCAATCAAATGCATAAATTGCTGTGCAATCTTTACTTTTGCTTTGGTGCATTTGCCTGTGATTTATCGTTTGTGCGTCACGTATTAACCCTCGCCGGACCTATTGGTTTTCTACATACGCGCCGGCCGAGGGGGGGGGGCGGGTACGACCCCCCCTTGCCGTTTCGCCCCTGGTGGAGCTAGCGCGTCGCGGAAAAAACGAGCGTGTGCGCCGTTACGAGACGCAGAGATTGGTACCCGATTTTAAGGTCCTAGGTCAACCGGTGACCTCTGAGGTCAGGTCAAGTGCCCCAGGGTACGGTTCAGTTTTTGGTGAATAACTTCGCAAAAAACGGCCGCAGAGCCGCGATTTTGGCAGCATCGTGTTCGCCTCGCTCAGGCGCGTCGAATGATATAATTTTTGTCCGGGTCAGGTCAACTTGGGGTGTTGACCTCAGGTCAAGGTCAGGTCAGCACCCCCAGGTCACGAAGTTGGTCGAAAGGGGTCATGTCGCATATCATTCGATTCGGCAGGTCTTCCTGAGTCCATTGGTGGCCTTCTCGACTCGCTAGCTCAATTTGATCAAGAGTTATTGACGAAAAACTAATATGACCTTGATGACGTCATAAATGACGTCACGCAAGGTCAACATTGCAAAAGTGACGCATCTAACCTTGCAAGGAGTGCATCAAATCACGATTCTGTGTGCTTGAGATAGTTGAAGATCGTTCCCGGCGCCAGAATAGCAGTTTGAATTTTTCCCCATTGACTTATAATGGTGAGGTCACGAAAATGACCTGACCTCATATGACCTTTAGGAAAAATCCGAGATATACAAGTTGTGAGACTCATAATGGATACTAGATCCTGCAAGTTTCATTTCCCTGTGACATCTCCTCTGGCAGTGAGGGCGTTGCGAAGTTGCGACATCTGAAGACCGTGCAGAGGTTCACTTATGACGTCATAGGTCAGTGACCTGACCTGACCCAAAAATGCGGTTGGTGTCAAAAGATGCGGCTTGGATCAAAGGTCAGGTATGCCAAGTTTCAGCTCTCTATCGCCAGCGTGTTCGGAGCTATCTCGAAAAAACCCTATGGGGGGGGGCGGCACCCGCCCCCCCCCCCCTCGGCCGGCGAGGGTTAAGCTCGATCTTTTGTCTGGAAATAGTTAACATTCATGTTTCGGCTCATATGAATACAAGAGATATGTTGATTTTACTCAAAGTGTCCTACATTAGGTGGCTGAATAGCCGGCAACCGTTTTCTGTCCAGCAGTTGGGCGTTTCTGCTGAAGATAACTACAGCAGGCAGTCATGTCCCCAGTCTCCCTCCAGTCCATACTCCATATAGTCCAAAATTTGTCTGCCTTTAGGTGAGCTTCCTCTGGACGTGGAGGGTGATCCAATCCAAAGGCTAAAACTGTTCTCCGTGGTTCTGAGCCTCCACCAGTGCCATCTATCGCCCGTTTTATCTCCACCCTCCGACTGCACCCTGAGCCTCCTCCCAGATGTCGTTGCGATCAGCGCCAGCCCTGTCCAGTGGGTCCGAGCCGCGCTGGTGGCGCCACCTGTCCTCCTCGGCAGGTCAGCTGACTGACAGCGCGAGCGGCCGAGCCAGAACCGGCCGGCTCGCGGGCGCCGCTGAAGGCACTCCTGTCCTGTCGGAGCAGCGCGGCGCGGCGCCGGCGGAGCTGTCCAGTACAGTGTGACAGGCTGTCTGGTACAGCGTTAGGGGCTGTCCGGTGGCGTCGGAGGCTGTCCGGTATAGTGTGGGAGACTGTCCGGTGCTGAGTGCTGTTTTGTCCGGTGCTGAGTGAAGCATTCCGACGCTGAACGGTTCGCTCCCTGCCTCCCGGTGTATTCTGAAGCTTTCCAGACTATACGCTGTGCTGTCTAAAGCAGGACCAAGGAGCTATCCAGAGCAGCAGTGTGGTATCCAGAGCAGCACCTTTGTCGGAGCAGAGCAGTGCTTTTACGAGCGGCGCTGTGCTATTCAAACAGGACCGCGTTTTCCGGATAAGAACTGGCCAGAGTACGCGCAGAGGTGTCTTGTCGCTCCTGCTGAAGATCCCTGCCGTCTGAGCGCGTGTCCGTAGTTCAGTGTCTCGTCCTGTGGTGTCCGGCTACCCCAGGGAGCGAGGAGCGGAGCGCAGAGGTCAGAGCGGAGCAGGGTGAGAGGAGCGGAGCACGGAGGTCAGAGTGAAGCAGGGTGAGAGGAGTGAGCGGCACCGAGTAGCCAGAGGGATCCGAGAGACCCTCGGCGCTCCCTGCAGTCCCATGGAGGACATGGGAGAGGGAAAGATGACCGTCAACACGCGGCAGGTGGAGTCCATCATAGTCATCGTGAGTACCGCCGACACATGATACGACTTTTGTACCTATGGAAGCTTGCTTGTTCCGCCCACGCCAGCCATTATGAACCACCAGCTATGTAGTACCTAACATGAGCATATAATGAGGCATACTGACACCTACGTTGGAAAGGCCTGGTAAGTTTTTAGACGCGAAGGGGGAAAATTGACGTCAGGTTAGACGATTGTCCATCGTTGCAAGCTCAGCTACAGACAATCATCTGTATTTTTGTCAGATAACACGTGTCCTGCATTGTTCGATTTAACGACCCTTTGAAGACCTGTCCTGCCCACTATAATGACAAATTATAAAACATCGAATCGGAGAGGTTGCGCCATCAGATCTATTGTTTCCACCAGACTACGGTCCAATTGATCTGAAAAATACGTTATCAGTGGACAGCTATTCATCCAAAACGTCTCTGAAGATGGGCGCCACCTTTTCTACACTCGGCCGCGGTGACCCTCCCAGTTCCGATTGCAGAACGACATCTCGATCTAAATTCTATTGATCCATTGTTCTAACGTGTTGTTTTTAACAAGGCGCTATTGTTTCTTATCACCTAGTCCACCGATCGTGATCCACCGCCCACATCTATCTATCTATCTGTCTTCCACTCACCTTCCACATTCGGCAGTCCTTACAAGTACCCTCCCCTCCTCGGGCTCCACTGTCCGGACTAGGTAGGTACGTACATTTTGCTTCTTTTACGGGGATACGTGCACAGAGTTCATACATAATAGAAAGGGCTCAAAGCAGAGCGAATGCGAATATCCGTTCATAGTAGCATTTGCTTGCTCCTGTATCCTCCGTGATTTTCATCAACTGCCTATTAAATCTGCCAAATTAACAACAACAGAAAAAAAAACGTGCTCTCCGGCATCCGCTGTGGCTCATATGTAATTCAATAAGCATAATGTATCGCCAGTATGATAGTTCCCAACGTCCACTGCATGCCGTTTATCGTCATTCGTTTGCCTTCCACCGTCCGCTGTCCATCATCCACCACCCACGGTCCACCGTCTGTCATCCGCCGTCCACCGCCTATTGTCCTCAATCCACCGTCCACCGTCCACCGTCCACTATCCTTGTCCACCATCCACCGCCCATTGTCCTCAATCCACCGTCCACCATCCACCGTCTGCATAGGCGCGGGAGCCGGGGGGCAGTGGGGGCAGCTTGCCCCCCCCCCCCCAACTCTGGGGCCGTTGGGGCGGTGCCCCCACAGCTTTGAGACGGAATACCACACTTTTTTGCAAATGTTTTCTTTTTTTTTGTTGAAAAATAAGTGGCCTAAAACCGGTGAGAAAACTAGATTTGGGGGTACCCTAGGTTGATCTCTATTATGGTGTGCCCCCCCAGTCGGAAAGTAGTTCCCGCGCCCCTGACCGTCTGTCATCCACCTTCCATCGCCCACAGTCCACCTTCCACCGCCACAGCCTGCGGCAGTTGTTCACTGAACAAAAGTCAGTATATGATGCGGGCAAGGTCTCGTTCGCTGAACGGCAGCATATATTGCAGCTATATCGGCAAAGCAATTTCACACAGGGTGCCCCATCGCTGCTATGTGCTTTGTGCACTCAGCGGAGCTTTTGACGAGTGAGTGATTGCTATATGAAACTCAGAATGATCAATGAATCATTGAATGGCTATTTTTTTTTTTGCAAATAGGCATCGTTCACACTGCCAGTTATAGAGACTAAGTGAATTACTGCTGCACCACGGCCAGTTAAGTAAACGGACGCCTTCGACAAGCGGTATAACGTAACAATGGAAACATTTTAGGATATTTTGTATCCGTACATACACTTAAAGCGATATTTTACATACATTTGTTTCGAAGTGCTATAACCGCTCAACTATATGAGGAGGAGGTTAAAGCGTATTGGGTAGAGGTGCAACATAGGTGCAAGTACGTACTTCACAAATAGATCGGTTGATACTGATAATGTCGATTTATCGATACAATAGTGAGCATTGTACACAATGAGATAGCCCACTGACAACATGGGACGCCGATTATTTTTCTCTACTTCATGAAGACAAGTGCGCGATCGTTCCTTGAGCCTTGGTTTTCCGCCAGCGGATGGTGACAAAGTGACGCTCCTTGCGAGCTCTGGACCGCCTCTGATAACTTCGGATATAACGATAGGTATAACTCACTTAACGACGTTGACCTTTCCTGAACGTCGGTAGACACTCAGTCTTTCAGAAATGGTGGAGAAAGATAATTCAGAAACAATGAAGCCTACTGCATGAAAACTACCAGTGTAACAAAGGGAGCTGTGACGCGCAGATACTTTCCTCGACCTTCAGCATTTGCCGTTACAAATGGGCTCGGTAAAATGTCACTGAGTGGACGTTCATTTAGCTGAAACCCCTCAAAGTCCCTCTTTTTCGGCATATTCCATTGTAAACCGGTCAGCTCATCGTCATTTCAAAGTCTTCCGTCAGTGGGGAATCAGAGCCCGCAGACCACAGACGTTGCGCCCACCGCTGACAATTGCCATGTGGGTCGGCGCCCACCCTACTCCTCCCCACCTGCAGGGGAGTGGCTGAGCCTGAGTGAAGGGCCTCCGGTGTGAAATGTGCAGATTTATGCAGACATGGACCCCAGTGATGGTTGCCATGTCGCCGAGTCCGGGGGGACAGTATGCGCGATGGAGCCACTGACATTGGGCAGACACCGCACTGTGTAATGCAATGCCAATAAACAGGCACATTATCTCAACTGTTAGTTGCATAGCGCCACGTATGTTCTTACTATCTTTCATAGCACATGTGCCCCGTTTACGGGAGTGATCCTAAAACAAAACTAAAAAATCAAGCAAGGAACAGTACCATGGTTCTCCGTGACCCGTAAGGTCATTTCTCCAGCCATCCAGTGTCTTTGCGACCTGTCAAGTCGCGTCTCCGGGGCCCGCGGCCCTTATGACCTCGGTCACCTCACTCGACACTCACCCTGCTCAACTGATTACCAATGAAGAGGCTGCCACTTGGCCGGACGACGGACGACGCTCTTACCACGGCTATCGCTGTGCCGGCGCCGTCGCGAAGGAGGGTGTTGAGGTGCAGGCGCGCAGTGACGGTCCCTCTAACGGGTGACATCACCCCAGGCATGCAGTGGGCGACCCCAGGGGTGACACGACGACCTCGGTCCCGCTAGGCTGGTCAGGAGTCGCACAAACCAGCCAGTGCCATCAGGAGGTGTCCAGACGGCCCGCATCGAATGTAACATGACCGATACGGTAACGAATTAGTGCCAATCGGCAGCGGATCATATGCGTCCGATGGGTAATTTAAGGCTGTTAGAGGTCAAGTGCTTGATAGGGTTAATGTACGAAGTGCTTAAAAATTTATGTTTGTGAGCTGAGATAGCGTGAAGGGGGTATTTGAAATGGACACGTTAACGATTCTCATTAGGGGGCGATTAAACGGCTCGCGGTGAATCGATTACCGACTGATCAGGTGCTTGAGTCTTCGAGTGGCTCTCGGCACTGACCTTATGCTCGCCTTAGCCTCTTTAACCGGAACTCTTTTCTCCAAATTTATCAGGGCAGTATGCAAGGATTGAACCCATGTTTGGGAAATGTAACAAAGGGCACTAGGCAATAATTCATGTCCAATAATAAGCGAAATTATGTTCGGCTCTCACTAAAATAGCTGCAGAATTTATTGCATTTAATGTTTATAAAAACGGTAGGATGCTAGGACCATTTCAAATCACTTCTCAGTTCTGGACTTTTCAGTCGGCCTTCCTAAAAGCTGGCCTATAGCCTTCCTAATATCGCCTGTAACCACCCCTATGCAGCGTTCCATCCTGCGTTTCTGGTAGCGCCGCGATCAATGTTACACGATGCAGCAGCAGCAGCCGGGTGTTATTGTCCCCTCCCGGCACCAGGTCAGCCCGCCGAATAATCAGCCCGGTTCCTGCTGCATCGGTATGCCAGATAACGCGTCGCTGTGATGCGTAGCGGCGCGTGGCTTCAAAACACCGCCCAGTCACATACCGTGTCCGTGTCAGCTCCAGCTGCCGGTTTGGAAAAATCGTGTCGACTAAGCCTGTCACTGGAGCAGTAACGAAGAAACAGCAGCTTTGAAATACGGTCGGCGGTGAGATGACCAGCAGATAGATATGCTGATGATGTGATAGCAATGGAGATGTACGGAAATCAAGAAATACGATGTTTGAATAACATGTAGCAAATGTGCTAGCATGCAGCTTGAAAAATAGGTATGCATTTTATAACGTATGTTATTTTTCCAGTCTCGATTCTTTTTCTCACAGAGAGCATGACATTTTCACTGCATAGCAATTAGCAAGCTTGTCGTCAGCCGACAAAAATCACTGGTGATGATTTCTTTTTATCTATCAACTCCATCGCTCGAACGAGTGTGGCGTGTGTGCACTCGAACCACACTCAAGACACCCAAGTGCTCACGTGCGCACGTGTCGTCTGATGACGTCACACCTCCCCTGGACTGGAAGTCCGATCAAAGTCCCGAGGGTGGACGCCCAGGGCTGCCAAGGGGTCGGTCGTCGGGCTAGCCAAGTCAAACAAACCGGCTACCTCCCGGACCGACTCGAGATTGCCGATCAAATGGCTTTGTTCACGGGGCTTTGCTAAAGGCAATAGCTTTGTTATGGCGTGTTGGCCACTTGAAACCCGACTGACGTATGCACCGCGTCCGGCAGGCCAGATTTATAGAACGACCAGGCCATTCGCAACGGGGGCATGCTCGTCGAAGTCAAAGACGTCAGCAGGTTATAAGAGGAGCATTTTGTGACTTTGAAATGAGGGGTATATGTCGTGGAAGGAAAAACAGGGCGGAAAGTCTCTGCTTGCATGTTGCCTATCAATGAGCTCGTCCTGAACTACCGATAGAGCCTATCAACAGCGTGTCTACAGCAAGATGCTGTCGGATAAGAAACTCGTTCAGTTCCCATTTATCTTCAAGCGACAATTGCTGATAGATAAATGCTTCAAAAATAAATCGAACTACTAAATACAGGAACCAGCGACCAGTGAATTGACGGCTGCGCATAGGTAATATTATTATTCTCGATAATTTCTTTTTATTTACAATAGTGCAACCCATGGGACTCTGGGAGTATATGAAGATAGCCTGGCCACTGGCCAGTGGTCTTATGTCACTCATTCCAGTGGTACATTTGTATCCTCAATGTTTTCGACTGCCGACTGGCGCTTACAACTTCCTTGTACGGATTTCCCTAGCCGCGGCAACATACTGTATTCGCTATCGATCCACGCTGTCACGGCTAGATCCCCGGAAAATGGTCATAGTTTCAGTGCAGGCTGCGGCACACGGGCTTCAGACGCCACACTAGTCATGGGCTCGTGAGCAACGGGACCGTTTTATAGGCAGACGAGATTGTAATGATGGACTGATAGACTGTCATAACGGACAAGAGGACAGTCATAGTTGAAAAGACTGCCATGATGAACGAACGGACTGTCATATAACGGACGGACAGAACCGTCATGGTCGGTGTGCTGTGGTGACCACAGAGGGTCACCATTCAGCGCTCTCTTCCGAAACTAATTGAATAGGCCCGTTGCGTTTGATATCTGTAATGCTGTTAATGCCAAACCATTAGTGTCCATTTGGCAATGTGTCTGCCATATAGTGCAGTGTAGGTATAAATCACGGGTACGGGGTAGGTGTGATGTTGTGATGACGGCCGCCGCGAGCACCACTCACCACATCCATCGGGGCTGACGTATTGACGCCACATGACCTATTTATGGCGGTAATTGCCACTTTATGTATGCTTATTCGTGTCGACGGCCCTGAAATGGTCTAAGCCGAACTGCAAAGTGGCAAATCAAACACAATTCACAAAACTAAACAAGCAAGTGAGCCATTTTATTCTAAAATGAATTCAATGAGCAAGATCCTCTCAACTGAACTCCAACTGCCAATTAACCAGCTTTGTGGTAGTAAGGAGAAAAACACGCCACCCATCGTCTGACATGGATAAAGATGACACGGGCTCCGACACGATCAATCGGCACTGACAATAGTCCCCGTGGGAATTATCTGACATCGCACGGATGACCAGATGACGAGAAAATGATGCAGCGTATTGTAAAAGGAGGCTGATGTGGGCAGAGAGATAAGGGTCTGTGTTCGTCTATCCGTCAATCCGCCATCCGTCCATGCCGTCACTCCACGCCCCACCCAGCATAGGGGAAAGTGGGGTAAGACGGGCGGGGTAGGAAAGACGGGCACCGGCCCTCTAGCCCAAACCGTTGGCGCTAGCAACCTCTTGTTGTGGTTGGTAATCGGCCGTGTGGTTCTTTGCTGTGAGGTGAAGGCAGAGGTACGCATCTTAAATAGTTTTTGAAAAATTGTGGAAAAGCTAAAAACGTGCCTTGCACTCTAAGCAGAACTATCGTGTTTCGTAGTGTTTTCTGACCTCGCTGTTTCATATTTTGTTTTGGAAATTTGATGAGAGTTTCGTCTTAGGGTGTCATCCAAATGTGTATGCTGGCGAATGAATCCTTTAATTTGGTGCCCGGAGGCGGTGTGATATCCTTATTGGCAGCCGAATGGGGTAAGACGGGCAACAATGATGAAAGGAATGCAAACCATCTGATATTGTTATTTTAAGCTAACTTACGCTGTTCTACATCATTTGCAACGCATTTCCATCGAAATTATTTAAATAGACAGCTTTGAATTTGTTTAATTTTTTCATTACATCGATCAATACCATTACGCCTATAAGTAGCCGTGCGATGCTACGAACCTTACAATATTGACTGTAAGATCAAAAGCCAGATGTGTAAGATGTATTAGCATAATTATTCGGCAGTAAATATGTAAAGAAGTTCAAACTAACGTTGTGCCCGTCTTGCCCCAACATCAGTGCCCGTCTTACCCTCCCCGGTGGGGTAAGACGGGTTTTTGCAGGGTCTTGCTAAAAACACTCTCAATTGAAAAGTATTGGATTTAGACCTTAGGTGTCAAAGGGGCACTGAAAGAAAAATGCCTGAAGATGGTTGTGCTAAATTGGTGAAGCAATCGAAGAAAAGACTTCAGAGGTACAGACCCGCAAAACTAACATGCCCGTCATACCCCACTTTCCCCTATGAACCACCCTCTTCCCTCCCCTTCCCATCCCTCCCCAGCTCTCTCACGACATCCGGCCATTCATCGGTCGCAGGAAGGCCCCTCGATACCTGCACGGTCCGTGGGTGGTCACGAAACCTCCGCCGACCTCACGGAGACAGCCCGCCGAGTCGACGGATGCGGCGCGCCGCCACAAAGTCACGCGGCCCGCCGGCGCAGTGCGCTCGTTAGCCGGCAGGGTATCGATAGCTCCAGGTCGTCAGGTCACGTGACCGGCTCCGACTCACATCCCCGAATGGGCGGCGTCTGCGCAGTGGGGCGGTGGGCTCCGGTATAATGAGGCAGAACAGACGTCAGAGCGGGATCCGAGTGCGGCACGCCGACTGCCCTGTATCAATTAACGGGCCGGCGGCGGCCGGTGGACGGCCCGCCTAAGTACCGCTGAGCCCTTCAGTCCGGGGATCAGCCCGGCCCGACCCCACTGATGAGACCGCTATCGGGAGCATCGCATAGCACGGAATGCTCTCAGCGGCCCCAGCTGCAAACACATTCAGGTCTGAACGGCAACCGACCCTCACCGGCGTTTTAACGGGCAACTGCTTGTTTTGATAGCTGAAGGGTTCGCTGCGTTTAAGCCCTGCGATATTTTGGTACGCTGAAGGAATATTTTGTGGTGATCCCTTGTTGAATTACCGCAGGAACTCAATTTGATGATTTGAGGGATATTTTCCTTAAGGTGCCATGCTTGATTATTAGCGATTTTATTCCAAATTTTATTACTAACTCGATTTTATACGAGTCCATAAACCTAATGAGATAACAAGTCGCGCAGTGTGTCACGTGTGGTCATCTAAGCATTGCACGCATGCTGCAGTCCTATTGACGGTCACGTAAGGTTCTCTAGGCACTAAACGTGCGCAGTCATCCCTGCAGTGCATCGTGTGCATCATCTGGGGCTCTGGCCACTGCACACTGCTCAACACAAGCGTCTGCAGCAGCACCAGCAGTGGCCTTGCGCTAACAGCACCAATCTCATGTAGCTGCTTGGTATTTACACGTGTCTGTCACATTCCGGGACTAGTAGACCCGGGTACATTGCGGCTTAGCTAGCGCTCTCTCAGAAAGGACCAGCGCTTGGGGAAGCCCTAGCAGCGTTTCCAGTATCAAAGAGCTTCTCTCGGGATCAACGTGCGGTTGCTGCCCGCTAGATTTGGAGCTCGCCATTCTAGCATGTTGTTGATGCGAGTGGGAGTCTTACCAGGGTCTGGCAGTGCGCCCAAGTGGGTACGCCTGCCGGTGATGGTTTTATTGCTTCGGTTTTTCTCTGCGAAGTCGGATGTGTTTACGCTCAGTACTAGTTTGTTGAGTTCTGCGTATTTGTCCTGGAGGCTGCAGCCGTATTTATGAAGTGTGAAGTTGTGGAGCGCAGATCGGTTCAGGACAGCGCGGCAACAGATCTGCGTTCCGTAATAAAACGGTTAATTTCACGGCTCTCAAACCGGTCAGTGGTGTCATCAATACTATAGTGATTTGATATTCAGAATTTAGAACTGCGGGGGGGGGGGGGTCGTGGGCTGTGCTGCCATCAGTTTCCTAATCAAGGATGCAATTTTGCTACAAATCCAGCAAAGGTTCAACAAATATTTTCATCGCCACTTTACCAGCATTCATTTATTCATTTGTTATATAATTCATTCACTCTTTCATTTAGTTATTACCGGCACCTTTTTGTCTTGCAACCATCGTGATGAAATGAAAATTCTGGTAGATATAACTCAGCAATTTCCTGCGGAAAATCATGGAAGTCCGACGTATAATTGTACATGTACCTATCTTGCTATCATGAACCTTTTCTACACGTTTAACTTAAATCACCAGTAATTCGTAGGTAAATCAGTCAGAGATTACCGCAATTGTTAGTAAACGTCGGCTATATCACCCGCCCAAGTATGGCTAGGGAGACAAATATGACTTCCAATAATGCAGCTGTAAGACCAATGCTTATCGAAACAATCACTTGCATAACCACAAACGTTACCGTCACTTTTTGATACAAACGCCTTACGCCCGACCATATAAGTGCCCGACAATAACCACCAGAGCTGGGCAAGTGCGTTCCTTTAGTGCGTTCCTGCGTTCTTCCGTACGTACGCACCGCCCTTTTTAGGAACGCAAGAACGCAGGAACGCAAAGTTTTTTCAAAGGAACGCAAGTAAGAGGAACGCACCACCCGAAATTTTGAAGCGTTCCTGCGTTCTTGCGTACTGCCAATGACCTCTGTGTCAAATGTTTGAATCTCGAGTACGTGTGCTTGCCGGTAGAGGCGCCACTTGTCGGTCGAATCGAGGAAGGCTTGTTTAGATTTAGTGGTGATGTTCACTATTCGATTCGGTTTCAGGCATTAAATGTGTAAAGTAAATATGATAACTTTTACTTAGATACATCTTTCAACTTAACTATTGTTTTTAAGCAGGTCGTATTTTTGTTGAAAACCCTACGGATGATATTGGTAAAACGTATTTCAGATATTCGATTCGGAAAAGAGATGTCGAGTTGCTTTTCGGCCCCGCGTCGCCATTCTGGGTATTCTGTGATCGATTCGCCCCGTGTTTGGTTGGGCCCGCGCCGCGTGGTTCGGCGGTATTTCTTTGTCCACGACTTCGGTTGTGAAGAACACGCCTGTAGTGTTGGACTGGCGCGATTTGCCTACTGTGTCCGCTACAGTGTTGCGTTGCACTGATTTTGGTATGATTTGCTGCTTGGTAGAGCCAGAATACAATACGGGTTAATAGTTTGGGACGCAGGAACGCAGGAACGCTAACGCACCGAGCGAAAAAAATTGAGGAACGTTATTCCAGGAACGCACTAACCGCGGCCGGAGGAACGCAGGAACGCTAACGCACTACCGAAAATCGAGGAACGCGCCCAGCTCTGATAACCACATTTGACCAGCGTCCCCGGTTCTGTTTCAGAACAAGTTCAGCTCGCTGGCGCTGGCCTTCAAGACGGATCGACTCACCCTTCAGGAGCGTCTGGACGTGCAGCGGCGACACCGGGATCAGGCGGAGCACAACCTGGAGCTGGAGACGCAGCGGTTCAGGGACCAGCTGATGGTCAGTGGTGGTCGGTTCGGGGACCAGCTGATGGTCAGTGGTGGTCGGTTCGGGGACCAGCTGATGGTCAGTGGTGGTCGGTTCAGGGACCAACTGATTGGTCGGTTTTGGTACCGATTAATGACCAGTGGTGGTCGGTTTGGGACCAGTGGTCAAAGGCGGTCGGTTCAGCATGGTTAAGGTTATATGAGTGGTCAGTTCAGGGTGGTCGGTTCAGGGACCAATGCAATGGTCAGTGCCCAGTGGTGGCCGGTTTAGGGACCAGTGGTCAGTGGTTGTCGGTTCAGCGTGGTCGGACCAGAGTGGTCGCTTCAGCGTGCTCTGTTCAGGGACCAAATAACGTGGCCGCCGGTCGGATCAGGAAATGTGGCCGCGGGACCACGACGGGTTATGACTTATGACTGGCCTCATGTGCGTTGGAGATTAACGTTCAGGATAACATAAATCCATTCCTTACGAGACACATGGTGACAATCTTGAAGTCAGATTCCACAATCGGCTAATGATTACCCTGGCGTGCACACTGGAAGGATCAGTCACAGGAAAGCCGATTAACGTTCTCTTAAAACACGCATTACCGTTTTGGCATGAGCCACAATGCCTAAAGCTGTTCAAAGAAAGACAGTCCACTGCACTTTAACATTAAGATTGGCGTTGCATTCATTTTAAAAACACGCATAAATTATCAATTTGCATTCTACCCTAGACCTCGGCGCACCCCGCCTTGCCCGAACCGGTGCCTCGGGCGGGTTCCATGACGTGGTGGCCTGGCCTGCAGTGCCGCTCCGTCGACCCTTTACGACCTCCGTGACAAACAGAGGTCACGTCAGGTCATCTAGCACTGTTGGGCGACCGACGGGCCACCGCCCGGGGTGAGAGGCGTCACTCTGGGGCGGGTCTCACGCGATGAAAGGCCGCTAACCGGTGGTTAGACGGCACCGACACGGCCCGTCGGCCCGCAGCTTTTTACGGTTCGCGGAGAAAACTACGGCGAACAGTGCGGAGATGCGGGGAGTCGAGCTATTGTCTGCAGCCGGGAGTGGGAGAGGTCACTGGAGGTCGCTCCAAACGTAAAACCAGGGGGTGATTTATTGCACACGGGTGGGAAGCGCAACCCGACACCTGAGATAGAATCGGTGCACGCTCAGTAGAGCAAAGTGCCCATGAAGCTACGTAAGGTTCAGTAGTGACGGGTGATAATCTCATGTGATGGTCTGTTTCTCTTTATGGCGGGCGTCACCAAAGAGACCGACCGAATGTTGGATGGGCGTTGGCAACCGCGTAAAGAATCGCGTATATTCAGTATATTCATATTTTCCGACATTTTAACATTTATCGCTAAGACCGACGTTCATTGAACATTGTTAAGTATAAGATAGGCTCATGAAATAGAAGAACTGAAACAGCTTTGATTTTACCGAATATGTATTGTCTCCTTTACTGATCACGAACGTGGCTGCACATTAGGAGACTCGGCGGCGAGATGCGCCTGTGTGCGGCCGCCTTTACACTTGCATATGTCATGTGTTGCGGCACAGTATACCCACAAGGCGTCTTCTTATGGCGCCATCTATGGACAATCATTTTAGGGAAATCTCTAACACGGAAGTCGACATTCCACTTTTCCTAGATCACGCATGGTGATGTCGTCATTAGTCTTTAATTACACAAGCGAAGTCCAAAAATGACCAAACCCTAGATTTTTACTGAGACGTGTGTAAGAAGATGAAACTAAATTGAGAAACGTTACAGTAATTGCGTTTATGTATAGGTAATAATGATAGTACAGAGTCGAGGGGAACGGTTCACATCACCGATTCATGAGAGTGAGTTTTAGATACTTGTTCCCCGTATGATTTAATCGATATTTTAATGCAAATAATCCTACTATACGAGGTTTTTCGCCACTATCGTAATTCGTTACCGACGGTGAACTCTGGCGCCTCCGTTAGACCTTTGGTGGTGTTGATGCCTCAATTTATTGGATATGTTCTGATTTCATAGCATCATAACATGTTCATGATATCTTCATTCGAATATTCAAGCAGGTTATTCGGGTACAATGAAGTACTCGTAATAAAGTTGGCAAGAGGCTCAAACACGCCTCATGAAGCCATGTCCCTTTGAACGTTTTATTGATATTTTATGTTAATGTTTACCTAATTTTTTAACTTTTTATCGTATCTGGAGGCCTTGGTAAGCAAGAAAAAACTAAGCAATGAATATTAATATTGCTATGCATGATTAATAATTTTCTCGATGCGAAAACGATCATACTCAATAGCACATTAATGCCGGTGTACGTTTTTTTTAGACCTCCAGACTCCGGTATTAGAACATTTGAGCCTACAACATTCCGATCCGAACTTTCATTGCGTTATACCGTGTTTTCATGCCTTTGGTCCTGGTCCTTTGGCATTGGCACTGCGGGAACGTGAAAAAGTCCTGCAACTGCAGACTCGTTTGTTTTGAAAAGGACTCGTTAGCTCAAAACGTCGGATCAAGCCTCAGCCCATTACCATTAGTCGTGAGTCATGGCTATATACCACATCACAGATGCTCGATAAATCATCAGAGCTGACGACTTGAACTCCACACCTTTTATTTATCTGCGGGTCTAATCTCGAGAGAGATCAGGTACTGTGAGTTTCGAAATCAAATTGATTCGAACGATGAAGTGGACCGGTAATACGAAGGCATTGCAGCTTGTCCGTGGTGGGCCAGTCCAGAAAAATGACGGCTTAGGCCAGTCGACCCTTTCTCTTTGGCGTTGAACGTGCAAGTTTGAATTTATTTTTGATCTTTACAATTGAATATAAGTGCCTCGCATGTCCAATAACAAAAGAGTAGGTACGTGCTAGTAAAAGATGTGCATTAGTACGTGCTAAAATACAGATCAAACTAAACTGTTTAAGTTAAGAGCTGCTGAGTGTAAACAGAAAATGATACATTCCCAATAAAGCCACCAAACCCGGTCAGGGGCACATCTTGATTTGATAATAATCATTAATCAACATCAATTGATGTAAGCGCAGCATAATATCAATACAATATAACGCCTCATTAGTGGTTAGTTGCTGAAATTATAAGTAAAGGAGAAAGGAGGGATTCGTCTAATTCTTTCTTCATCCTGTCTTACCTAACTAGTAACTACTATATTTTTGTCACCAGAGGACATCAGACAGTGAACAATGAGCATCGATCAGTATTATTTGGCAGAGACCTTCCTGGAAACACCGATCGCATGATCAGTTACTTCAAAGGAAAAGTTCACTGATATAACATGAAAACCCCCATGGATTCAGCACCCTCATTCCCTGTCAGACAACGAACTCGCAGTTCAGGCGGATTTGAGCCACGATTCTCACAATCGAGGATCCCGACAAAAGCCGAGGCTGATGGTCAATTTATTCCGTCATCACGGTGTGGGTATGGACCGCTGTCCCGGTACCGGTCGCGGCGGCCTGTAACGTTTTCCCGGCTCTGCGGGTGTCCGATGACCTTGCCGTTTTATTTTCCCGGGAACCGGTCACGCTCAGGTCATAATGGTGCAGATTCGGTCCCGGCCGCAAAACGTTATGTCCACTTCATGCGGGACCGGACTGCAGCCAGTGCTTTAAACGCCATCAGCTGGACCCTCAGAGCGGCCTAATGCCCGGCTCCGTGGATTGGATTCAATCGGAGCCCGAATAACGACTTATAATGTGACACGGCGGTGGCCAATCTGACCTGATACCGATCAGACTAGCATGGTGGCGGTCGGGGGGCGTGAGAGGGTCTTCGAACGGGGCGTCGGGCGCGGCTTGATGCCGTCAGTGGAGGATGGATTACTCTGGATTTACGCTAGCACATGCGGAGCTACGTGGTTTTTAAATCCCTGAACTGTCGATTGAGAATGTTGTCTTCGAAAGAAATTTAATAAGCATGCCAATGGACCATGCAAATCTGGAGGATTATCCTTTACTTTTAAAACAGACAAGTCCGCTCTTGGGCGAACAGTACGCGATTGTTTACGGATTGTTATCATATGGATTGTCATGTCGTCACCCGTTTTCCCTACGACGGTACAACCTTCATCATACACAAGTAATCGATCACGCTTCCCTTTCGCCAGTTTACAATGATCGTTGTTTATTTGCCGCTGCCCGTTTAACTGTCATTCTGCTGTCGTTTTCCCAGCAGCAGCTGAGTCAGTGTGATGAGGACCGTCCTGCGCACCTCAAGTCCCTGCAGCGGCAGGTGGAGATCTTCAAACAGATCTCGCAGCGACTCTCCAGCACAGCAGAGGTGGGTGGAACTGGAAGATACTCTCCGGCGCTGCTGAAGCTTGCTTAGACTCGGGGTAGGCCAGGGTCGACAGGTGAAATGGTTGAGGATCCTCACTCTGAGAAGGTTGGGTCAAAATTATGTCGGAGTGGGACTGGACCAAATAAATAAGCCATAAAATAATGACAATGTGAAAATGTTTCATGTTCCGCGTCTCCTGAATTCGTCATTTCACTTCCAGCACTTTGGCAATGCATGGCTAGAGGATCACGGTTCAAATACGGCACGCCGGGTTCTTTTTCCATACTGGTGAAGCCGATCACCATAACTCTGCTAATATGACCTCATAGACCCCTCTTATGTCTGCTTCAGCGGGCCCTAAATCAATTAACCAGCAAGGCGCATGATAAATAACAGCACTAAATGTCAAGATATGATGTATACGATAATTATCTTCCCCACCCAGCGGGTGGAGAGTTGAACCCATCAGCCCGTAAAGACCGTACCTCACCGCAGCACGGCACATTTGGGGCGATGACGTTTGCACCACTCCGGTGGGTGTCACTCGCTCGATAGCCTGACCTCGGCGCACAATAGAGAACCACCTGTGGCGAAGCCGACCTAGCAGCCACCTGTCTGATTTAGACGCACAGCGGTGCCCCGTCAACCGTCGCACGTGTCGCTGCAGGACGACGCTTTTTGTCCTCGCTATCTGTGTGTCTGTGTGCGAGTTGGGCCCCGTGTCTAAACCCTAACCACCCCTCCCCGCCCCTCGGACAGGTGCTAGGCGCTGTGCAGCAGGAGCTGCGCGTCTCACACGCCGTCGAGGTGATGACCCAGCACGTAGAAAACCTGCGCCACCTCTACGACCGCGAGCACGCCGAGCTCGAGGAGGCACGCCGCGTGCTCGCCTCGCACAAACTCGCCCTGCAGGAGCCCGGGGCGACCAAGGCGGGCCCTCCCGGCCGGCGACGAGCCTCCATCGCCGTGTTCGCCGCGGGTAGAGGCAGTCCGAGCAACGGAGAAGCCCGGCCGCCGACGGTGGCTCCGCCCAGTGGCTCGCCGACGAACCAATTGATGCTGAAACGACGCAGAAACTCGGCCGATGGAAAGAGGTGGGAGCGATGGCGACCGTGAAGACAGAAAGAGGAGTGAGCAAATTGCATTGGCGCTGGCTTATTATCCGTATAAATGTCTGCTCTAGAGCACCTTCTTACTTGAAAGTCGTAGTTTATGGATGCTCATTATGCTGAGAACATTAATAGGAAAACAAAGCAAACAAGGCACTCATGCGGGAAAATCACTTCACAGGCAAGCACACCTGGTTAAACCCCGATTTTTACATCATTCCCTCGAGCTGCCTTGAGCGATATCTACCAAATCTATGCCCTTTCATAATCATGACGTATTTATTTACCCGTTACTCATGTCATGTCGACACGCTGAATAGCAGTTGTGATTTTTGAACCGGTCGCCGTGCCTCGCCACGATCCGGTCAGGTGACAGTGTTGATTTTCCTTCCCCAGTTTCGACTCGATCACAGAGGAGAAGGAAGAGGAACGAGAGCATGACGACACTGGAACGAAGCCGGAAACGGCGTCAGACGAGCTTTACAGACCGGACGAGGATGAGTGAGTTGGAACCGGCGACCCATATTTCACTTTACCATGCCTATTACCTATCCTATCAGTAAATGTGTGTCCTTGTGTAAGGATTCACGCACTGTTTAGCGTATTGTGTCATATAAAATCAAATAATTTTTTTTTTGTGGACAGCAGTCGGATTGGTCCTTTCCAAACTGGCGACAGATCAAGGAAGTGCAGTTAGCCCGACACCCGACCGTTTAACATAGGCGCTCAAGAACGTCATTAGCTAGCATGGTCTGGGCGTCTGGCGTATATATGATGCTGCTCTGTTGCGAACCTGAGAGCGACGTTATTTATGCGGTATGCATTGCCGCAATGCTGTGACGTGTACATCTTTGACGATAAAGTGAAACATAACACGGAAAACACAGAAATGCATTATTACCTTATGTTTTTTAAATGACACCCAGATATCGCATTAATTTACCATTAGGTTACCAGTTATCTTTCCTGTCGCATGGTCAACTAGGCCAAGTGTCTACTTATGCAGAGCCTCGAATCAGAGGTGGAAATGTAGCTGCCCACTGCAACAGGCAGCCACCCGACCGGACGAGCCGGGCCGGAGGGTGGAAACTTACCTTTGTAGCTATCAGAGTCCAGAGGACCCTCCTCGGCCTCTTTATTCAGTCCAAGATGTAGCTTGAACATGCACGACACATCAGTCTTCAAACAGGATTCATACGGCTATAAACTGCCCAATCACATAGCAAGTCACGAGAGATTCTCTCTTCTAGCACTCACATGACGGGACGCTCCGAAACGCGGGCGCCACTCGAGTTATCACTCTAACAGAAGACAGACATCTCACTGTCGACGTCCATTTCACCCACTCCTGACTCACTGAGCTGTCACCAAGAGCGGTGACTGAGCCCATCAATGGCCCAATGCCCCTCCAAACACTGTCAGGGTTCGGATATTACCCGCACCGCCCCTTCAAGCACACTCGTCCCGGTATTACCGACTAAGGGCTGTCCTGGGGTACTCGGTCGCTGGTTGGTCAGAAAAGAGTGGAGGTCAAAGGTCAGGGTTGCCGAGATCACATAGGTCAGGGACGTAGACCAGGGCCTCGTTTCATACAGGGGCGGCGGATTCCGGGGGGCAGGGTGGGCAGCTGCCCACCCTGAAAAATCTCAGGGTGGGCAAAACTATCTTTTTGCCCACCCTGTTCTGGGTGGAGGCCCTTTGCTCGGAATAGAGGGCCGCAGGCCCTCTATTCCGTTTTTTTTTTAGGACCAGCCATGCTTGAAAGAGGCTAATGGCTTCCGTGCAAAAAAATGGCACTTTTATGCAAAAGAAGGTTTCCTGAGGGTCACTCTACAATGTTAAGATGAGGCTCTGCTGTGCCAGAAGACCCTCCCAGTCCCTGCAAAGAGAGGCCCTCCCAGAAACGGAGGAGGAACTATGTGTACGCAGGAGGCCCCTGTGCAAATGGGAGGCCATCCGTGTATGTACAGAGGAGGCCCTTCCGAGCACAGAGGAGGCCCCCTGAACGGATGAGGAACTAAACGTGCGTAGGAGGCCCCGTGCACATGGGAGGCCCTCCATGCACATAGAAAATGCGTAGTATACAGAGGAGGCCCTTCCGAGTACAGAGGAGGCCCCCTGAACGGAGGAGAAACGAAACGTAGGTACGCAGGAGGCCCCCTTGCACAGGGAGGCCCTCCATCTAAAGCGGAGGAGTGTCGGATACAAAGGAGGCCCCCTTGCACATGGGAGGCCCTCCATGTACAGAGCAGGCGCATAGTATACAGAGGAGGCCCTTCCGAGTACAGAGGAGTCCCCCCTGAACGGATGAGGAACTTAACGTACGCAGGAGGCCCCCTTGCACATGGGAGGCCCTCTATCTAAAGCGGAAGTGTGTCGGATACGGAAGAGGTTCACGTCCACATGGGAGGCCCTCCATGCACAGAGAAGGCTTCAAGGCGCGTAGTATATAGAGGAGGCCCTTCCGAGTATAGAGGAGGCCCCTGAACGGAGGAGAAACGAAACATACGCAGAAGGCCCCCGTGCACATGGGAGACCCTTCATGCACATAGAAAACGCCTAGTATACAGAGGAGGCCCTTCCGAGTACAGAGGAGGCCCCTTGAACGGAGAAGAAACGAAACGTAGCTACGCAGGAGGCCCACGTGCACAGGGAGGCCCTCCATCTAAAGCGGATGCGTGACGGATACAAAGGAAGCCCCCTTGCACATAGGAGGCCCTCCATGTACATTGTACAGAGGAGGCGCGTAGTGTACAGAGGAGGCCCTTCCGAGTACAGAGGAGGTCCCCTGAACGGATGAGGAACTAAACGTATGCAGGAGGCCGCCGTGCACATGGGAGGCCTTCCATGTTAGATATGTCAATTGGATACCAACTTTTTGGTATACCGATACCAAACCGATACCAACTTGGTATTTGGTATTTCAAGGCTAATTTATTTGGTATTTTGTTGGTACTATGAATCCTCAATAATGTAAAAGAGGTTGTTAATTTGGTAAAAAGTTGGTATTTTCCTCATATTCCCAAGTCGGTTCGGTTTCGGTATTTTCACATGATCATTGTTGGTATTTGGTTTGGTATCGGTGTCCCGACCTTCTGCCATCCTCGTATCTATTGGCGCCCTCTTGCTGGTCATCGCCCTTCTGATCATTGACGCCCTCACGTTGTTCGGGGCCCTCCCACATACTGGCGCCCTCCTGTTGAATGTTGATGACGTGGCCATCCTACCTATTGGCGCCCCCCTGCTGCTCGCCACCCTCCTGCCTAGTAGTGCCATCCTGGCGAATGTTGATCAGTTAAGATCTCCTACCCTCTGGCGCCTTCATGTTGATTGCCGCCCTTCCACCCATTGGCAACCTTTTCTTGATAGCCATCCTCCTACCTACTGGCGCCGTCTTGTTGATCACCGCCCTTCTGATCACAAGCGCCCTCCTGTTGATCGGCGTCCTCCCTCCTCACAGACGTCCTTCTATTCAATATCACCGTCTTGGGAAAAACGCCCTCTAACTATTGGTGTTTCTGTTTTCCTGTCATTCACCGCCCTTCTACCCATTGGCGCCCTCACGATGCTCGCTACCCAAGCCTACCTATTGGTGCCTTCCTGTCGAATGTTGATCGGGGCTCTCCTACCTTTTGGCAACCTCCTGTTAAATGTTGATCGGGGGCCCTACTACCTATTCAGCGCTCTCCTGATGATCTCCGCCCTCTCAAACATTGGCACTCTCCTGTCGATCACAGCCCTTCTACCTATTGGCGACCTCCGTTGATCGCTGCCCTCCTATCATTTATCTACTCGTTAAGCTTAAGCATGTTTCCCAGTCCCAGCATAGCCGTTCTCTTGCACAATGTGATGCATTGCCTGTGAAAACTGACACAAAGGAACGTGCATTCAGCACAATGAATGAAGTATACCTACCAAAGCTATTTACGCTCTAACGTGGATGAAACCCGTCTTGGTCTTAACTGATTGATTTTACAATCATGACTGGTATTTCGGAAGATTGTTGCTGTTACGCTGCTGCATTCTCGCTGTGAGTTTGTGCTTTCGCATCTCGTGCTCCGGTGTCGATTCGATACGGTGATTTGGTGTGGATGCCGTCACCAATAAACTTTTTCTACACCGTCACTCATGGGCAGAACGTCTCCACCAACCCTTATTTTTGTCCCACCAACTTTGCTAAAGGGACACGAAAAGCTTTGAACGGTGAATACATAACAGGTGTGCCTAAAAAGCAGAAAAAGGGTTGTTTTTTGAAAATTCTGCGCGACTTCGGCGCGGCATTTAAAGAGCGTTTGGTCGAAAGAAATTTGGTAGGTACCTATGCCAATCACTTGCAACCTTTTTGTCGCGTGTGATATTAACCCGATACCAAATTTCGCAGCACTGCGCGTCGCCGCCTTCCTTACATAGGTACGCAAAAAAGCTGGTGGCGTGGTAAAAAACGCCCCCCCCCCCCCTCCTGAGCAATCGTTAACCCTCGCCCGCACATGCCATTTTCCCATCCTAGAACGCACATGGGGGGGGGGGGGTGGTTGCCACCCCCCCCGCGCCATTTCGTTCCTGTTGGAGATAGAGCTTAGCAGTAAAGACCAAAAAGATTCTTTGGGAAGAGACGAATCCAATGATACCCAGTTTTACCTTCTCAGGTCAGTCATTGACCTTCCAGGTCAGGTCAAACTAAAAAATGTTGCTGTTTTGGGTCACCGTTGGATATCAAGTGTGCTGCTTATCAAATACCGATGACGATGCTGTTTTCTGGTGCCAAGCCAGCTAGAACCTCTTTGTCACACTACCCGACCAGAACTTTGCTGCTGAGGTCATTTCAGGTCAAGTTAGGTCAAGGTCAATTATATGTGTTTGTATGTCTGTGTGTGTCTGTGTGTATACTGATGTGTGCACCGATTGTTTTTGGGTCCATATTACATGAAATCATGATCTGAGAAGCTTTTACCAAAAATGCAGTCAAAAAACTTCAAAAAAAGTAAATTCAGCTAGCCTAAAACGCAATTATCTTAGATGACCTAGGTTGACCTTGACCCTGACCTTGACCCCTGTACATCGTCGAACAACATGTTCCATGATAGGTGGGAGGTAAGACTGGCAAAAAAGGCCGAAATCAGGGTGTCAAAAGCTCATAAGGCCCATGGCAAACGCAAGATGTTGAGAATTGGCCATTTGGGTCATGACATGACCTGAAAAACAAGGTCATATCTCCGAAACCAAAAATCACAGAAACTTGAAATTTTCAGTGGACATCAAGAAAGGATAGAGGAGCAGCTATACGAAAAATCAGCCTTCTAGCTCTAAAAATGTTGAGTGCAGAGCAGAAAGACTACCTGGGGGGGTGGCAACCACCCCCCCCCCATGTGCGGGCGAGGGTTAAGGATGTTTTTATCTCGCCACCGTAGGGCGCCCTCCTTGGGTGAGGTGGCGCCCTCCTCACCCTTGCCCCCCTCCCTTCGCGATATTCTAAATACGCCGCTGACTACAGTTTTGAATTTTGTTTTCGTTGAATTGGCAGGCGGAAAAAAATATGCTTGTAGAGTAGATTATTCTAGTTGGGTCACTTGGGTGATGTACGTTTACCCCTCCTTTCGTTCACTCACCAGAGGCCAGTTTCACCAACAAAAAATAGACGGTTGCGATTATTTTTTGACAAAACGATAGTCTAAAAATCCTATTTACAGGTGAAAAAAGTAATTAATGACCAAATAATAAAGCACTTGAAGGCGAAGTTGCTACATTTTTTAACCCGCGCATGACTGGGGTATTTTCCATAACGCGAGTGACTGGGGGGGGGGGGGGCTCTCCAGAGCCCCCCTCCTATCTCCGAAACTACTGGGCCGATCGTCAAAATTCAAACGGCATCTGATAGCCCTGGAAAAAACTGTCGTGCGAAACCTATTTTCATTGACCTCGAGGTCATCGATGACGTCACAGGTCAGGTCAAAGTAAAAATTATCGACATTTTTGCTAGTTCACAATTTAGGCTCTGACCGCCGGACCGCCGCGGGTCCGATCAGGCTCATTTTTGGTTTACGCACTCCTTGACGGATGCCTTAGATACCCTGAGGGTACCGAACTTTTACTTTGAATTTTTAAGGTTAAGGCCAGGTCATCCTAGGTCACGAAAATTGTATATCATGTATCGGTCACGTGGCGCATGTTTCATGGTCCATTTTAGTTTTTACTCGTAGATTTCGAAAACAGTGTCGTCTGTGTCAGTTTAGGTCATTGTCAGCTGAATTTACCGGAGGTCAGGTCACTTTCAGGTCAGAAAAGGTCAAATTTTGAAAATGAAATTTTTCAACAAAAAAAGGTGACAAACAAAAAAGGACAAAAAAGGACAACAAAAAAGGACTATCAGATGCAGTTTGAGCTCAGGAACACGATGGTGCCATTTATATTGCTGTACGACGTCAAAAAAGTACTGAAAATGGGTTTGAAAAAACATAAAATTGTAAAATTTTGACAATAATGCGAATAACTTGGCTATTTTTGAAGATATTGGGCTAAAACTTGCAAATGTAGATCACCAGTGTGTGTTCCATTACATATATTCCGGTATTTGCGAAAAGTCAAAAACTTTTTGAAAAAATCAAAAAAAATATAATTTTTGTAATTGTAAATACAAAAAAATATTCAAAATTTTCAAAATTTCGAAAATTCGAGATAGCAGTTTGATAGCTAGGTGTATTTGTAGTCCACTAATGCAAAGAAAATGGATCTAGCTTTAAAACTGAGCTCTTGAGAGCGTTTGTCGTAATTCGGTATTTTGCATGAAAATCGGCCGACACTATGGTAGCTAGAAAGTTGAAATTTTAATACAAGGTGTCAAAATGATGCCTCTGAGGGTACCGTAAGTTTCGTGTTGATCCGTCAAACGGTTTAGAAGATATTGCTGAAAAACGGGAGGGAGCTCTGTAGAGCCCCCCCCCCCCCCCAGTCATGCGCGGGTTAAGTCAGCGATTAGTATTTTCAGCAGTAAATGACATTTTGAGACTATCATTTTGTCAAAAAATAATCGCAGCCGTCTATTTTTTTTTTTTGTTGGTGAAACTGGCCTCAGATCTAGGAGGCCCCTATACACAAAAGGCCCTTTTTCGCCAGGAGGCCCCCACGATATCTTGCCCACCCTCTCAGAAATGCAATCCGCCGGCACTGGTTTCATAAAACTCTGCCGTAACTTACACCTTTCCGTAATTCACACCCTTTCAAACTACGGAGCGCAAATGAAGCGGTTTCACGGACACGCCTAAGAGCTGGACTTTTTGATGACGTCTTCGGGTGACGTCATGTGGTGTGTGACGTTTCGTGAGCAGGTAAGGAAAAGTCACCACCGCTGGCGAACATTGGTGCGGTAAATAGCAAACACAAATGCTGCGCAGAAAAGACAAATGTGTAACTTCAGACAACATTCGTTCGGACGACAAATTGAAATGTCAAGGCGAATCAAGAGAAGTTCTTCATGCGATTGTTAGTTATCTGTCGTGCTATTTTAGTATGATTGTTATTAGCAGTTGATTTGTGAAATGTATTATCAAAATCAATGTTTATTGAACGCAGATTCAGTTTATTTTCAGATGTACCTAGGTACCCTTACACTTCACTCATCTCAAGCTGTTCAAACACCCTTGACAAAGTCGATTAAGATGAAACGTTGGGTATAATTTATACTGTGTTTTCTCTGTATTATTAACATATTCATCATATATACAATATAAGGGCCACATGCTTTTCACAGGGAGACATGTCAGACAGCCCAGTAGGATGAGGCTTCGTCAAGCATCATTTTTAGCAAAGCTTTTCTTGCTTAAAATCCAGTCTGCAAAACATGGCAGGGCTTACACTTTGGCTTACACTTGACTCCCAGCTGTTGTGTCTTTGCTATGCGATGTTAAACATATAAAACATCTTACTATTCATGTATGCGCCATGACTCATGTAATCTTTTCACAGCCAAGACGCTCCTAAGGTACTGGGAATGTGGGGAGTGCAGCAGCATCAGTGCAGCACCGATGGTCGGATGCGACAGCTGCGATAAATGGTACCACTTCCGTTGTGCGGGACTGACTAAGGAGCCAGGTAAGCGCAAATGTTTTCTGTCTCAGTATTTTTGTTGCAGCTATAGTGATCAATGAAATATTTTCCGCACTGTTCAGCCAAACATGTATTTCAAACAATCTGCTTCCCAACCAAGGACGTCGCCACAGGGGGGGGGGGGGACGGAGGGGATCTGGTCCCCTCCACTTTTTAAAATTTTAACATTACGCCTATGGCGTTGCATGGAAAGAATCGACTTGAAATGGTCCTCGTCCCCTCCAAAATGGTCAATGTCCCCTCCAGTCGTCGCACCGTGGCGTCGCGTCTGTTCCCAACTACACAAATTTAGTCAAACAATGTGCCAATATGGAATTTTCAGGTTCAGTTGAATGAAATAGGAACAATGATAATTGTAGATTGCGTATACCTGCAAGAGAGGAAAACAGAATACATTGTATTGCTTGTCCTTCACCGATACTGTTATTTTTCCATTTCTAGAAACACCGACATGGCGATGCAGGTGGTACTGCCTGGTGAGGCCGCGGTCTCCGGAATCGCCTGCAGACGAAGTCACCTGGCGTCCATCTGCACATCACTTGCAGCAGTGAGGCCTGCTGACAGCGTCTGGCAGTGTCGGCAACGTGCCAGACAGCTATCTGAAGTCCTGCTCACCGCAGGTCGCCGACAGGAGGGGCGACGCATCGTCTCCGAGGTCGCCTCAGCAGCAGTGAGACCCCACTGGCCGTCTTCTTAGGCTTCAACTAGATTGCGAACAACCTATGCTGAGACAACGCCCATGACGTGTGATCCGGTACCGCTACCGCACTGCGTGCCTGTGCCCGCCGTGAGCCGCTAGTGCATGGGTTCGACCATGAGAATATGTGTTTATGTTGCTTTTACTATTGTTTATACGTTGAAGTGACGAATTGTTTATTTTTCGCAAGCCTCCGCTGTCCGGTTGCCTGCAGCTCCATGCAACGCCAGCTGTACTGTTGTTTTAATGTTGTCTCTCCGCTCAGCTGTACTGTTGCCTCTCCGCTCATAACAACCTATGCTGAGACAACGCCCATGACGTGTGATCCGGTACCGCTACCGCACTGCGTGCCTGTGCCCGCCGTGAGCCGCTAGTGCATGGGTTCGACCATGAGAATATGTGTTTATGTTGCTTTTTATACTATTGTTTATACGTTGAAGTGACGAATTGTTTATATTTCGCAAGCCTCCGCTGTCCGGTTGCCTGCAGCTCCATGTAACGCCAGCTGTACTGTTGTTTTAATGTTGTCTCTCCGCTCAGCTGTACTGTTGCCTCTCCGCTCATATATGACACCCTCTATATGAATGGCACTACTGATTGTCACACCCACTGTCCGTATTGTCCGTAGTGGTGTCTACGCCCATGTTAATACAGCGTGCAGAATCCAGATTCTATTGAGGAGAGTTGAGCCAAGTCACCATAGGCTCGGGAAGAGAGCAACGTGGAGGCCCACTGCCCCTTCCCCGGCCCCCACTGGGGGCGCCAACCACTCCAAGTTTTGACTGGATGTCAAGAGCGTCGCCACGAGGGGAACGAGTCGCCGGCCAGCCAAGGTAGCCAACGGCGTGTGAAGGTTGCCTGACCTCGAGGAAACTGAGATGGCACCAACGGAGGTTTTGTTAAATAGGCGACCAAAATTCGAGCGGCAGCAGCCTGGGCACCTTCACAGATAGCTAGCAGTGCCGCGTATCAGGGCGCCTTCGACGTTGAGCTGGGCGCCGATCATCAGGACGCCGGGGGAATATGACCCAATATCCCCCGTAAATATGTGCCTCGGAAGGGAGACCCAACCATAAAACTGAAAGGTCGCCGTATTTTATCCACTATTTTTTTTAGCAGGTCCATAGATTTCCGTCCTCAAAAGTGCGGGGATATTCCCCAGTGTTTGAGTTGGATGGGACCAGGGCTGCGGAGTCGGAGTCGGAGTCGGAGTCGGAGTCGGTCGGAGTCGACAGTTGTGACCGGAGTCGGAGTCGGAGTCGGAGTCGAATTTAGAAACCCGAGCCGGAGTCGGAGTCGGAGTCACCGAAAATCTGTCGACTCCGCAAGGTCTGCGGAGTCGGAGTCGGGAGTTGGAGTCGGTCGGAGTCGACAATTCTGCCCGGAGTCGGAGTCGGAGTCGGAGCTGGTTTTTGAAAGCCGGAGTCGGAGTCGGAGTCGGTGTCGCCGAAAATCCGTCGACTCCGCAGCCCTGGATGGGACTATAGAGGCGTTTACACCGACAGGAGATTCCCATTGCCGGCTGTAGGAAACTACTGTCGGTGTAAACGCCATTCATATTTCCTGCGTCACCCCTGTGGGGACGCCCTTACTCCATGGTGCCGAGCTTATCAATTTGGATATCAATGGAATCAAAATCTCATCGATCGATTAAGAACTAAATTACCCCGACCCGGAGAGCGTCTTTGGAATCAAAGCAGTAGCACAGACGCAAGACTTCAGGCAAATAAATCCTTCTTGTCTGAAATAAAATATTTGTGTATTAATAAGCACGTTTTATAAGCAATCGTAGCAAGATTCTCCATGTATTTGGTTTAAGTGATAATTTAGTAGCAGATACTTACCGTCGCATTTCGTTTTTTAATTAATAATTTATATTGTCAGAACTAGCAACATGTTTCTTCACTCAACAATAATTACAAAAGTGAAAAAGAAATGATAAATTGCTTATATTTTGGTGAAACTAAAAATTGATTCCGCACATATTTTTTTTACAGCGTTGAAGTCCAGCTCCAAAGGACAGCTGACGATCGTAGCCGAGCAGGCTGTTTGGTACTTCTTCACTACTTCTTAGAAGTACCCGTTTGTACCGATCATGTCTCACATAATAAGCTATTGGAACAAAAATATCCATGTTCTTCTAATTATTCTCCTTTCACACTTTAAATAAATACTTTTGAAATGCAGTTACTAATTAATTTCACAAAAACGGCTTGAATTTTTACAACGTCAAAATACTTATTCCAATTTCCACCATGAAACCACCACTATATTACTTGCTTACAGAACCGTGCGCACAGTGCGCGCAGTTTTAACGTGACGTCAGAGGGTGCTTCCTCAGTGGCGCCCCCTGGCGGGGAACGCGTGCAAAAAGTCCAGCTCTTAGGCATGTCCGGTTTCACCAGGGGTAGCCAGTAACAGTTGGTAGCATTAGGCCAAATGGGCGCTAAAAAACTACTACCCCATAGGGTTTACATGTTAAATCGACCTTTTTCAAGCGAGCCCCACACGTAAGCTAAAAGATAAATTGCCAATATTATTGTGGGGAAAGGTAGTCTAAAGCTTCCTCTACAACCTTTTTATCTAGCGTTTTTCGATGCGGAGGCCATAACAGGTCCAAAAAGCATTGGGCGCTGCCCAAGGTACCAAAAGCCCCTCCATGAGGGCACTAGTTCCTGCGCATGCGCACATTGCCTCAACCCTGTACTAGCGTAAGTTAGCGATACTGCTCACGGACACGATCAGCCAATGAGCGTCTCCGATTACATTGATAGATGTCGCTAGTATCACGTAAATCCTGCTTGCGAACACATATTAAGAATGAAACAGCTGCGCCATTTCCGCCTTCCATAGATTCCTTCCATCTTAGTATCAACTATAGCCTTTTCAACTAACTTTATTCTAAGTTTTAAACTATGGTTAGTATGTTATTTCTGGTTCATATAATTTAAAAATAACTGCTTTATGAATTTGGCTTTACTCGTCAGAATGGAATACTCTATTTATTCCATATTCAAAAAATGTATCACTTTCCATGTAACTCATCCAGGTAAAATGGGCGCTTTCCGCGTCGTTGGTGTACCCGTTGTTCTATATACCCTGGGTTTCACAAAGCCACAACTGGAATTGTTTACACCTCCGTAACTAAGCACATTTGCGTAGTTACCGTAATTTATCAAGCGTCCTACAAATTACAATTTCGTGTCAACTCTTATTTTTTTACGAGAAATTATAAAACAATTATGTTGAACTTTATTCTTAAAAATTATTTATGAAAAAACAAAATTGATATTGATGAGCATCCTTTATTAAATCAATATATTGAAAATAGCAGAAAGCCAGCTAAGCAGAAGTGCCTTACTACGAAAGTGGCGCGGCGCGGCGAATAAACAAAATTCTGATAGTGGCCACAAAAAACGACTGGTACAGAAGATTTGCAGTTTCTTTGTCTCATTTTGGTTGTTCTTTCTTCCTCACCGGGCTCAACATGATAAAATATATCAAAAATTAGCCTCGAATCTTCACATTAATTCAAATTCACGCAACATTTTCGTGCGTAGTTTACACCACTGATATCAAGAACTTGATAAAATATTTGGCGTTAAATACGTCGTTTTATGAAACCCAAATGACATCAATTGGTCCGGAATCGAGCATTTGCCGTAAATGAAGCTCCGTGATTTCGATGGCGTAAATTACTCCGGTCTCCGGCTTTATGAAACCGAATTGGCATCAAATACGCCAAATCTGGCATAATTGACGGAACGCCGTAAGTAATTCCTTTTATGAAACGAGGCCCAGTTCTCATCCAGCCAGGACACAGAGGGTCAGCCGGCGACATTCTATCGAGCCTGCCACACAAGCCATCGACCTGCAGTCATAAGCATATGTTGATTGCTGATTTTACCTTTGGACTTTTCACCATGGAACATACCAATATGCTTATTTAATTAATTAAAGACACACATACATCGCCTAATCGACCCCCCCCCCCCCCTGACCTTCGCCGTGTCCTCAGGCTGAGGTCACACGTGGAGTCAGCTGTTTCGGATGAGCTGGCCTCTCTGCGCTCTGAACAGGAGCAATTGGCCAATGACCTGCGCACGCTGCTCTCCCGACAAACGGGAGCAGTCGTCGAACAGACCTCCATCGCCGGGTGAGTCGCTGGTTACCATGGTTACGGTTATCATCACGCTGATGCGATGCTGGTGATTATTGCTCAGCGTTCAGCTTCTTTTCATACGGTCACCGTGAATTACGGCGATACTAATCGGGCTCTAACGAGAAAGTGATCCGGCCATGGCCTTGGAGATGGCCTTGAAGATTGAACCGGAATCAATTTGAAAAAATAACGATAGATCTTTGATTGCATTTATTTTAGATCATTGTTCGTTTTGTTGTGTTAGGCTCTTTCGGTCTGACAAGACCTATTTCAGAACCGGAAAGATGTTATGAATTAGGGGGAGACATTGGTCTGGGCGAACACCCTGGTGAGTCGCCGGGGCTGAGCCCATCCAGTGGACAGGCTACCCAGTCCCCTGACACCGCACCCGGCAACGGGTCTACGAGTACTCCTATGGGAGCTTCCCGCATGGGATAAAGTTGCCTAATCATACCGGACCAGCCGGGAGTTGAGGTGTGGAGGAGAAAGATTTGAATGTCCTGAGGATGGAAATGACGGACGGTGAAAACGGTGAATTCTCAAAATGCCTGGGTCCGTTGCAATGCTGCCTACCCATCATTTATGAAATGCGCATTGCAGAGTAGGAGGATCGTGTATGCTTATGCAAAAATAACACGGTTGCAATGTCCGCATTGCACAATCGTATTCCACGGTGACACCAGTGAACTAGACATAACCTTGAGATAGGATAGGCCAGGCCGGTGGCCTCAGGCGGCCGGCAGGGGCTGGTAGTGTCACCTAGCGGCCGGTTGACAAAGTACAGTTAGAGGTGGCACTACTGTACTGTGAGCACTGAGCAAGGGAAACACTGCAAAGCGACCTGGGTGAGCGCATTTCGCAATGTTTACATCCTTCATTCGCCATGTTTATGATATCGCTCGTACAAACGAAACATCGATTGCTCAAGCGGAGGATCAAATGCAGATTGGGAGGAGGCAGTCTTGAGAAATAAAGTAACCAAAGTTGCTGCAAAAATGACGTTCTCCCTTCCCTTTACTCAGTAGGTACGGACACTTCTTGTGCAATGTCATGGGTTACAGAGATGTGTTATTGTTCGTCACAACATCCTTCACCACAACACATGACCACTAACCCGTGAGTGTACCCTAACGTCCCTCCGCACTGCCCTGCCCTCAGCCGAGTGGTGTGGGACCTGGTGCGCGCGTGGCCCTACTCGCGGGAGGAGACGGCGCACCACCTGCGGTTCTGCTGCGGCGGCCTGTTCCTGGTGTTGGCAGTGCTGGTGCTACTGGTGCCACCCGCCTTCGGCCTGCGGGGACACCAGCGGGACGTCTAGGATGGCCAGGAATGGTCTAGGATGGGTGAGTGATGGGGAGGTGGTGTGGTGCTTGGGTATAGGAAGACTACGATACACTACACAACACAGGTGGGCTATCTGCGCTGGGATATATAAGGTGACCGTAACAATGAGCTGGGGTATGTAAATTTCACCTAAATTACACCAACCAGTCGTTTCCTTACCAAACAACATACCACACATTTGACAGCCACACAGTGTAAAGACAGCCCAGAGGAGCTCCGCCTCCTGCACGAACCCTCCCTTCTCTCCTCATCCTGCCCACATCGCTAATTGCCGGCTGCTGCACAGCCCCGCTCTAGCACACCATTAGTGGCCGGTGCTGGCGGTGGCCGCCGGGGACCGACTGGTGGTGTGTGGACCGACCGTCCAGCCGGCCGGCCGGGGTTCAGCTGGGTACGGACCGAGGGCTGGCCACTCCCGGAACTTGCCCAGTGGGGAGGGGTATTGGGAGGCAGGGGAGGTGGACGATGACGGGCGAATAGTTTCGTGGTGTTGAGTCAGCAGCTTTAGAACAGCGTGCGTACGGGTAATGTCAACTTGTGCACTGTCCATTGTTCGCACCGTCAAATCACCGCTTTGCGATAACTCAAAATAGGTAGTTTTTAACTTCTCGAAACAATACCTACCCGCACTGCAATGTGCCGCATAGCCGTATTCCTAATATCCTTCCCCTGTCCCCACACATCAACAAAAACTCCGAAGTGGAATGTTGTTTGCGATATCTGCGCGGCCTCTACCCAGGCAGGTCCAGTGTAAGTCTGTACGAGTCGACAGCTGACGTCTCCGCACTGTTTCAGGCGCCCCGGCCCGATATACATACAGAGACGGGGGAAGCGTCCGCTGGCGCCCCGCCCCGACTGGCCGGCGGCTCGACGGAGACCCTGCGGTCGGGGCCGTCACGTCGGCAGCGTGTTGTTTGTGTACTGCTTGTGTTGTATTGATGTATTTATCGCCCGAATAAATATCGGCTTGTTATGAGCTCCATTGTTTGTAGGACAGGACGTAGTTTATGCAGGAACCGGACTCAATACCCTTTTGCTTTCAATAGCAGATGCGCTTTCGCCTTCCATCATCCATTGCTGTTCGAACAAAGCAAAATACTCGAGTTTTACTGAGTGTTGACCTTTTTATTGTAAATATATTGAGGCGTTAGGTACACAACACTTGCGGCTCTTGGCGAGCGGCCAATACTACACGTAAACACTTCACAAAGGGTCCAGTAGCCAGTACATGGGACAATGAGAGGCGCCAAAAGTTCGGCACCGGACGAGGTTCGAACCCGCGTCGGCAGCCCACCGACACGACACTGCAGATACGCACCTGGTAATCGCGGCATTTACCAACGTACACAATTTCTCAGTAGTTGAACCAACAACGTCCGAAAAGCTCAAACAATGAAAACGGTTAATCTTGTCCACAAGATTGACAATGAATAATTTGACTTGACATGCTGTTACGGCAAAAAGCAAACACGTTGCATACCGGAAAACATGGAGCCATGCGAGGAATTCCAGGCTTAAACTGCAGCGCCGGGGGTCGGCAGCGCCCTGTGGGGTTCCGGCCGGCTGCGGTCGACAAGGTAGTGCGGCTCAAACAAGGCCACGCCACCTTGACAGCGCTAACCAACTTAACTAGACGGCATGCGACCTTACCACCGACTTTCACATGCCATATTCACACTACAGATGGGGGCAGTTTTCCGGCAGACGCAAACTGCTGACATAATATAGAAGTATACACACCGTGAATTATCATTAGAAGACTCCTTGATGTGGCTATTTCGAATGCGTCAGAGTAAGTGATCAGTTATAAACGATATTGCTCGTGCCCAACAAACTCAAAGCGAGGGCAGTCATTCATGGTTTTCTCATAAAATTTAGAACCCGCAAAACTCCGAAAGCACAGAAGCACGCACATACCAATCAGAACACAATCGCTTGGACGATATAATTCACCTCTGCTGATAATTATCTTGCATCGTTCGACGTTCACCTCTGTTGGGGTGGGTTGGGGGCTCACTCTGACGGCACACTACCGGTCACGGCGGGCGATCCGGCCGCCCGCGCTCACACCTTATCACTAGAGCTGACAGTCACGGCCGGGCGGTGGACCGGTCCCCAGCGGAGAGCAACGCGCCACTACTCAACTACCGACCACTCTGACTACAGGCTACAGTGCTGCGAGTACCGCCGGCGGACAGGGGGACAGGAACAGGACGAAACACGGCAGGAGGAACACGGGACAGGAACCGACAGAAGACGGGACAGGAAGAAACACAGGACGTGAACTGACGGCTAAGGCGACAAGAGAGCACAAGGGACAGGGAAGGGAGGAACACGGGACAGGACGGGAGCGGACGGCAGAGGGGGCGGGACAAGACGAACCAAAAATAGCGGAAAAATACGGGACGGAGACGGAACAGACGAACGGTGACTTCGCCAACAACCCTGGAAAGATACGAAGGCTGAACCGCTAAACTAACGGCAGAACGATGGCTGAAAGAGTGGGTATAGGGCACAAATGGGCAGTAGTTCATATCCCGATCCAGAGCGGGGAATATTGCCAGATGGTGGCCGGACGACAATTAATGGTTTTCAGGGCTAAGCCGAGATCCGGGGTCAGAACTAATGGACAAATAGCTGAGAATACGAGATTCGTAGAAACAGTCGGGAGTAGCCTGTCACCGCTGGCAGCATCGCACTAGCAAGTTCCCAGTCAAGAATAAAAGGGATCCAACACTTGAACGAGCACAGAGAAGGCGCGGCGCACACTGCCGCGGCCCGCGATCAGGACAAGCCCGCACAGAAACCCACGCAACTACCAGCTACCTACCTCCCAAACCACACTGCTTACGGCTAAACCAACAACACACCCACGACGACCAGTAACAGCAGTAAAATGACACACGAACGCACGCACACTGACACGGCACCGGTCCGCCGGCCAGCCGACTGCCGCTGCGGCGCCGGGAGGCCAGTCGATGACAGTTCGGTCCATAGAGTCGGACACCGTCAGGGAACGTTGTGGTGACGGAGCGTCGGGTTTGGGAGAGTCAAATCTTACACGTTCAGTTCGATGACGCGATCACGAGGGTTTGCTGTCCCTTGTTTGACACGATTAGGTACGCAGCGTACCGCAGGGGTCTGGTTTCTAATTCGTCAATGCCAAATTAGAAACTGGCCCGGTCGCGAAAATATACTAGGCGAAAGATGTAACAAGTCCAGAGTTCGAAGTACATTGGTTCAGTTCTAAAGCACGGAAGCGCCACAGGCGGTAGCACTGCTGGATTTCGGTCAGGTTATGAAAACGTTTCAGTCTGAGCGCTGAACACATGCAACCGAAGTAAGTATCGGTTTCCACCAAACAATATCCCGAAATGCAGTTGCATTGCTCATGTCATGGTTAACAAACAATCGTAACAAAGCTAAGAGCGGCACAACGATAACCATCATATCGTTTTCATTTCGACCGAGCCAGCTGGTGTCCGCCTGTTGCGAATTTCTTATTCTAAGAGGTATTGGCGAATTTCTGCTTCTATAAGACATCCCGAACCCGACTTCGATATCAATCCTCCGTTACCAGATAAATTTCCTCCCTTCTCCCCTGCCAGGATGACTCTATGCCCTCTCCTTTGTCAGGGCCGGCTGACAGTGACGGCGGTAGCAGCAGCGGCGGACAGCGGACATAGGCGGCAGTTATAGCTCCATGTCCCGCGCCTCATCCTCTGAAAACTCTGAGAGCTCCGACTCGGAGTCCGAGGAGAGGTCGTCGGAAACCTGCGGCGGCGGAGCGATCGCCTCCTCCGTGGCGTAGCGCCGCACGTGCTCTGTCAACAGAGCGGGGGACCGGGGGGAGGGGTGAGCGACGCGCGCAGTCGGGCGGTTCCAGAGTGAGCCAAGGTCAGCGCACAGCGGCCGTTCACGCGTGAGCGTCGTGCCATAGAGCCTCCCAGCTGCGTCAACGACCACTGAGGCAGCGCGCCAGCGGGGCGAGAGGCGGGAGTCGGGGTGGATCGCTGTCCCATGGACGCGCAGGACAGTGGGTTATACGGCTCCCAGCTGCTGATTTCAGAGCGATGGCGCACGTAACACCACCTGTAGTCGAGGCTGCCGCCACAGCGTCGCCCGCAGGTCCGCCTAATGGCTCTTTGTGCTCCGTCCACGGTAAAGCTCGCAGTAACACGGTACGAGTTACTGCCGTTTGAAAACAGGGACTGGTCCGGCACACACGTCAGCTCGCGTGGGGAAGAGCGCAGCCGACCGAAACGTCGCACCTCACGGCAGCCCCAGGATCAAAGCCCGTGTCCACGGAATCTGACAGCCGTATTTGTCAGCCGCGCTGCGACACAGACACTAATTTCATATCGCGCCATGACAGGCAAAGCCATGTTTATCAAAATGGCTGACGGTATTCCTCAACAGCGAAACTCAGCTCAGTAGTGAGAGCATGCGAGAATCAGAAGCGTGCTAAAAATAAACACGCCCTTCTCCATATCCCCTGATGTCATTATTAGTCACCAGGTATGACTAACTCGGTGCACTCCAGCATCGAGCGAAGGGTACAGCAGGGAGCCATATACCACGAAGCTATGTCCCTGGGTTCCACTAACTTCTCCCCACCCGCTGTACACAGAGCCATTTACACCGCGGCCAGGTATCGACATGGGCCGGTCGCCCCACCCCAGTGAGCCGCCCCTGAGGCCGATACAGCACTGCAGTGGCCGGTCACGGCTCGCCCCACCCCGGGGTCAACGACCGGTGCAGCCAGCCACCGCTGCAGACGGTCGAATAGTTCGGGGTGGACCGCGCGGCCGGGCCCACGCAGACAGCGTGAGTCAGCGGGTGACTTAAAAAAAGACCGCTGCGCTTGTAGTTGCATGGCGTGAAACCGAGCAACGCCCTCCAAAAGTCTGATCGATTCCGTGAGGGTCGGATCGTCCTACGCGACGTCTACGCAGCGGCTGACAGCCTGTCCAAAACTGTTTCAACTGCATGAAATATGAAGTAAGCTACTCAGTACTCAGTAAGCTACTGAGCTGCAGCTCTAGCGACTTGATGGCCGTATTTTGCGTCCAAATTCACCGTCAAGTGTCAGGGCCCGGGCCCGATGGCCAAATCGCAACGAGCATCGCAATTGTATTCAATAATCAATTTTGCGCAACTATGTTTGCCAGCATAATATTTCGTTTAATAGCTTCACGTTACATTTCTATGCGTTACTTACACATGTACGGTAGGTAACAATGCCGTCCTACCTAACCATGCTCCATCTCACTGTCTGAGTGTCTCGCACAAACATGTTCCGTCCTTTCTATTTCACCATTTCACACCACACCCTGACACACAAAATGCTAGCGACTATCCCCCCCCGCAGGACTCACCTGCCACCTTGCGTTTGTACTCCTCAGGTTTGTGCATGTACATGGCTGCCGCGTCCCCGTTGAGTGGGTCGATCGGGTTCGGGTAGGTCAGCAGCTGCGGCAGGAAAGACTCGAAGATGTTGGAGAGATCTGAAACACGGGAGAAGCCGGTTGGCATCGATTCACGAGGATGGTAAATAGGGCGCACGATCAACCTCTGGAGTAAAAATGCACGTTACATTTAGTAGCAAGCCCCCGAACTGAAAAAAACTCGTCAAAATTTTGACAGCAAAATCATTAGATCAATGAAGAGCTGTTAGCAATACAATGCAACCAGCATTTTTCGCAGCATTGAATGTGTGACTGGGGAGCTCCAGCAGCAAGGTCATGTCAGTATCCCACCTTAAGTGCCCGGTCGAGCGATGGGAACGGCACCTGCCACAAATGCTCGTCAGGTTCACGATAAATATGAGCGACGGCGTTACAAGCCCTATGATCTGTAGCTTTATGGCCGCATGTTGACTTTTTACTTCCTTCAGATGATAAGTGAGAGGGATGTATGTAATTTACCCAAAGATCAGGAAGGAAACTGACAGGTGTCACGGTCAAGACGGTAACAGCCTTCAGATGGCCTGCACCCTTCGAACATTTATCGATCATTAAATACAATTTTAGATATCTGCGTTTCCGACTTGCACATTGCAATCGCAAAATGAACATAAAATTTATCGGGAAAAACTGCTGGATGAGAGAAAGGTGAAAATCAATGTCACATTTCAACGTACACCAAAGTAAAAAAGTATCAGTACCAAATCGTAATCAAAATCGTTCACGAAGTACGATTAATAAGCGTCAGCTGTCGGCACAATCTATCATCCATCAACTACGCGGAAAACCCCCAACAGGACCCTCCAATTAATTGCTCCTATTTGCGCCCCCGCAGCGCCTCCTCATCCACTGACCGTAGAGTGCCGTCCAGGCCTGGTTGATGACGTCCAGACACACGGTGCCGGACATCTCGTCGATGTTGGGATGGTACACCTTGTTCATGAAGCCGATGCTGGGCGATTTGAACGGGTAGTGCTCGGGCAGCAGCACACGAACCCTCCAGACGCCGCCCTCGTACGGAGCTGCCAGACAGACAGGGTGTGGTGTCTGTCGCACCTGAACTAAAGCACAGCTGAAAATCAATTCGTATGATACATGTATAGCTGGGCGCAAAGATGTGAGCAAAATGGTATCTTATCTCTAAGCATAATTCACAAACTGTTGGCATGATCTAGATCCTGAACAATTATCAGAAAGAGCTTGCAGCTACATAGCTAGTAATATCATTTTAGCATTTATATTCTGTCCTTGCTTGCTCAGGTTTTAGCCTTCAGCAGGGACATTACAAATATTGTGGAGACAGCTGACAGATCACAAACTAGATATTTATTTGCCCTTCCCATTCCTATCCATTCTAGTCTAAAAACTAATAATATTTGCAAGCTAGAAGGTCAACTGAAAAACTGGCTCCACACACCCACATGATTTTTGCACCACTCTTAAGTTCATTAAGTTTTAGGAATGTTTGCTGAGAACTCAAGGGGCCATAACCTTCTCTCTGGCTCCATGTCCAATTCCATGCATTTTGACACTTAAATTATTCATCTAATGGCTACTTAATGCTTGGCTTTGATCAATGAAGCATGCACTGCAAATAAAGTGGAGACATCTTTAATGTTGAACTAATTATCCAGCATTCTTTCAAACATTAAGCTAATACAATTTACAGTGTAAGAAAATGTGAAACTGAACAAAACCATTGCTTTCAAGCACACAATCAAGTAATCAACACTCTGTAGAGTCTATAGCAGCCCTGAACTATTGCAGTGAGACATTTCATACTCACTTTCTTTTGGTCCATAGAACTTGACACAAAATTCATTTAGCCCTCCCATTATTGTCACTTCATGCTTGCTTTCAATCCTGAGGAATTGCTTAAGGAATTATATTCATTTTTTATGAGAAGCCATACTGATACACTAAAAAAACTGACAGTTGTATCCATATAATCTACAGTCCATATTGTACATATATGAAAGAAAACCATTGTAAATAATAATGGAATTCTAATCACACATAGGCAACATGTTTGTATCTCACATTCAGTGACGTACCCAAGGGGGGGGCCACGGGGGCCATGGCCCCCTCCTGAGCGCCGAAGGCGCTCAGGGGGCCCCTCAGGCCCCGGGATATTTTTTCTCAAACACTGGATAAAACGTCTTTTACTCAAAAGAAAAATTGATATCAAAGTTTCATTTATGTGCCCCTGGTTACCCGAGGGGCCCCTGATGACCCGATCGGCCCTTGCAGTCATCCGAGGGCTCCCGGTTTCCTGGCCCCTGGTCACCTAGGGGGCCCCTGGTAGCCGGGGGCCTGGTCACATGGGGGCCCCTGATCGTCTGGGGCCCCTAGTCGCCTAGGGGGCCCTGGTAGCCGGGGGCCTGATCGCATGGGCCCCTGATCGCCTGGGGGCCCCTAGTCTCCTAGAAGGCCCCTGGCAGCCGGGGGACCTGGTCGCATGGGGGCCCCGGGTGACCTGGGGGCCCCTTCGAAAGCAGGTGGCCCCCTCCTGGGCGAAATCCTGGGTACGTGCCTGCTCACATTAGCCTGACTGAACCACAAGATCCACGCCATGTTATAACAATAAAAATACTTTAAGTCAGTGCCTAACAAACAAGCCATTTATTATCCTCTAAATACTTGAGCTAACTTTTAAATCACTTTTCAATAGGAAGGTATCCTTAAAAGAAGTTCAAGTCTACTAAACCCAGATTGGATTGGCCTTGAAATGCATGAAAGGAAAATTTAGAATTATAGAAATTCTGCATACTAAATCAAGCATAATGCAAAAGGCCATGAAAGCTTAGTTTTCAGTCCTGAAAATATGTTAGGTTGTTGAGCTTGTGTCCTATGCACTGTTTGTGCATCATACAATAAAATGGACGGAGGAAAAATGCAGTCATACGTCATTATTCGTGATGTTGGTAGTGTTTCTCTAAACATCAATGATGTTCAATCAAACCCTTCATTCATGACCCTTTCCTGTTTGATTTAAAACCAATATTAAGTATTATTGTAAATAAAAATAAGAACACACCAACATTCATCAGACGTCAACGTGAGACAGCTTATCATAACAGGAGTCAGGACTTAATGGTAATAATACACAGGAAACACCTACCAGAGTTTAACTGCATGAGCAGAGCATGAAGAAAAAGCAAATTAAAGAGTCATGCATAGACATGGATGTCAAGAAAATTGAGAACAAACAAAAAAGCATCAGTCTCAATCGACAGACGTCAGTAGGCGGAACTATGGTCATGAGTACCCAAATATAGGAACATTCCCATTTTTGGGAACGGAGTTCCCAAATATGGGAACGAGCGTTCCCATTTATGACTACGGAAGGCAATTTTTCGGCCGTTCGCGCACTAAAACTCATTAGTGCATCACGTCTCGAAAAAGTGCATGCTAATTAACGTCTCTACTAAATCTCCATAAAGTTATCTTTAATCTGACCGTGGAACAAGGAAATTGACCGTGGAATGATATTTTTAATGATTTTTTAAAAATGACAGAATGGTGGAAATATGGGTTATACGACATTTAGCATGCAATTTTAAGGAAAATGAAGCATTTTTTAGTTTGAGGTCAACTATAATAATTTTCGCCTGGTTATGAACTTTCATACTATCGACACCAGATCCTGACAAATGCAAGCGAAGACGCGTACGGTCCCAAGGTAATATTGTTGACTTTTGGTGTCGGGGCGGACGACCGCGTGGAACGCGAGTGAACTTACCGAACTACTGTTATAAACTCAGTTTAAGTGGTTTAAAATTATTCAGCTGTATTTTATCAACCCTGAAAGACATATTTTATTTGGATGCTAGCTGTTTAGCGTTGCTTTTAAGGAGCGTCATGAGCGTGGTTTTTGCCTTCGGTATTTTGGGGGTACGATCGTTTTGGGGAATTTCTTTTATGCAGGTCGCCCTATGTGCCTTATTTATAATTTTCATGCTAATTTTGATCATTTCTCGTGCCCATCCTACCAGGCCTTTTGCCACTTACACTCATTAAGAAAGGAAAAAAGTAGATTTATATTGGGACTAGGTGTTTTGAGAGTGAAACATTTCAGCGTTCCCATTTTTGGATACTTACTTGTGCTCGTCAACTATCGGTGATAAACAGACAGGTGCTTGACATGTCTCCACCCTCGGCGCGGACGGTGGATATAGGCATGGAAGACCTTGTTGAACATCGCTGAGCGTTGTGAATTACGTAATCCTGCAGAGGGGGGCGTGCCCGCTGCGAGATCGACGGGAATAAAAGCGCAGAAGACCGGGCGAAACATGCGACGGTCTTGCCGGAAAGGTCATCTGATGATTGTTGCGTTAACAATAATTTGCGGCGTTGGACGTGATGCTTGTTAATGAAAAGAGCCCCTGAAAGGCGTCGGTGAAATCGTTCCCAATTTTGGGTACGCCGTTCCCATAATAAGGAACGCTTGCAGCGCCAGTGTACGAGAGCGTTCCCAAATTTGGGCTCGCGGCCCGGATGATGGACTGCTTTAGAAATAGGCGAACGATTTGAAACTGCGATGGGCCTTACAATATCAAACTCTTTCCCAACAATATTGAGACAAATATCGGGCGGTTCACGATCGTTTTATATTTTTTGGACGTCATTTAACGGTTCTTTTTCTTGTTTTAAATAATGCCTACATGGCGTTCCCATATTTGGGTTTATCGTTCCCAAACATGGGAACGAAAATGCGTTCCCGAAAATGGGTACGCTTGACCATAGTTCCGCCTACTGACGTAACAGTCCCGAACATGAGAAAGGATACAGTTTTATAACGTCCGTGTCCATTCTCTTCTTGCCAGCGCTAGGAGAAGACATTCTGGATCCAGCAAGGCTTTCCTTCGGAGAGATAAGTTAAAGAAGAAATGAGTCAGTCACACAAACAACACACTCGAAGCTAAAGGACAAACTGACACAACACAATGGAGAGACCCGAGAGACCCCACTGCGCAATCATCGATCACTTTTCAATTACGTAACATTACTCGTAAAGAAGTAGGCAATTTTCCTGACTGAGTTGCATGAATTTCCAACAAAGCACAAGTTAGGTTGTTGAATTTATATCATTTGTCGGGAATGCTCAGATTTTAACTTACTTGTCATATATTTTTCACCGAAATAAGTATGTAGTGTGTTACGTCTTTGACAATAGAACCTTTCACCTTGAGGTCACGTGATCTATCAGCTGGTGCATGTAAACAAAGGCTAATACGGCTAGTATAATCATTGACTTTAAACTAAAAGCAGCACTTTATAGTATAAATTTAGCTGTTTTCCGCGAACATAACCAGATTCCACATACAAATATAGATTTCTTCATGGATTCGACCCCAGGTACAATAAAAATAATGTAAAAATTCAATTTCAACGAAATGTACATCTATTCTAGCCTAATATTAGCCCAAAGTGCAAGAAAATAGCATTTCTGTTGTTCAATATAAAGCTAAGAAATATTTCAAAAAGATTCCAAGCAGCTTTAACAAGCTTTTCTAGATAAAAGCATGATAATAAAAAAGAATCTCAAGAAACATTTCAGTATTTTTAATACAAAATTATACTAGAAAGTTACTTAGAGAAGGTCAAGATCTGTTAGCACAGGAGCTTGCACGGAAGTGAGTACTAATGCAGTCAGCAAGTACCCTGCCGCTACGAACACCTACTTTGTAGAAGCATGCTTATTGACGAGGAGCGGCTCAGCTCGAGTAACACTGAATCTTATAAAAAGGTTGAACTGAACAGGCAATAATTACATGAACTAAACAAATATAGCGAATGTACGGGCGCGGCGGCGCCCCTGCCAGGGGACAGGGGGGCACTCTGGCCCGCCCCTCACTCATTTTCTAACCGTAACCTACTTACAGCGTCCGTAGATGGTCCTCCTGAATCCGCCTATGCCAATTAAGCCCAAAAGTCAAAAGATATAGGTATACCTTCCTTATTCCTACAACAAAACAAGGCTTATCCTCAGTTCAACTTCCTATTATCAATTATCATTATTATAGCCAGCGTCGCCGTGGGAAAAATGCTTATCAGGCGGCGCCCTAACCGTAATCAATATTAATCACTTATGAAAAAAATGTGAAGAGCCTCTCTTTTTTGTTTTGGTACTTGCACAATCTCCCACTAGTTTTGCCTTACTAATTGTCCATCTCTATACTTCAAGCCAGATGGGACGAATATGGCGCAGTTGCCGACGACACGAAACACGGAAAAGGACACAAACAAATCTCCAGTGGGAGAGGTTACGAAGTGGGGGTGTCGTGTTGGTTGCAAAAATCTGACGGGTATAGCCACTTGATCAGCTTTTCGTCTTATCGTGTGTGAAGATCGTGTCGAAGTTGTGGGTGAGACTGAATGGTCAGGTAAGCTTTTTAAGCTTTACGTTGAATTGACTGAACCTGAATTGTAGGTACCTTGAATTAATTGCTTTTAAACTTGTTTGTGCCATGAAGAGGTCAAAGGATATCATGTGATTTGCTTCTTACTTGGGGATGGCATCAAAAGTAAATTGGTGACTGGTCGCAAAGTAAATATAAACATCAACGGCCTGCTTTCAGAGCCAATGTCAATTTGTGGGTAATATGCCAGCGGTTTTCATGTCATGTTGTAAGATCTGAGGTTAGATACTTTTGGCACCCAGTTGCAGTAACCTAGTCACAATCGCAATCATAGCCATTGCAAACTTTGGCTATGAAACACAGCCATTTTCCACAGTCGGTAAATGGCACGTGAAAGCTTATTCAGATACCTACATAAGAGCATGCTGGCATCAATTGTAATACCTAGCTAAGAACAATGACAGTGTACACCACGTCGACAAAATACTGATTCTACTTAAAACACTGAAAGTAGATGTAAAAGGTGAAATGATCAGTAAATGTCAAGATAAAGTCCTAAGCAGATTTCATTGATAAATTTTTAATATCTTTACATTATTTGACATCCTGAATAAAAAAATGATACTCATATGTCTCGCAAATAAAAGAAAAAACATAATCAAACCTGACCTAACCTTACCTACTTACCCATAACCTACCAACCTACAACCTACAAACCTACAACCTAACAACCTAAAACCTACAAACCTACCTACCTACAACCTTAAACCTACAAACCTACAACCTAACCTAACCTAACCTAACCTAAAACCTAAAATTTTTGCTGTTACATATTCGTATCAACTTGACATATACCAAATGATCTTTGCAAGCTAATGTTACCGAATTCAAGCTGCCTGCTTTCTTACTCTTATAGCAGTCCAGGGAATAGTGCTTATCTTTTATTTGCATTTGTAATTTTGTTTCTGTAATAGAGCATACACATACAGGCTTGATATCCTAAGGGCTGTTCAAGTAAGATTTTGTACCTACCTATCTTTAACAATTGTGGTTCCTACTCCTAGTGGTCATTGGCTCATTGCAACAATCCATACGTAAATCAGACATGCTTTTTATATTGAAATGTTAGGAAGCTCAAATGGTTATCCTTATCATGACAGATCACACCTGACTGAAAAATGAACAAGGACCATAACTTTGAGTGAAGTGCTGCTGAATGATGTTCATGAATCAGGATGAAGGATGAGCATGAAGTACCATTGAGCTGAGCTAGAAATAAGTTACGATGGATGTGTGCTCATCTGGGCTGCTAATCTGAGAGGTAACTGCTTAAGCTGCATGGCTTAGAACATTTATTCTGTTTTCAGTGGCATATGACTGAGCATGCTGCTTGAGCCTAAAAAGTTTAAAAAAGAAAACCAAAGCATTTTGATGTAGGTGTGTCTCAACTACCTTTGTCTCTTTTTTCTGTTGAATAAAGATCAATTGTGACATGTCAACTGACTGGCACTCTCCTTCCAGGATAAATCTGTCTACCATCCTCTGAAGCTACCGAGCCACATCTGACTGCTACTGGTGACTCTCCTGTGTGAGCCTCACTAGTGGCGTGTCTCAACTCTCGCTCCTGCCGCGCGGCGTCTTAGTCCAGTGCAGTGCAGTGCGGCCCGCTGTGGTCGACCGGTGTGTGCCAGTGCGATGGTCGCGGTGACGGCACCGTGAACCGACCCGGTGCGTGCAGACACCGCTCCTAGTGCGTGTGTGAGTGAGTGGGTTCGCCGCCGGCGGTGCTCGGCGCGCGCGCGCCATGGCGGCCGCCGAGGGCGAGCCGGAGGCCAGCGAGCAGGGCGGCATCCGCACCTCGTCGGACATCATGCGCTCGACGATGACGGACGACCTGCGGTTCGCCGTGCTGATCGGCCTGGTCGAGGTCGGTCAGATGGAGGACAAGGAAATCGTCAACACCGTGCTCCACCTGGTGAGTGACGGGAGGGGGGGGGGGGTACCACGTGCCGAGTTAACGGTCCTAGCCGTTACAACTACACAAGGAGGCTGGGATCGTGACTGACAAGATGAGGGAAAATGGAAATTAGCTAGGCAATATGTGCCGTGTTCTGCATCCTGTTTTAAATGCAACGAATCCCTGTAGGCCTATCTGGCCTGTTTCCATCAGTGCAGCGGCTCCCTGATCCGATTCTAGACGGGGATGTGTTTCCGTCATTACCGTTTTCTGTCAGTGACTGATCCTTTCAACAGCTGGGGTTGCAAATTCGTTCGTAACGACTCCCTGATCCAGCCGAGGACTGTGTTTCTGTTAGTGGTGGATTCTCCTATTCAGGAAGTGGGATTCTGTCAACTCAGTACGGTTACCATAGTCTCTGAACCCTTCTATGGCTGACAGCTGGGACTGTAAGTCCGTTGCTAACGAATTATTGTATCCACCGTCTTTGTTTATCGGTATTAGTAGCATATTTTTGTACTCAGACGGCGCTGTATTTCTAATGTGACGAATCGCGAAACCCCATATCCGGCCAAGTTTGTTAGTTCGTTTTTGACACATGTCTGTATCCAATTATCCAATCAGTTTTTCTTTCGGTTTGTAACTCATCCCTATGCTGTATCCAGATAGCGGTTGTGTTTCCTTCCGTGACGATTCCCTGTGTTTTTTTCGGATTTTTGTTTCAATCGTTCACGTACCCGTGCTCCAGCCGAGGGCTGTGTTACCGCCATTGCTGAATCATGGTATCCACCAAGGGCTATTGTTTCTATCGGTGTCGCATCCACACTCCACAGTGACCCTTGCATCCAGTGGAGCTCGTGTTTCCGTTGACCACCTACACGCGTTTGTTTTAATTCAGAGCTACTGTTCCCATTTCCTGACGCATCCACAGTGAGCTCTGTATCCAGCCAGGGCTGTGTTTCCATCAGTTACAAAAGTCTGTGACTCTGTGTCCATCAAGGGCTACTGTTTCCATTCGTGGTGTATCCATAGTGACTCTGGTATTCAGCCGGGATCGTGTTTCAGTTATTTGCACATGTCTGTTTTCACCCAGAGCTATTGCTTCATCAGTAACGTATCCAAAGTGACCCGTGTATCCAGGAGGGGTTTTGTTTCCACTCGTGGTGTTTCCACAGTGACCCGGGTATGCAGCCGGTGTTGTGTTTCGGTTAGTGACGGAACAGTGACATTACGTGACGTGGCCGCGGACTGTGACGGCGCCGCCGGCCGGCCGTCCGTCGATAAACGCCCTATCGATTGTCGGACGCCCGATGGTGACGTCAGAAATCCCGCAGCGCGGGGGGGGGGGGGGGGGGGCGGCCGCCGATGGGTCGGCGAGTAGCGCCGGTCAGCCAGCCGCACCTGGTCAGGGCGATAGCGGGCACTCATCAGCCAACCATTTGGCGCCAGTTGATGGCATTTGTTCGCTGTTTGTAACTGATCGTGGGCTAGGTTAGGTTATTTTAGTTAAATTATTTGTGAAATAATGTTTTGGGTGCGTTGGTAAGGGAGTGGACGATTAAGTTATGTCAATCGCTTGTTTCGAAATATTTGTTGGTATTGATTGTTAAGTAGCTGGCTGTCCGGACACATTTGTATTGAAAACAAAAGTTCAGAAGCGTCCAAAATTTACCCTGAAGAAGGTTACCCTGAAGAAGCAGCATTTGCTTCCTCTGCTGAACAGCGTTTTAACCCTATTCCTGGCGGGCTCCGCCGGGACAAGAAACTGGCGGGGGGGGGGCCGATTCGGCCCCCCCCTGAGATCTCGAGAACGAAGCAAGATAGCGACAAGCGGTAAACGGCATCGGATACGCACGGCCAAGATCTACAATTTTTACTAAGGTCATTTTCAGGTCAGGTCAAAGATGACGTCACAGGGGTCGAAAAAGTCAAAATGGCGGCACTAGATATGGAGAGAGTTTTTCTCGAATAACTTTCGAATTAGTCAAGATAGGAACAAACTAAGGGCATCATCGTGATCCTCTCGTCAATCCGCATCGAATGATATATATGTTGACCTCGAAAGGTCAAGGTCAAAGGTTGACCTCAGGTCACGTGACCTCGAGGTCATCATGTATATCATTCGATGCGTCTTGACGAGCTGAACACAATGAGACCATCCACGCGTCTGTATCTTGTTCCTGTACGGAGTTATTGGCCAAAAACCTTTGGTGACCTTTGATGACGTCACATGACCTCACAGCTGCCCAACAGCAAAACAGACCTCAAGGTAGTGAAGGTTGATCATATATGAAGTCATGTATGGTATATGGGGCCATTCCGACCCGTTTTAGTGGTAAAAACAGGGAGTTGATTTTTCCCCCATTGACTTATAATGGGGAGGTCGCGAAATTGACCTGACCTTTGGTCACCGATATCAAAATTCCGAGATATACAAATTGCACATACTGGTACCCTAACTAAACCCTGAAGAGAAGAAATTGATCGGTCAAAAACTCTAGCTCTGGCGTGATTGCAAACTTTTCTGAGGTAGCGTCACCAAACCGCCTCTGGTGACCTGACCTGAGGTCAGATCAACTCAAAATTTTTCAGACATGTTGCGTAGAAGCCTTTTAGGAAAAGTCAGAAAATTTGAGCTTCCTAGCTCAACGCGTTTGGGAGATATAACCAAAAAACCTCAGCTCCTGAGGCCCCCCCGCCAGGAATAGGGTTAAAGGTGTATCGGAAATGGATTTACATCAAATTTACATGAGGCTGGTTACAAGTAGGGAAATGCGTGCGATATGGTATAGGCAGGCCTGACAAGTTTTCATGCTGTTAATATTGTCTTTGCATGTGGTTAAGTGTATCGGACTAAATTGAAGTTTAAATAGATACACAATATTATTCAATTTTTGTGACTCATACGGACACCATCACGCAAGAAGTGTGTGCAATATTAGAATAGTTCCACGCCTCTGTCATTTGAACGTCGTCTGCTCCTGGCCAGATAAAATATCCTTTGGTGCCCTGGTGGTGAATCAAATGGGACATTTCCTCTCGGAATCTGTCGACGCTCGACTCTTTAGATGGTCCCGAGAATAATGAAATCGGCTCAACTGTCGCCCCGCCAGTGACTGCGCTTCCATTAGTGGCAGGGAAGGCAAAGCGGTGGTGTGATTTGACTCTCAAAACTACTGCTCAAGCGTTCTCCGTGATGGTATGCAATTAATGATGTAACTTCGGAGTGAGTGGTTGGTGGTAGCCTCGTATGCTCACTCGAATAATCGTTTGGTTGTTATTCCAATCTAAAGGCTGCGTAGAAAAAATCTTTCTACAGGTGGGTGGGCACTGGGCATACATTTCTCCTCGCAGTAGCCTTGCTGGCGACTACCTATATTGTCGTAATTCGGTACTGTAGTTCGACCGTTCCCAGCAAGAACATCCTAGGCGGCAAATTTTCGAAATTGAGATTTTTTTATACCATTCGACTCAGCTCGTCGAGCTGAGTCGAATGGTATTAAGATGTCAGTTTCGAAAATTTGCCACTTAGGATGTTCTTGCTGGAAACTGTCGGTATGTAAGGTACAGTTCAGGATAGGACAGGTTAGTGCTTCCTCTCGTTAGTTCCTTGTTCGCACTCCGATTCTCTGTTTGGCTGTTGCTGGCCGTGCGCTCCCAATTTTCAGTTGCCCTTACTATGCGGCTCCTTGTCCACACATATATTATTGTAATGTGACTCGTACCTAGGTTTCCGAGAAGCGAAGTGTTGGCTGTGCGCATGTCTTTGGTGTATGACTAGGTGCTGCTTCATTCGCTCCTTCATTCGGTGAGCTTTTATAGACAGTGCATTACCTAGGTACTTTGCCGATGCTGACGAATTGTTCTTTTTTGGGTTGTCTGGATGAAGAAGTGAAGTGATAGGTGAGATTCTGCTAGCTGGGAATCCATTGGCTGTTTACGAACGTTACTGCATCAATCCAGTGAATTGGGGCGCCCTGCATATTCACGTTGGATGTCCCAAAATTATCAACACTCCACTGCTACAACACTCCAAGCGATGCTGTTCTGGACGCACAACTATCAAAGAACCACTTACTATTCATCAATGAATGGGCGAAGGTGGCTCTGGAGACGGGTCGCTGCCAGAAGTGGTCTGATAGCTGGAGGACCCTCACCAGAGTGTCGCGTGCGCTCTCAGAATGGTAGTTCCACAGGCCAAGTCGTAAGCAAAATACCTTTCAGGAACGGGCTGCGCTGGCAACATGTGTGGTGCTTTTGATGAAACGCGTTTTAATTAAAGTGTCCGGCTCTTCATTAAGTGCATTTTTATTTACACCCTGAGCGTTGAGCAGGCTAAAATGCATTACCTATCTCCAAAGATGCCAACGCTGGAAGTTTTCTTTTCTCAGCATCCATTTGCGAAAGTCTGGGGTACCGCCATTGGCGGTACCTACGCCAAGGATGACCATGATGCCTGGTTAAAAATTTTACGCTACTCTGGCCTTGGACAAGCACGTCTTCACCGAATTGCGACTTAATTTCGCGCTACTATATATTGCTCCAGAATGTTATGTCGTGTCCCACGTCAAGCCATAATATTGTCGCTGATATTTTTCCAGAAAAAGACTGCATGCCTCTGAGAAGATGCAGTAGATGCAGTAGATGCTGTCATGCAGTAGTGGTGACTGCAGACATATGCTTATTTTAATGTTTATATCTTTACATAGTTTTTCAAACATACTTAGACGTTCAAAGTCAGCGAGTTGTCATCTGGCTGCATACATATTTCGTATGAACTGCTCTGTTCATGTTGGTTGAGACACAATGTTTCCGATTTGGTCACTCGATGCCATAGGCGTAGGAACGTTTTCGAAAGTGGGGGGGCCAGGTTCACAGAGGTCCAAAACCTAACCTACCCCCAAAATCCAATTTCTCCTCGGATTTCGGCCACTTTGTTTTCGCAAACATGCTCAGAGATAAAAAAAAAATCGAGACAAAAACAAAAACAAAATTGGTTAAAATTTCAGGGAGACTCCCGTCCATAAACTCAAACTGATGGACGCGTTCCCCTGTCCTCCGCAGCCGTTGGCACCCATGCAAATTCCAGAGGCATCCAGCAACTTTTTCATTACGAGCAAGCGTGAAAAGTGCAAAGCGAGTCTTTTCAATATACCTATAAAAATCAGCATGAACGGCCCAGCTAGGCTCAACCAGACCTATAACGTTTTTAGAGGTTTTATATCAGCTCAGCGACCACTGCAACTGGGCTGATTGAATATCAGAGGCCGGTGTGGGACTTTTAGAGGTCGGGCTGGGCCCTCAGAGGCCAGTTTAACCCTCGACGGCCCGGACCTATAGGTTTTCTACATACGCGCCGGCCGAGGGGGCGGGGGCGGGTACGACCCCCTCGCCGTTTCGCCCCAGGTGGAGCTAGCAAGTCGCGGAAAAACGAGCGTCGAGCGTGTGCGCCGTTACAAGACGCAGAGATCGATACCCGATTTTAAGGTCCTAGGTCAACCGGTGACCTCTGAGGTCAGGTCAAGTGCCTCAAGGCACGGTTCCGTTTTTTAATGAATAACTTCGCAAAAAAAAAACGGCCGCAGAGCCGCGATTTTGCCAGCATCGTGTTCGCCTCTCTCAGGCGCGTCGAATGATATATACTTTTTGTTTGGGTGAGGTAAACTGAGGATGTTGACCTCGGGTCACGGTCAGATCAGCGCCCCCCAGGTCACGACATTGGTCGATTGAGGTCATGTCGCATATCATTCGATTCGGCAGGTCTTCCTGAGTCCATTGATGGCGTTCCCGACTCGCTAGCTCAATTTGATCGGTAGTTATTGACGTCAAACTAATATGACCCTTATAACTTCATAAATGACGTCGCGCAAGGTCAACATTGCAAAAGTGACGCATCGAACCTTGCAAGGAAAGCATGAAATCACGATTCGGTGTGCTTGAGATAGTTGGAGATCGTTTTCGGCGCCAGAAAAAGTTTTCAGTTTATCCCCATTGACTTATACCTAATGGTGAGGTCACGAAAATGACCTGACCTCATATGAGTTGTGAGACTCCTAATGGATACTACTATGGACGTCAAACCCCTTGAGACCCCACTTTTTTGCGATAATTTTTAAATGCGTCAACTCTCGTTGATAATATTCTGGCAATGTGTGTTTCAGAACCTGCCGAAACTTTTATTACTAAGGTATTTTGACGCCAAACGATTATGAAAGGTATTTCTCATTCACTCGTAATGTTAAATTTCACGGAACGAATATGCTGTTTGGGTAGAGGCTACGCGCTCATGGGGCGGAGCCACGTAATGACGTCAGCGCTAAGCTCCGCCCTGCCCCTCCGGCGCTCCTTGCTCGGCGACCGGTCACTCGCGTCTCTCGCTCCATTCAGGCTTGATGGTGGGCGGTAGCTGGTAGCGGTAGCGGGCGCTGGTAGATGGCATTTAGAGCAGATGGCGCTGGTGGCGGGGCACGAGTGTGGCCGAGCGCAAGCCTCTGCCCGGGCCTGAATTGACCTTAGCATTACGAGTGAATGAGAAGTACCTTCCATAATAGTTTGGCGTCAAAATACCTTAGTAATAAAAGTTTCGGCAGGTTCTGAAACATACATTGCCAGAATATTGTCAACGAAAGTGGACGCATTTAAAAATTATCGCAAAAAAGTGGGGTCTCAAAGGGTTTGACGTTCATAGTAGGTCCTCCAAAGTCCAAGGTTCATTTCCCTGTAAAATCTCCTCTGGCAGTGAGGGCGTTGCGAAGTTGCGACATCTGAAGACCGTGCAGAGGTTCACTTATGACCTCATGGGTCAGTGACCTGATCTGACCCGAAAATGCGGTTGGTGCCAAAAGATTTGGCTTGATTCAAAGGTCAGCTATGCAAAGCTTCAGCTCTCTATCGCCGGCGTGTTCGGAGCTATCCCGAAAAAAAAACTATGGAGGGGCGGCACCCCCCCCCCCATCGGCCGGCGAGGGTTAAGGCCCTCAGAGACCAGTACAGGGCCTGCAAAGGGCAGGATGAGACCTTTAGATGCCGACTTGGGCCATCAGAGGCTAATATGGGTCCTTACAGGCCAGCATGGGCCCTCAGAGGTCAGTGTGGGACCCTAAAATGCCGGCATGGGCCGGGCCGGTGTAGGACCCCAGAGGCCAGCAGAAGGCCCTCAAAAACCCAGATGGGTTTCAGAGGCCAGCATCGGGTCTTCAGAATCCAGTGCAAGGCCCTCAGAGGCCAATGCGGGTCCTTACAGGCCAGCATGGGCCCTTAGAGGTCAGTGTGGGGCCGTAACAGACCGCCATGGGCGGGACCAGGAACCTGGAGACCAGCGGAGGGCCCTCATAGGCCAAGGTAGGCCCTCAGAGGCCGATGCGGACCCTTAGAGACCGGCATAGGATCTTCAGAATCCAGTGCGGGTCCCTCAGAGCCCAGAGGTCAATGTGGGACCCTAAAATACCGGCATGGACCGGTGTTGGACCCCTGAGACCAGCAGAAGACCCTCAAAAACCAAGATGGGCCTCAGAGACCGGCATCAGGTCTTCAGAATCCCGTGCAAGGCCCTCATAGGCTAATGTGGGTCCTTACAGGCCAGCATGGGCCCTTAGAGGTCAGTGTGGGGCCCTAAAAGACCGGCATGGGCCGGCGTTGGACCCCTAAGGCCAAGATGGACCCTCAGAGGCCGATGCGGACCCTTAGAGGCCGGCATCGGGTCTTCAGAATTCAGTGCGGGACCCTCAGATGCACCTAAAGGTTAGTCTTGGGACCCCAGAGACAGAAATGAGGCCACCAGAGGCCGGTGTGAGGCCCTCAGACGCCGGCTGGGCCCTTGAGGCCGGTTTAGGGGCCCTCAAATGAGGTCAATGTGGGTTCTCAGCGGTCAATGTGGGCGCTTGACCGCCACTGAAGGGCCCTCCGAGATCAGTATAGGACCCTCAAAGACTGGTTTGGGAGCTGTTAATAGCTAGCGTGGGATTCTTGAGCCTCGTGACAATCGAATAAGGGCCAGAGCCCCAAACGCCCATGGGGGCCCATTGGTTGTTTGGGGGGCCAAATGATATGATGGCCCCCTGATTAGCCTTTGGAGGGGGGAAGGGCATGGCCCTGATCCCCCCTCTGCGACCGCCACTGCACTGAAAGTGGAAGGGGAGGGGCAGATACAGACATTGCTGGCCCCCAGCCTGTTTGAGCCGAGGCGGGGGCACAGTCACCCTGGCCCCTAGCTAGTACGCCTTTGACGAACTATGCCGACCCCAAGCAGATCCGGTCAAGCGTTGGTCGTTTGTATACGCATTCTCCTGCACCGTGCTGGTATTGTCTTATACCTTTTCAGTGTTCGCTGTCCCGCGCCTCGTATTCAACAAAATTTTGTCACAAGGACCCACAGTCTTGTCTCTGATATGGCAATGGAGGAAGGAAATTGCGGTCAATAACGCTGTAGAAACAAAAAGGGAATCTTCAAGGGCAAGCTGAATAGTTGTCAAGTTGCCGGGTGGTAGGTAGGTACAGACAGACACTTTAGTCAGCAAAAAGTGGGGGGGCCAGTTAACATTGCTGGCCCCCCCACCTCCGAAAGTGGGGGGGCCATGGCCCCCCCGGCCCCCCCTGTTCCTACGCCTATGCTCGATGCGGTCGTTTTCTAAGTCGTAGGTATGATACATTTTGTGATTGCATTTTGTGCCTTTGTTTACAGTAATCGACATTGTAAACTGAGCATAACTATAGTCTCCCCAAGACGTTACTTAGCACATCTAGCTACCATACTGGGCGGCGAGGCGTCACAACCAGCCCAGTTTTGTCGAGTTTTGGGCGTACTCCTATCTGGACAGCAAACGAGATTAGCTGCATTAGTAGCTGAAGTTGGGGACGCGGCAGATCTCTGGACACCCATTGGCCGAGTTTGTGGGAAATTATTGCCACGAATGGTCCATGGTGTACCGCTGTAACGTGTTTCTGCGCCGTGACTCACGACTGAGGTGCATCGCGGTGGCGTCGGTCAGATGCTCTGATTCAGAGAATTCAAACGTTGCTTTTGATGACTTACCTACTTGCACTGGAGCCACAATGCCTCAAGAGCATAATATAGTGTTCGTGATTATGCTTTTTTGCTGGATTTGGCTCTACAGTGTACAGTGTACCTTTTACTCGTCAATGCGTTGAAATATGTAAGATGATGTAAAGAAGTATGATAAACTTGTGACATGATAATATGGTTTGTTAGTTGTAACTATTATAACCACAATAACTATGTCATCCTAGCAATTAGCATTACGGTTAAACCATGCCGGAAATTCGTCACATTTAACCTCACCCAGCATCTATGAGGCCGCTGCAAATTAAATTCCCATCTAAGTGTGTCTGAGCCGGGCTGCCGCCGACTGGAGCGGGTTAGTTTGGGGTCGTGCCGTACCGCAGTAGCCCGGGCTTACCGCACGGACGACAGAAACCCAATTACTGGAGACGCCTGAAGCCGCGCCGAAGACGGGTGTGCGGCGACCTCGCGACATTTCGGCGGCAGCTGGGTCACTATCGGGATCGACGGAACGGGCGGTCCGGTCATGGTGTCTGTAATGTAGGTGTGTGTGTGGGGTGGGGAGGGGGTGGGGGATGTTCATTTGGCGGCTTTGGTGAAGTGTAGTCAAAAGGTCATTTGTGCTTTGTCATTTGTTGTTTCGTGTCAATTGTGAATATGGTTCAGATTTTTTTTAGATTGTGTGCGGCTAATGATTACATAAGACATGTCGCTGGTGTGGTTCAGGTTGACAATTGGCGATCTAGTGTTTTGTTTTTTAGCTGTCAGCTAAGCGCTCCTGGAAAGGATATTTCGTGACAATTGAGTTGCCACCAATTTTATCGTCGTTTTTGTACAAGTTCAAACGCTTCTGGAATAGCCTGTCGTGCAAGTGCCATTTCTTTTTTAGCTTACGACATCCACAAGTTTTTCTTTTCTTACCTGCCTATTTTATGGGATTTTTGGACGCTTATTGTTTATCAGGTCGCTATCAGAGCGATCCAGGACACACCTCCCTCGCTTCACCGAGGTAGTCGATCCTAATCGCCAGCCCAGCGGCCGCTAATCTAGGACCCGGGGCAGGCGATTGTCACGACGTCTGTCCTTCCATCACTATCACTTTCTGAGATCTTATCCAGGGCAGCTTAGTGATACGGTGCTCTATGTATGATGAAACATAGCCCAGTGGCGGTGTGGGCGGGCGCATGGAAAACAGGCAGCCGCGCTGAATGCGGAGATACTCGGACACTGTTTTACGGCACTCCACTAGCGGCTAGTAGCGGCTTCCTTGGTTTCTTGGTTTCATTCTTGGTTTCCATGGAAACACAAGCGTAGTGCATTGTGAGCGTCCCAGTTTGTTGACATTTCCATGGAAACCCAAAAAGCCTGTAACGTGTCGTGAAACAGGGCCTCGGTGCCAACTGCCAGTCGTCCTCTCTTCTCGTCGCTCGGAAACAACAGTCAGGTATGTTTGCTGAGGTGAGGCTTTTTGTCCGGGCCGCTGAGGCCCTGTGGACACTGTCACATAGCCGGGCAAACAATCTGAGCTTCATCTGCAATAACGGATTCACCAATCCTCACTAACATGAACCTGTGTTGACATAGGATTAGGCAGGATCTCAAGGTGCCTTTCATCCTCTCTCACCCCATTCTCTCTCCATTTCCCTGTTTTCCATTCCTCCCAACATCTCCCTAGCATGTCCCTGGAGATGCTCGTGCTGCTGACTGGACTGGGTCTACCAAATCTGCTTCCGCCTGCAATCCGTATTTGGTGTTGCTCCCTCATTTCTCTTCTCCGTCGTGAGTCGTGAGTCGTGAGTCGTGAGTCGTTACTACACCGTGACTCCGCCGTAGCTCCGCCATGGCCCCCGTGGCTCCTCTGGGATCCTCTGGGATCCTATCTCCGGTCCCGCGCGGCGAGTTATGTCGGCTTCGGCTCCGACTCGGCTTCGCTCTGGCCCACTTTGTAGGCGGGCGGCGGCCGTGCGTCGTATTCGACGGCTTTATTTGCCTCCGGTCGGGAGAATCGACGCTGCCGACTTTTGATCGACGCCCGGGCGCCTGTTTGTCTCGGCTCCGGCTGTAAACGGGCGGACGGAGAGCGTCGAGTTTAGCGTGACTGCCTTCCAGATCATCGTTATCGCCACCTACCCACCCTGACGGGTGAATTCATGCTGGTGAAGCTTGTTTATCTGGTGAATTTAATTACACCGGTGTCCGGTGATGCTATCGGTGTCGCCCGTCAGTCTCGAGTTCTGAGACCGGGGTGGCTGGATCTTGGACGGACCGTGTTCGATTAGAGTGGTCCGTTTCGCCGGGCTATCTGTCTCATACCTTGAGAGGAAGTTCCAACCGTTACTGGGACAGGGTGGGAGCGGAGCCCGTCTGCCTGTAGGGTGGGTAATGGGTGCATACTGCATACCTACGGCTGCAGCGGGCTGACGCGGTACGGCCGTAAGTCAGTAGCAAACTGTCGGCTTTACTGCTCGTCTGAGCATCAGACGGACGGCCGGTTTAGGAGCGCTGCATCGCCCCCATCGCGCTCCCAGGGGTGCGGGCAGACGGCGGGCCCTGCGCCGTCTGGAGCGGTGCATACCGCGGTCGGAGCTGTCCACATTAGGGCGGGTCATCCGAGAACTTTTTTTCGAGGACACATAATGAAGACCGAAATTCCTACGGAGCATGTCACAAGAAGACTATGTGAATTTTTTCAATTTTTTTGGTTGAGGTTGCGGGTCGCCGCAGCCAATTAATCAACCGGGTTTTTCGCTACATTTTCACTGCACGCGAGTTTTGAGCACAAATATCATATGATTAATTATTTTCAAATATATACCTCGAAACTTCAGCTATTCCTCAACCTATTCTGCAAGTCTGTTGGCTGTATCTCTTTAACTGTGGCCATGGTGCCATGCTCTCTGTATCGGTTTTCCGCAACTCGATCGCAGCGCCATCTCTTGAGAGGACTGTTAACCTTGCGTCGGCCGAGACAATATGCATTCTGCTGATGCGATCTTAGGACGCTGATGAAAAAAACGTAAGGCACAGGAGCGTATATAGCGTGAAAGCTGTCAATTGCAATTAAAGTAGCCATGAAATGTACATATTGGGGGTTCACCTGACTTTAGCACAGCCATTATGCGCCAAGTGCGATAGTGTCCGCTGGACCATTAGTCATTTGATTCTGCGCTGAGACTTCAGCAGCATTATTTTCAGTTTTGGCTTCGATTATTTCCTTGCATGTAAATTTAACCTTTCTTTTGAAATGCAAACCTAGTGTTAGAACTGAACAGTAGCAGCTCAATTGCAGAATAACTAAGTACTAAGTTAGCCTCGTCAACTTAGCCCGGCTTCATCTGACAACAGACTGAGGATGAGTTGCGAGGTATCCTGCTGATCGGCGATCCGCGTATCATATCACTGCCCGAGTCGCGCGTTCTCATCGGACCATCAGATCCTATTTTGATGACCTATTGGGGCTGGGCCATCGCAACAAGCAGTGGAGCATCGAGCTTTGAGGGAAACTGACCTCATAATAACCGCGGTAGTAGCTGCTAAGTGGTCGCCGACGCAATTTGTGATCCCAATCATGTGACATTGTTGCAGTTAGTGGAAAGGAGCCTCCATGTCGAAACGGAACTAATGCCGCGTGGTGGTCCCCTCGGTGACACTTCACATTCTGTTCTCGGATAGGCAAGTGATTTCAAAGGAAATGCCCTTCTGCATTTTACGTGCTAAGGATGCGTCGTTTATCATGATAAATAGGATAGCCTTGCTGGATCATCGGCTATGACGAGCCTGTTGGACGAGCATATTGCTTCAGTAAATGAGCCCGGTAGTCAATGCTTATTCTATTTTACACCAAAATCAGACAAGGGCCAAACTATTAAACAAGTTTACAAGACTTGTGGAAAAGCCACTGGACTAAAGCTGCGCCGATCAGTGGACCATTTACCAAGAGTGCCTGTGCATCGAGCAGGAACCGTTCGTGCCGTTTCGGGCAACGCCATGCAGTCCAGATCAGAGAACACTTCTGAACAGCCCGGAAGCAGGCGTCACGCTCTTGACAAATCCTGAGGTAGCTGTTACTTGTCAGTAAGGAAGCTTGAGCCCTTGAATTTGGTAAAATGGCTTACGTTGGCAGCTTGCAAGTTACGTATTCCGTCGCGATCGCCCATCATACAACATATATTGACCAGCTTCGAACTATCACCGAGTTTAATGTTGTTCACTATGCCCCAATGTGGTCCGAAATTACGGAGTAAACATTGCAGAGACGGATTACTCCAAAGCATCCAGCTATTGCGAGACCTCTCAGCTCACCGGTCTGTGTTATTCGCTCAGTGATCGACAGGAATAAGTACCGGGCTCACTAAAGGAAACTTTTTTGGGCTGTACTGGCCGATACAGACAGCCAGCAAACAGTGCATACACTGCGATGCTTGCTGAACTAAGGAATGGTGATGAAAAGACTCGAGACACTTATGGCAAAAAAGTATAGGAAGCGAATGAGGCAGGAGACATAAAGATATGCGATTCTATCAGCATTTTGCAATAAACAAGTCATGCACTACATGCAGCTCATAGATCGGTCCAAAGAACGCGTTACAGAGTCACCAATAGCAATCTCGCTGGAAGAGGGTGACCTTCGACCCGCTGCTTAACAAATTAACTTCGATCCGGTGCATACCCATACTCACTACTTAGGCAGTGGAGCGAGCCGTCCGGTTCCTAACTTAGGCAGCATACGTTGCTGTTATTAAGAGAGCACGGTTACATCACGTGTGCCATCAGGACGCAATGCAACGCTCTCATGCCGGCGTTTGAATCAATTATCGTGTGATTTTCTGTCCTAGGACGGTTAGGTGGCTGGCTACATTGCATTCAAAAATGAACATACGGTTTGGACTGATGTTATCTGTCTGCAAAACTTAATTTAACTGATAAACATATAGGTATCAAAGTGAAGCATCTCGCTGTTTTCTTGGCGAAATCACTATAGGTATAGCGTCCGGAGCAATTTATGATTCCTGAAGTATTTCGGATCGAATGGGTACAACTCACCTAGTGTCAAATAAGGAACACCAGACACCTAGGAACACCAAAGAACACCATATACCCGACGTGGCAGCGGCTGCGTCAGCTTTTAACGGTCGGAAAGCCGTCAAAATCAATGTTATGCCAAACTCGCTCAATAGATGGCGCTGGTTTCGTTGCGCTCAGAGCGCCGATGCTAATCGCTATTCTGAGCACGATTCTGCCACTGGGGTTTCCAAACTTTGTGAAGAGGTGGGGGTAAGCATGTAGAACTAGGAAAGTGGTAAATATAGTACCTTTCTCGAATTTTTCCCACTACATTTTGCAAACAACGAGAAAAATTAGCAAAAGTGGTCTCGAAAAACCGTTGACGGCGCGCCCAGTTCCTTTTCAAAAATTCGCAAAAAATATGTTTTAACCGTTTTATGGATCAGCCCGTAGGAAAATCGCTCTTCACTTGGAAACTTTTTCCATCGACCCGCCCTAGTCCACATGTGGACTTCTTTGACCGACAGACGGAAAATCCACAAACTTCAGTTTTATCACAAATTAATATTCAATCCTATAGTTCCCGAATTTATTAAGACCATTATTCCTAACACAAGACAGCAAAACACAACACGAACTTTACGAAATATTTCAGCTCAAACAATACCATTGGCCAGAACCACATCCTATCACCGATCCTTCGTCCCATCCTCTACAAGCCTCTGGAACACATTGCCCGAACATCTACGCACAAACAATAACTACTTTACCTTTAAAAAACACCTAAAAGAACTGATTACACAACCCCGTCCACCTCTGTATTATTTCCTAGGCACAAAAACAGGCAACATTTTACACACAAAACTACGACTGAATACTTCAAAACTTAATGCTCATCTTTTCTCCATACAACAAGCTAATTCACCCTCTTGCACTTGCGGCTATAATTCTGAGAACACAAAACATTTCCTACTTTCCTGTCCACTTTATCATACTCAGCGAAACATTCTTTACAACACCGTGTCGCCCGTCATCCGCACTGACTTTTCCACTCTCCCTTCCTCCAAACAACTCGACATCCTTATCCACGGTACAGACCTGAGTCGTGAGGAGGGCCGTGTGGTTGCCACCGCTGTCCAATCCTTCATCATCCATACCCATCGCTTATAAAATACAACATCCCAGTCCCAATCCTCACCACTACCGTGGTCGGACGAGTGGGCGCGGTGCGGGGCAGCCTTGCAGTGCCGCCGGGGTCGTGGAGCGTTACCGGGCTTGGGCGGTCCGGTCGATCGACGATCACTTTGACATGTTTTGCAACATAAATGTTTTTATTCCGTTCTTCTTGTTTCATTGTGTTTCATCATTATTATTGTTGCTAAATACGTTAAGTACTTCTCGTTTAGCAAGCGGCGCCATGATTTAAGTGCGTAGCACTTTTGCGCCAATTGCATACTTTATTTGTTATATTCATATGTTTGTTATTGAATAAATGGTCTCTCTCTCTCTCTCTCTCTCTCTCTCTCTCTCTCTCTCTCTCTCTCTCTCTCTCTCTCTCTCTCTCTCTCTCTCTCTCTCTCTCTCTCTCTCTCTCTCTCTCTCTCTCTCTCTCTCTCTCTCTCTCTCTCTCTCTCTCTCTCTCTCTCTCTCTCTCTCTCTCTCTCTCTCTCTCTCTCATGTCACCAGTTATGGTCGAGTGGTGTCGTTAAAGGCGATCGCTTGCTGTCGCAGTCGGCTATATTTGTGACGTGGTGTGAGTTCATGACTTGTGGAGGCTAACTATTTTCAGCGACGTAAAAAAGTGGATGCACGTAACTGCCAAAGTGTAGTTTATACTTTTTTTGTGGCAAATATATGTGGCACGTTCAGCATTACCGTAACGAGTGATTGGCTTGTCACAACGTTGCTTTGGAATCCCCGGCACCAGCCGATGTTTTCAATAGTGGACCGCAATAGATATTTGGAAGCACACGCTATTTTGTAGTTGACTGAAAGGAACAGTCAGTGATACCACCTTTCACCTGACGCACCTGACTGACGGGGTGTAGTCATGTGTCGTTCTTCATGCCATACATCAGTCATTACCTAACAATACCGCCATGACCGAGCTTCTGAGTTCTGATTCAGTTTCTGACTCCTATCCGGTGGACATTCCCTTGCTTTACTGCACCAGCAAACCACCACCAGCCACTTCATTCCAGTTTCTTTGGGGAGGAATCGATTCATATCCGCGTAGTTGGCCAATGGCCATTCTGTCAAATGGTTTTATTTATATGCCAACGCATTTCCATCAGTTTGAGGATGTTTGAGCATGGCTTTGGCTTCTATCTATCGAAAAAATATGTTCTCTTTTTCTTCCTTTGGTTTAGGGTGGAAAATTATGCGGGCTTATCTAGGCTCGGAATTGTCTGCTAGCGAGAATCCCAGCTTTGAAATAGATCCTCTTCACAACGTTCAATGCCTCGAATATTATCATTCAGAATTTCTAGTGGTGGTAGTCAGGAAACCAAACAAATTATAACCGTGAATAGAAATCCGCCGACGGAGCGAAGACGGAACTCTGTCATTTAAGTAGTTTATTTGAAAAGTTAAATACGTGTTGTCGGCGGACGCTATAAATGGCACATTCATCTCCATTCTCCTATGCATTAAATATTTGAAAGATAAAAGCTCTTTTTGGAAGAAGTTTCAGAAGTAATATTATATTTTGGACAAATCTTTTCTAAGCTCTCATGCGCTGAACAAACTGCACACCTGTTTCATGAGCCATTCCTCCCGCACGTTACTTTCCCCTCTTGCTCCGTGCCGCTCCTGACTCGCACACCGTTTATTCTACAGCTGGTCGGCGGTGAGTTCGACATGGAGCTCAACTTTGTGGTGCAGGACGCCAACAACATCCTGCACATGCTGGAGGTGATGGACCACTGCTCCGTCAAGCTGCAGGTAAGGACTGACGGCTGGGGTGTCAGCTGGGGAAGAGGGGTGCTGAAGTGAACGGGAGCTTTGTGGGAGCGATCGATGGATAATCCAGGGCCTCGTTCGTTTGATTTGTTTTACTTCATCTCAATTTCACTGACGGAATGTTTTTACTTTTTAATGGTGATTCGCTTAGCATGCTTTTATAGATCGTGAAGTTTCATCGTATTCAGTTATTTAGTTGACCAAACGAATCACCCAAGTTCATGGTGTTTTAATTTTTTTGGCAATTGAAATGATATCCTCAGTTGACAGTTACCGTGTAATGTTTGACATAGCACATCTGGCTGACACGCTTGATAACACATTACCTACTTTTTTTCTGCGCACATTTTAACTCAAAGTTACCTGCAACTTTCTAAAAATGTTCTTTATAGTCCAGGGGCGTGCCCATAAAGATCTTCTTGCGTCCTGATAATTTAATGACCTTCATTCGCCGCTGACGGGATGTGCCGGGAATTATAGATCTTCCCCGTCAGTGGTTTGATGGTTGTACTTCAGCTGATCGAACCGGGCTCTCCCGATCAGCTAAATACCCCGTCGCTTTAACCATTGGAGAAAGTAAACTGACGGGCGAAATTTCCTCTTTGTTTTTTTCTCAGCCGTTATCTTCGGATTAATTATCGTTTTATACGACATTGTTTTTACGCTCCTAAATCAAACCGACGTCAAACGATGTTTGTCGTCGTTTTGAAGTTTTATTATTGATTTTGCGTCACTCAGGCAAATGAAGCCTTATTTTGCAAATAAAGATCTTAACGGTGCCTGACAAAATACGCGAGGTTACGAATGCAACGATCTGTTATTATTTTATTATTATTCTGTTTTACCCGTTAGTAACACAGAAGTGGCCCCATGACCCAGCTGCTGACCTCACACACCGGACTAGCACCTTGTAGGGTCGGCTTTGTCCAGAACACTCCTCCCTAGACGCCCATTCAGGCCTCTCTCTGTGTGTGAGGGAAATTCTAAAGGTGAGCAGCGCCGAGATGACATTTAACCGCTCTCCGAACTTCAGCGCCGGTGAAACATTGCCGTCGGGGGCACCCGGCCGTACCGTTTCGGTGCACCTCCCGCTCCGTCCACCAGCTCGAAGCGTGACCAGGTGCGCGCCGTGGGCCCGTTTTAAACCAACGGCTCCCGCCGGAGCCGTCGACTGCCGACCGGCTCCCCCTGACCGTCTGCCGGTGATCCCCGGCAGGCCGAACTCTGGAGTGTGTTCACCTGTATCCTGCGCAAGTCGATGCGCAACATGCAGGCCTGCGTGGAGGTGGGCCTGATCGAGCACGTGCTGCGCCGACTCCCCAAGGCCGACACGGTCGTGGCAGGTAAATTTGCACCGTCTCTACCTCCGTCTCTACCTCCGTTTCTGTCTCTGTCTCTGTCTCTGTCTATGTCTCTGTCTTTGTCTCTTTCTCTATCTCTATCTCTATCTCTATCTCTGTATCTCTGTATCTCTGTATCTCCGTATCTCTGTATCTCTCTCTCTCGCTCTCGCTCTCGCTCTCGCTCTCGCTCTCGCTCTCTCTCTCTCTCTCTCTCTCTCTCTCTCTCTCTCTCTCTCTCTCTCTCTCTCTCTCTCTCCCTCCCTCTCCCTCTCCCTCTCCTCCCTCCAGCTATGCTGCTCGTCCCACGCCGGGTATCACCGATAGCGCGCACACGTCACATGCCACACACATGTACCGGACCCACGGCACGCGCCACGTGGCACCACGGCTCCGGCCGGCCACTCTCCTCCGGGGCGGGGCGGGCAGATATCGACCTGCCCTCGCTGTAATCGCCGCACGCGCCCGACGGGGGACTCCCTGAGCCAGCGATGACCGCTTATTTTGCTGCTCTCCGCACTGGACGGTGTTTTTCGAGTAGGTTCGGCCCAAAAAGCTCTGGTGGTCCAGTGAGCGATTTGTGGCGCGTTCTGCCAGCGGCGGCCGGTGGGTCTGTTGTTTTTGTGCCTCGGGCGGTTGGGGTCAGATAGCGGACGGCTGGCGGCGATGGGGCGTGGCGATGTCGCTGGGCGGGCGAGGCGGATATGGGGACATCCGGTGCCGTCGTTCCACTCGATTCACCATATTCACTCGTTCCGTTCCGTCTCATTCCAGCTCGTCCAGTTAAATGTAATCTCATCGAACCCCGCTCAGACTGGGTCCAATTCGTTCCGGCCCAATTCAGTTTAGATCGGAGTTCAGTTAAAATCAGTTCAGCTAGTCCTATGACCCAGACTAGCAGAGTTAAATTCAGTTGCACCCATCTTAGCCTAGGTATCGATTTCTTCGTTCACCCTAAGGTGACTAGTCCACGCAAAACTATCTTCAATCAAGCGCGCTGGCGACAGCAATTGCCAAAACCTAACCAATACAAGTCAGTTCACCCAATCCAGTCCAATGTGGACTAACCCGCCCCACCCCACTCTATCCTATCCAGCATATTTCGGGTTAGAGCGGTCGGCACGCTGGAGCCGTGGTGGTGGCAGAGCTGTCAGATATTACGCCTGAGGCTCTCCAAACGAGCGGAGACCCATCTCGTAAACCGACCCGGCTGGCGCCTATGGCACGATGCTATCCGAACTGCGGTGAGATATTCACCATTTGAGTGAAATACGGAATCTGCAGGTGATGGACCGCGCGCCGCGCGCCCGCGCAGCTTCCGTATCGGTCGGTGGCGTTCTCGGTACCCGCGATGGGGCCATCGAAACGGTAATGGATTCGGTCACGGCGCACGATTCGGTCGTGCACGGCGCTGGGTTCAATCGGAGGCCATCGGGTGCCGACGACCTGTGGTGGCTTGCGCATTGCGCAGTGCTGCCGGGTAGTCGCTGGTTGTGGTGCCAGGTGGTGTATGTCGAGATGGATGAAACATAACATTCTTAGTTTCGTTGCATTGTTTTATGTTGTTGACCGAGGTCTCTGAAAAAAAACGATCGATATTTTCTAGGAAACTTAGCTAATTTGCGATAGCTGATTTTTGTTACAGCCAACACTAATCTGCGGATGTGTTCACCAACCAGCCTTCTTCCTTTTGGGCTCATCCCGGCTAACGTTTCTCGATATGCTATTTATTCTCTTACCCATTCCTTATTTCTCTTTCTTCGCATCACCCCTCCTCTCTGATTCCCATCTATATTACTATTTGAGGAGGGTGCGTCTGTCCGTTACCGAGGTCCCGACTTGGTGGTGCTTTGCGTGGACTGCAGGCCAGACCGTTGCACCTAGCCCGGTGAAATTTGCACAACTTATAGATCAAGGATGCGCGACGTGCCTTTGAGGGGTCTCAGCTCGATCGGGTCGATAGGGAGCGCGTGGTGCGTGCTCAAAAAGTGCAAATTCGCGTCATAGACTTTACATGTATAAATCGGCGTGCGAAATCGGGCGAAAACGGCTAATTTTGGCCGACACGGGTCCAGTTCCCGGGCAATATCTTGGTGACCAGGGGTCCGACCGGCACGTGGAAAACAGCATCGTGTACAGAATTGAAGGGGCTATTGAATGGTGTGCAATGCAGAGGATAGCACGCGCCACGTGCACCGGAGAGGGCACTTTTATTTGAAAAATTGCGGTTTTTGAGGGATTTTGGAATTAATTTTATTTTTAGGTGACCGTTAAACAGAGCGAGTTGGAACAACGCCTGTTGGCAAGAGAAATGTACCGCCTATCATATAAAAATTGTGAAAAGCTGATTGATCCAAATCAAGGTGGTACGAATCACGGGAGAAAATGGTGTTTGTCGATGATGTGCCACTTTATTAATTACACGGGTTTTGCTGCATAACCTGATACGTTTGGCAATTGAAAATGGCACCGTTGGAAAGAGCATTCAATTCTGTCCAAGATTCACTCTTCATGTTTGCATGATGAGCAACAGTATTCTTAAAAATGTAAATGTTCCAAACCATTACATTGTCATTTTTAGCGAAATTCAGCGATGGCCCTCAAAAGACTTCACGCCAGTTTTCGAATCATTCTTAAGTAGAACGCATGATAATACGACACGGGCACCTCGATGCGATGTATCTTTTTTTATTACAAAATGCTTGGCCGTCAAAAAGCAATCGAACGAAATGGATACCAGCCAAATCGACACAGACCAACCCAATACCCACGGGTCAAAAATAACCCTTCTTCGCGTTGCGGAGCATGCGGGCAACCCTAGTTATCACTATTTCCATCATCCTCTCACTCTCCGCTATCTGCGTCCCTCGCTTGTCATTCTGGGGTAAGTGTTTGAACAGCGCCACCGCAGGCTCGCCGCGAGAGCCCCTCCCGTTGTATCCCTCCCTCCCTCGAGAGCGGCGTACCAACACTGCCCCGTGCCTGCGGGCACCCGAAGAAAGGCGGCTCGCCGGCTCGGCGGCGGAGAATGCCAGCATGCTTGCGTGCGGCCGCCGGGCTTGGAGAGCGTGTCGCTGCCACCCATTAGGGACATTGTAGGCGAGACGGCCAGCCACAGGACGGAGGGGATGTATCTGGCACACTATGACGAACCATGGGGTCCCTCGGGTGGTATGTTAACCGGTGACTGCAGAGTTGAGATATCACAATGGATGGTATCAGGGTGGTAAATCTGGAATGGTGTGGGTTTCGCTCTCGACTGTCATGTCATCTCGCTAGATTGAGTTTCCGGTGGCTGTGAACTACAGTGGTGGGAGGGCGGTGCGGCCGACCTTTGCTAGATATGCTCCAGAATTGAGTTGCGCAGGCCTATGGAGACCAGTGGGCGTGCTTGTTAATGCGTCGGATGTTGTGAATACGTAGGCGAAAAGGTCACATGCTTGGGGCTCCTAAGGTGATGTGTCATGCATCATCGCTTACACAAACGAGCTTTTCATTCAGGTCACTTAACATTGTTATGGAAAATTTCGACACCATGACCACGTAACATGATCCCGGTGACCTGACCTGACCTGCGTGTTCCGCAGATCTGCTGGTGGAGCTGCTGGGCACACTGGCCACCTACAACGTAACGGTCAGCCAGCTGAAGCTGCTGGTGGGCAGTATGAAGGCGGATGGAGACGGCTGGGTAAGGACTTTTGCTCTTACAGCGTGCACACTACCCTTTGACCATGCCTGCAGTGCTGTGAACGTTTGTGACCCGACTCACTGTGGTATGGTGAGCCTGAGCTTGGAAGGTACTGCAGGTCTGCACCGGGATGGATTTGACAGTCTACTGCAACTAATGGCTAACTGCGAGCTGGAATGGAACTGCCGCTCGCGGCGCAGCTAGGCTTCCAGGAATTTCTGTAATCGAATCATGACATCCTTACGGCGGCTAATGGCCATTACTTACCATTATCAGAGATGAACGTGCCTGGGTCCGAATTGCACGCAGATTACGTGCCTGAAGTTGGTACGCTTGTGTAACGTACCTCATGTTTTCTGAAAAGGTGGTGGTTCGTATGGCGTCTTCAACATTGTAGGGATTGCAGCTATTTTATTATCATTTTATGCAGTCTTTTCGTGTAGGTAAACATAACCAGATTTTATCACGATATTATGTTGTTTTTGTTTCTCAAATCGGAGTGAATTCCACATAATATTGCCCTCCCTCGCCTCTTGGGTCAACATCTTATCGTTTTTCTCGGCACGTTACGTACCCGGCACGTGGTGCCAATGTCAAATTCCTCACCCTGGTGGCCACACGGAGTGGTGTGTCCCGGCCCAGCCAACAGCTGCCGCCTTCGGACCCATAGCCGTTACCAAACCGCCCCTACGCTGCGGGAACAGCGACAGCGGGCGCACGCTGATACCTACGCTAAGATTGGCACCGAACGCTGGACACCGGGAGCACGCGGGCTCGACGACGGTAGCGGCGGTGACATCTTCGATGGCTCGATCGTCTGCCGGTTCTGCAGCGGGGGAGCGGGCTGGGTGTCGACTGCCGATTGATGAGCCGTTTTCAGAGAGCGGCCGCCGTGAAGCGATCGCCCAACGAGAAGTGCTGAACGTAACGCCCTTCAGCGCGCATCCCGAATGGAAGCGTTCAGCGAGAACTTCGCTCAGTGGGCGGAGGGTAGCGGCGGGGGCGTGCGTTGATGACCGGGGTCTCCGCGTTATGGACGCCGAACGGGTGTGTTATGACTACGCTTTCGGAGACCGGAGGAGAGGAGATTGGGAGGCGCCCAGCGCAGAAGGAGTGTGATTTATGTGTTCGGAGAGATGGTATCAGCGTGGAGTTCAAATAAGCGGCGGCCAAGAAACGGGCTGGAGTAGCCTGATAAGCATAATGCACGCATACATCATTTGACCTACACCGGAATCCATATTTCCCCTCGCTGAGCTGTGTTTAATACGAAACCAACATCACACCAAAAATTTCGCTCCGTTCTCGGAATATTGATGCCTCACCATAACATAAAGTAACAATAATAGCCACATCGTAACAGCGCGCCATATGATAACGCATCATTTTCCCGTTTTATCGGCGCTAACGGCCGCGCGAAGCGATTACAAGACATCGAGCTGCTAAATCCGGCCGGCGATGTTCATAATTTCGGCCGCGCCTCTGATATATCTCTGTGTGGCTGGTCATAAGTTTAGCGTCGGCTGGGTCACTCGGCGCCGTCGCTCAGCGTTATGGGCATAGAATAGAGCACTGGAGCGCAGCCGGCGCCGGCGGGTCAGCCGGCATCCGGCGCCGGGCGCGGCCCCTGACCTGGTCAGCGCCCCAGCTGTGGCCGGCGGCCGGACGGTGGCGTCGAGTGGCCGCCGGCGCTTCGTCACCCCTAATGACCTCGTTTGTCACTGGAGACGTGCCACCGGCGCCGTGTCGCCTCCGCTACCGGGAGGCCGCGGGGAGACCGGGATACGGCGGGGATTCAGCGGAAGGCAGGAAACGCGGCGCGGGAGCGCAGGAGGAGAAACTGCTCTGGAGCACGGAGACAAGGAGCACGCGAGGAACGCAGCTTGGAGAGCACGACAGGGAACACTGCTCTGGGGCACGGAGGACAAGGAGCACTCAAGGAACACAGATTGGAGAGCACAGGAGGAGACACTGTGACTGCTCTGGAGCACGGAGAACACGACATGGAGCCTGCAAGGAAATGCAGCTTGAAAAGCACGGCAGAGGAAAGAAGATGGTAGAGGACGGATGAGGCAGAGAAAGGAAGCACTGTACTCTGGAACGAGTGGAATTGACAGACAGTTAGAGATAGTTAGAATGCTTTGCACGGACGTGCGGCGTGTAGCGGCTTATTTGAGTAAGAGTTGAAGCATGAGCTGGGGCTTCATCCTGGGATGGCGTCTGTCCATTTTGGGGCTGGCGCTCCGAAAATCCCCATAGCGCTACGTTGGGAGAGAAGTTTATGCCAACTTTCATGCTGAAGTGTACAAAGTTGTGTGGAGAATAGTGCTTGGTCTGCATCTATGGCTAGGGCGGCGTTATTTTGGGGTATTTGGGGAGAAAGGTTGGGCGAATATGCCACACCATGAATAATGCCATACATTGCTATGGAAGTTCTGCAGTGAAACCGAGTCGTCAGGCGCCGTGCGAAAGAGCTCTGGATAAACATTTTTGAGTGATCAGGATCTCCGGAATATGCAGCATGATCATTGATCACGAACTTCGTAACTCGTAAACGCTGCGACACGCTTGCATTTATAGTAATTCTCATCTTAACTTGTTACTTTTCTATTGGCCATCTAATTCAACAGCACCCGTCGGTCAGCTAGTGCTGGTCCTCTAGTGTCGACTGCCGGTCCGCTGATGTGGGTCTGTCGTCACCATGCCGTGTTTTCGCCCGTGACGATCGTGAGTCACGGGGTCTAACCGTGACGGGGAGGGGGGGGGGGGAGCGGAGTCTAGGGGCGCTGCTGTGTGGGTATGTGTGCATTGTGCAAACCATGGCGGCAGGCTGCCGCCGAACTGGCCCTGAGATCCGGCTGATTATGGTTTTGGAGGTTTGCATTTTGCAGGCCGGCTGTGCCGTTATGCTGTGCTTGTCGCTCGTATCACTGTTTTAGCCTGGGCATCGTGATAGTGTCCCTACTTACCGTGGTTTATGACAGACATGTGGATGGATTTACTCAAGTATTTATACTGGGGAGGGTTTCACAATTATTGTAGACGCCTGCTTTGTTAGAACTATTATATTTTGCAAGGCATGGAGGCAGGAAACCCGAGGTTCGCTTTGGGGATGTTTCGTGTGATCCTCGAATTCTTTCGCTCTCCCAATAATCGCGGAGAAAACTCAGAGAGTAGATGCCGGCCAGAAGGTCGGTCAGTTCTGAATGCCGTTCCCGACTTAGTCGGCGCCGACACCACCCAGCTGTACGGCCTCTAAGGACACCCACCGCGTTGGACCCGACAGTGGGCCGCCTGCCGACGGCATTAGAGCGGCCGCTTTTCTCACTGCCGGCGTTAGAGCGGCAGCATTACCGCCGCCGTTATTAGGTCTGCTGCTCTGCTGCTGGAGCGCGCAATTGCTCGCTGGTGGCATTAGGGCGGCATATTGCACCATTGCCCTATTGCCCTTCGCTGGCTGAGTCGCTGAGTTGGTGCGGGCCACACTGTTGCTGGGGCTGGGTATCGGGAGTTGATGGTGTCTTTTGTTCATGGTCAATGTCATGGTCATGGCCATGGGTGGCTTTCTGAAATTTGAAATCTATTACGGGCTGTTTCTGTTTTATATCAACCAGTCAGTTTGACATACATGGGAAATGGAATATGGCATCTATAGGCAATGGACATAATGCAATATTTTGTTTTGGTTGTAACGATAAGACGCCTTATTTGGTGATGAACCTACTTATGGCTTGTGTCTGACTCTCGTTATTGGTTATTTTGCCCCAGTATTGTCCCCGGCTCGCCATTCAGGACATGTTTGCCTGAACACTGATCTTTTTGATACCTCTCTGTTTTTGCACATACCGTTTTTACCGCATACTGTTTTTATCACTCCGTAAAGGCTCATTATCAGTCTCATGCATCAATGTTTGCTCATTACTCCTATAACGGGTATGCATGCTGTCTCCCTAAATGCCTCGTCAGTCGTAAACAAGCTCGCCTAAAGCGGATGTTCTTGTTTGTTCTCGATGCGGTACCTAAGTAATATCATCCCCATCATCCCTGTGCTCGCTCGTGTCACTGCTGCGTCAGATACTCTGTACCCGTGCTCGTGCTTACTCTGACCGTGTTTTGTCCCGTTTCAGCCGCGTCACTCGAGTAAACTGCTGTCGGTGCTGCGTCAAATGCCGCAGCGTAACTGCCCAGACACATTCTTCATGTTCCCCGGGAAAACCAACTCGGTAAGTTTCAACCCTGCCCATTTTATCTTCAATAGCGAAACTGTACCTTTCACCAACCCTGACTAGACGAAACCATAGCGACCTTATTCCTCCCTCCATGCTAGCGAGCCGTCTACCGAGCGCACAATCTGTTGACCCACCGGTATCCCGAATGCTGCGCGCGCCTTCGCTCGCCACTTCTCCGGGCCGCCTCTGCAGGGTTACTTTTCTCCAGAGGTTCGCCGCCCCGGTCGATCGACCGCAGTGAGGCTGTTGTGGTGAATATTTCACATCTCCGATCGCCCCCAGACCATGTTACAGTGGGAGCCAATTTGCCGAGCTCCCCCAGCCTCCCATATCCTCCCCTTCCTTTTCCTCCCTCCCCTCCCCTCCCGGTGGACGGTGATGCAGCTGATGCGCGCGCCGGCACCTGGCCGCCGGGACCCGGTTAGTCTGCACGTGCACCAACCACACGTGACACAGTGCTCGCGGGGACAGGCGCAATGGTCGGCAGCCATGTTGGCGGGGCTCCTGCGGCCCCAGGTTCGATACTGAGGGATGTAGCCACTTCACGGAAAGGGGTGAGGCGAGCGAGGGTGGGGTCGGGTGGTGGAAGGGGCGACTGGTGTGGGACTCGGTTTGGAGGTGAAATTTAACGCTCTGTGTGCTTCTCCCGTTGTCGATTATGCAAATTGCGCTGCCGCTTGCACACGTCTGCATAGTAATCGGTAACTTAGCGCTCCGGAAAACATCAACTTTTTGGCGCTAGATTTCGCTTGGAATCCATGAGAAATACGATTTCAAATGCATTGAAGGATATAAATCGCCCGACACCAGCACAAATGTCATCAGTGAGGTATCACGATCTCCAGGCCTGTCCATCTATACAGCATTACAGCATTCTGGGCTGCTCTTTGCCTTCCACCACTCTATCACCATCACAGTCTCCACCAGATCTGCTACATCGCTGTGATGCGTCCACTTCGTCCAGTGCAGACCGCCGATATATGCGCATAAGAAGGCGCCGCCATCGCTGCCGCTTGTCATTCCATCAGTCTGCCCAAGGCCGTATAGTCTGCCCTTCCGTCCGTCCGTCCGTCCGCCTGTCCGTCCATCCGTCCGTCCGTCCGTCCGCCTGTCCGTCCATCCGTCCGTCCGTCCGTCCGTCCGTCTGTCCGTCTGTCCGTCTGTCCGTCTGTCCGTCTGTCCGTCCGTTCGTCCGTCTGTCCGTCTGTCCGTCCGTCCGTCCGTCCGTCCGTCCGTCCGTCCGTCCGTCCGTCTGTCCGTCTGACCGTTTGCTGTCTGTCTGTCCGTCCGTCCGCCCGCCCGCCTGTCCGTCCGCTGTTGTCCCGTCCTCCCGTCCGTCCGTCCACCTGCCCGTCTCTCTCCGTCTGCTGTTGTCCCGTCGCGCCGCGCCGCGCCCGACCCGCACCAGTGGCCCGCTCGCCGTCAAGCCCTGTTTTTCCCCGGGGGACGACAGCCGAGATCGTTGCCAGAGTCGCGAGCCACGGCGACGGGCCGGGTTTGGAAGCTCGGGTGGTGAGAGGGTGACGGTTGGCAGTGGGCGGGGTGGTGGTCGGCCGCTCCGCCGCCGACGCGTAGAAAAGGCCTGTGAAGGAGGAATGAAGGACGGCGAGGCTGTGACTGTGTCAACGATCAGCTACTTACCACTAGTCTCAACATCTTGATACGTCCGCGGCTGGTGTGCAGCAAACAGTGCTCGAAAGCTCAGCCTGTTTGACCGTAAACCGACAAGTTTGCCTTGCATAAATCTCAACGGTGCCTGCGAGTGCATACCTAATGACATATTTTCAAGTAACGGAGTAACAACGAGCTTTTGCATCGCTAGGAAAATATTTGACATGCTCGGCTGTTTTTTTTTTTAACACAAAATTTATACACGCCACTAAAATGCTCTAATAAGCATGTATGACATGACCCGTCTTATGATGGAACGCTTGTGCCTCACCAAACTTGTCCATTCAACAAGCGCTGAGCATGACAGTCGGATTGAGCGATGGGTCGCCATTTGTTACAATGGATGTACGACAAGAACCTGACATTGACATTGAATCGGCCATGTCATAGTTAATATTGACCTCTCATAAGTACTAGTTACGTTCTTACTGTCATTGTGTTGATATCGTGTTGCGAGGCACAGCCATGAGCCAACCATCTAATTGTGTGCGTGATCCCACTTTAGTGCCATGTGACCCCTGGCACATGCCATTATCTGTTTCTGCAAACAGTGACACCGATCTGTGACCTGATACGTGACCCCCTGACCCTCTGACCCCTGACCCCTGACCCCCGCTCTGCCCTCAGGCGATCGTGATCCCCCCGCTGGCCCGCTGGCCGTACGAGAACGGCTGGACGTTCGCCACATGGTTCCGCCTGGACCCCGTCAACTCGGTCAACATCGAGCGAGAAAAGCCCTACCTGTACAGCTTCAAGACCAGCAAGGGCGTCGGCTACTCGGCCCACTTTGTCGGCTCCTGCTTGGTGCTCACCGCTATGAAGATCAAGGGCAAGGGGTTCCAGCACTGCGTCAAATACGAGTTCCAGCCGAGACGGGTATGTGGGCGAGAGAGGGGCGGAGCGGGGAGAGAGGAGAAGAGGGAGGGCGTACAGGGTGTAACGTGATGTCTAAGAATGTGTTGTTGTGTTGTGTAGGTGGAGTTCCTTGTTCCCCGATAACAATTCGATGTTTGGGTTGCACTGTTGTCCTTTTGTATACGACTCACCACAACTCAGACCTTAGAAGGAACGGACTTCGAACGCAGGTCGCCCTACTTTGCATAACATGCTCCGACTTGGTGGCTGGAAATGCAAATTCACACACCCCTCGGCGGCTGTTTCCACTGGGCTAGAATCTATTGCATCATGCATTGGATGCAGCCGGCTACTGGGCACTCGGGCCACAGAAGGCTGGCCATTGTCGCCGGCGCCGCGACCCATTAGTGGGTCTCATTGATGGGCGCGCTGTGTCGGCCCCATTCATGGTCCGGCGATCTGAAGGCCGGGGTCGCCCCCCCCCCAGTGGGGGACACCCTCCTCGCCCCATCCCACCCAGCCGCTGCCCGCGTGGCCGGTCGGTCGGTCGGCCGGGCGGGCGGCTCAGAACGATCAATAGGCAATATGTGCGACACGAGTGGTCCGAGTTGAGACCGACTGAGTGTCGGCCGGGCGGCGCCGGCGGCGGAGCGCACTGCTATCGGCATGCATGGGAAGGGCGGAGGGACGCCCATGGGAAGGGCGGAGGGACGTCCATGGGTTGGGCAGAGGGATACTCATGGGACGGGTACAGGCGGTTAGCTGGCCGGTGAGCGGTGTGAAGGGTACGAACGGTTGTAGGGGCCGGGGAGATAGACACGCCCTCGGGTGTGGAACGTTTTAATGGGAGAAGAGTGCGACTGTAGAGGACGAAGGGTGCATGTAAAAGACGACGAGGGTAGCATAGACCTGAACTGTGATGTTTTTAGCTGAGAGATGTTCAACTATTCAATAAGACATGATCGCTGCTCCGTTAGCTGAATTTCACTCTCGGGACTTTCAGTTTGTTATACATATTTTAAGCCAAGGTGCTATTGGCCAGCTAGGGGTCCACTTTTGAACACACTTTGCAGTAAAAGATTGCCAGTTTAGCTCGGTCTAGATCCCTTACTTCCGACGTGTAGCAACAGCCAAATGTCCTGGCCTTCCCGACTTTTCTGACCTTCAGCGAACCCAAGTTATCGCCGAAATCACAGATTCGGTAGCTTTACGAAATCAGTTTCTTGACCGGCGCTTCATTTTGAGTGCCAACTTTGAATGTCGCCGGCTGGCCTTCAGTGTACGGCCGCCGGTGCCCCGGGGCGGTCGTCAATGTGTCTGTGGCGGTCAGAGGTGGTATCGGCTGCGGTGGGACGTTACTGGCCGTGCCCCGCGGCCGGGCGCCGGTCTGATTGCCGGGGGCGGCTGATCGACCATCACCGGACGCTGCAGGGCGACGGTCACGGGGAACGGTGCAGGGGAGGGGGGGGGGGGGCGGTGAAACGGTAGCGGATGGTGGAGGTATGACTGGGAGGGGATAGGGGATGGCTAGGGACCCGGAAGGGGACAGCTAAAGTGATAACTGACGGGATAGTGCAAGGGATAACGGCTAATGGCGAACGGAGTCGAGCTGCGAGGACGGTTACAAACCTCCTTCTTTTAGATCTGAGAGTATCAACCTTCGTCGTTACATGGGCGCAAAGTAACTAGCGCTACTTCGCACCGAAACGCATGATCAGTAATCATCGTCTTTCTAGACTGAGTAACCGCATCTCCGCCTGGGACTTTGAACACTGCTGCTGCGAAGTAGCTGCGACCGCGGCTCGTTAACCCATCCACTGGCGCCTCGGGTAGTTTACGAGCTCAGTGTGTTTGCCTTCACTCTATCATACGTGAGTACCGCTACACCCGCGGTCCTCTGGGAGTACCCGTAATCGTAGCGATGGCCTAAGTACGTGGGCGTGTGTCTCTAAGGGTTGGGGTTGGGTTGGGGTCGGTCACGCGATGTCTTGGCTCATTTGGTCTCCTATGCCAGGTCCTTTAGGGCATTCTGCGTGTGCGTTCTTTGCACCTCGTGCCAATGTGTTTATTGTTTACATGGTTCTCCGGAGAAGCGCATTGATATGCTGCTGCGTTTGCACCGAGAGTCGTAACGTATTCCTGAGTGTTTGGCACGCACGAAGCCGTTAATCATGAACGTTCCTTACGGCTGCGGAGCTAATTAACTGCCTTCCTCTAAGTGAAATGAAATGAGTCCAATCCATAACGCTGGCCGGACCTGACGGCGGCGTACTGTGTCTGACGGGGCTTAGTCTATCCTCCGTGAACCCGGCACGACCGGCTTTCATTGATCGATGCAAAACTACTATCGACCGCATTCTTTTGTCCGTCTGCTGGGCGCACAAGAGTTTTGTGAACCACGTATATTGGTACAGAACAGAATTTTCAGAAGAAAGAAGGAAAGAAAGAATTTCGGCCGGTTTCCGGCTAATATCTCCCTCTGTGTGTCTGAGACTTGGTCAGGCCACGGCCCACCCATTACCGAGATCGATGGGACGGACTCGGGCGCTCGACGGTCACGTGCGTGCCCTCGTGGGACCACCGCCGGCCGCGGGCGCCACCACTTTGAACTTTGCGGCCGCCCTGCCGGTGCCGGCGCGGCCATTTCGATGTCACAGAGAACCAGAGCGGAACATTGGAAAGCCGGCGTGTGTGATGTTGGGTCGTTTGATGTAGCTGCTGCGGGGATATGTTACTCAGAGGGAATGTTATTCTGTACTGGTGGGTGGTTTTATCGCATTAGTTTCAAAGGTCATTGCATCCATTCTGCATAATCGGATTTGGGTTTCTGTTGTAATTGATGCGGTGCCTCCTAAGAATGCAAAGGGCGATAAATTTGGCATTAGAATTTGTCACATGCATCAGACAGTTATGTAACACAGCGTATCCCTGATATAACGCAAATCGTGTTTGTGTGTTAGATAATCGATAATCGTCTGCAAAGCCTGACCTGCAGCACACTGGCCTCTTGTAATTGAACACTTTTCTGACTGATCTATGTCCTCTTCCAGTGGTACATGATCGCGATCGTGTACATCTACAACCGGTGGAGCAAGAGCGAGATCAAGGTGTTTGTCAACGGCCAGCTGGCGTCCAGCACAGAGATGGGCTGGTTCGTGTCGCCCGGCAGCGAGGTGAGAGCTGACCTGACCTGACCTGACCTGACCTGACCTGACCTGACCTGACCTGACCTGACCCGAGCTGACACGAGCTCTAGACAGAACGGACGCGGCCTGACCTGGTCTTGACCTAAACCAAGAGGTGCCCTGATATGTGACCGGGTGTAGGTAGGTAGCAAACGTCGCCTGATATCATGCGGCAATCTCTCCTGAGATGTCTGCTGTAAGGAATCTCGGCTGCAATCAGTCGCCCTTTGCATAGTTGAATATTACCAGAACGTTACTCACGGGTTGTCCACTACCGTACTCCGAACTGGTAGCGACACCTGATATTTTTCTGCGACTTTCGCGAATCTGTGTTACTCAGCTTTTTCATTCGACTGGGCGGTACCACCCCAACGCGCTTCCCATACCAAAAACAACCACGTCAATAGCGTCTGATGAGCGAACTTAATTCCTTTCGGCAGGCATCAGCCCCGCCCAAAGGAAATCTGCTGTCAGAGCCACGCAGTCGCGGCGTTTGTGTTTTGTGTGGTCCGGGACCGAATGCGCACGGGTTTCTAGCAATCCTCGGTTTTTCTTTGCCGACGTCAGCAGATGCGATCCAATTTGCTAACCCGGCTACATTTTGGGCTAGTGATGCGAGGCGCACGCCGACGGAATTGGCATCTCTCGTCCGTCTTGGACTTGGGGTTTCAGTTAGCGAGGGGGAGGGGTGGAAGGAAGGGGGCCTATGGGGAGGTGGAGCAAGAAGTGAGCGGAGTTCGTTGAAATGTTGGACGGCGTTAGGGCTTGATGGGCCAGACGATGCTTGCGGGAACGTGGCCAAGATGATAGCAGGTAGAGCTAGTTTGGAAATGGTTGGACCTTCTCGTCTAAATAACGTTCTTGGTCACGTACTATGTTTATTTATATTCATAGACCTCTGTACACGTCTGATTTACTGCTGATTCGATGTGATCCGGCGGCGGGAGGCGGCTTTCCGCCGTCGTCCGGTGAGCCATGCCGCACACCGGTGGACGGCGGCGGTGGGCGGCCGAGTACCCCGAGTCGGTGTACAGAGGTCTATGTTTACGGAGCGAGCGAAGCGAGCGGAGTCTTACGTAGAATAACGGAAATTTCTGAGTATGAGCGGCCGGCCGGCCGGCCGGCCGGCCGTGCGGACGCTTTTGCGAGGCTTATATCTCAGCAACCACTTGACCGATTTACATGCGGTAATTTTTGTAGGGTAGCTTCATTCCTTCTACCAAGTATTGGACTATTCCCGATGCATGTGGGTGACCCCTTATGCACGTGCCACGTGCAAAACGAAGAGGTGTCACTTTTGTAATTGTTGCAATATCTCGGTAACTACTTGGCCGATTGCGCTGAAAGTTGGCATGTAGGTAGGCACCCACTAGGCACTGCATATCCATGTGCCAGAGTTGGGGTGCTGCTGCACGTGCGCACGTGCAGGGGTCGTTTCCAGATCTCGAGAACGGCTGGACCGATGGCGCTCAAATTTGGTACACAGTTAGGGACCAGTTAGTAGGGTGCCGTGCACAAGTCAGTTGGGACCCATTTTGCACGTGCGCACGTGCAGGGTGCCGCTCCCAGATCTCGAGAACGGCTGGGCCAATTGTGCTCAAATTTGGCACATTGCTAGAAACCGGTCAGTAGGGTGCCGTGCACAAGTCAGTTGGAGGTACCCCCTCGAAATTTCGCACGTGCAAGACTCACCCCCTCGCTCGCTCCGTTAGTCGCCCCAAAAGGCGCTATACTGGTATTACGGAGCGAGCGAAGCGAGCGTAGTCTTTCCTTAGATTAACGGAAATTTCTGAGTATGAGCGGCCGGCCGGCCGGCCGGCCGTGCGGACGCTTTTGCGAGGCTTATATCTCAGCAACCACTTGACCGATTTACACGGGGTAATTTTTGTAGGGTAGCTTCATTCCTTCTACCAAGTATTGGACTATTCCCGATGCATGTGGGTGACCCCTTATGCACGTGCCACGCGCAAAACGAAGAGGTGTCAGTTTTGTAATTGTTGCAATATCTCGGTAACTACTTGGCCGATTACGCTGAAAGTTGGCATGTAGGTAGGCACCCACTAGGCACTGCATATCCATGTGCCAGAGTTGGGGTGCTGCTGCACGTGCGCACGTGCAGGGGTCGTTTCCAGATCTCGAGAACGGCTGGACCGATGGCGCTCAAATTTGGTACACGGTTAGGGACCAGTTAGTAGGGTGCCGTGCACAAGTCAGTTGGGACCCATTCTGCACGTGCGCACGTGCAGGGTGCCGCTTCCAGATCTCGAGAACGGCTGGGCCGATTGTGCTCAAATTTGGCACATCGCTAGAGACCGGTTAGTAGGGTGCCGTGCACAAGTCAGCTGGAGGTACCCCGTCGAAATTTCGCATGTGCAAGGCTCACCTTCTCGCTCGCTCCGTTAGTCGCCCCAAAAGGCGCTATACTGGTATTATATCTGAGCTATATTTACTGACTGGTGCATTTGCTAGAATTTGCTGCTTTGAAATGACAAATAGCATTTCGCTCATATCTTCCCAACACCGTTCTTTTTCTGGCCACACCGCCCACGCCATGTCTGGCCACTGGCTCTCTGGCCGTCATAGCGTCTGATTTACTGCTGATTCGATGTGATCCGGCGGCGGGAGGCGGCTTTCCGCCGTCGTCCGGTGAGCCATGCCGCACACCGGTGGACGGCGGCGGTGGGCGGCCGAGTACCCCGAGTCGGTGACGACTTCCGACCACTCCTCCGGTCGGTGGGTTCGCTCCCGTCCGCCGCAGTACGGGTCCACAGTCGTTCCTGCCGTCGTCAGATGGGCTCCCTAGCCACTGCCGTCTGCCACTGCCACTGCAGCCACTGCCGTCTGGATAGTGTGGATAGGTGGTCGCCGTTGGCAGGGTCGGGCAGTGCGCAGTTACCACTGGCAAGCCGAGAGGAAAGTGCGTTTGTCTGGCAAAACGTGCCTGCACCGTACGACCGGCGGACTGCCTCAGATCGATGTCTGGTGTAGGAGCGGCAAGGGCGGCGGCGGTGGCAGTGGTAGCGTTGTCGGCTTGGAGGCGCTCGCGAGTTATGATCGAAGAGTATGCCTGAGTCATTTCCGGCGTGTGTGTACTGGCTATCTTTCCACGCGACATCAACACTCGAGTGCTATGGGGTGTGGACTGTGGATAAACGCTCACTATTATGCGATGTGGGATGCCTTTGATGGCGATAGACCGGCTAGGTGAACGATTGTCATTGCACTATCTGAAGTGGTTTGGAGTTACGCCATAGCATGAGTGAGATAAAGACGATATCAGCACGGCACGACAGCGTGGGTTCGGTTCCGTTCGGTACGCCTGGGGACTGCTGCCATTGGCAAATCCGCCCCGTTCGTGTCAACACAATCTGTGAGCCGAGTTACTGATGACCTGGGATCCCCTAGGGCAGCGGAGGGATGTCGGCTGATTTCCGGATGTATGCAGTAGCAAATGACGAAGAAGATTTCAGTTGGCAAACATACCGTTTCGAGTTCAGACTCGATAAAATCGCCCGGATACAGGAAATGCTTACTTCAGATATTTTAGATTCCACATCCGTGAGATTCTTTGTTTTATAGCTCTGCAGATAGTGTTTTTTCGTGCTTTTTTGACCAAGCCGCATTCCTCATAACCAGTCATATCGAATCCAAGGGGGTGCTTTATATTCATAAGAAACAGATTACCCCCAGAACGAGGTGCGGTGGCTGCGGCTGTACCTCGGTTTTATTTCCCAACTGGTGTCTCGCTCTCCATTTCATCGTCTCCCAATGGACTGAGGAAGGGTGATGGAAAGTTGGAAACCCATCGAGCCGCGTCTTCTGTGCTGGGGGGGGGGGGGGGAGGGGGGCACGTCTACCACAGCCTGTCTGGAGGGGGATGCAATAGGCCGTCACCTGTCCAAAGTTTGCGAGGCTGGACGGCCGTCGCCACTGCACCGTCGAGTTACATCGGATCGACGCTCGATACCGGACATATTTCACGGAGAGACGGCTTTACGTTCAAGTTCAGTTTATTGGACGCCGTTCGGGGAACGCAATTCAATCTCTGCGCTCCACCAGGCTGGCATGTGCTTTTATGGCCGTGCGCATATCGAGCGGGGAGTTCCACGCGAGTGCATATGATATCCCACCTTACGTACCGTAGACACTCCAGAGTGACGCTTTTTACTGCTGATCATGCTGCTCATTTCCTTGTCTTTCTGATCAGTATTTTATGTCGCCGTCTAGCACCTTTGCCAGACAGTACTGCTGGGGCATTCCGAAGCGCCGCTGTTTTCGACGTCCCCCAACGGAGCGGTGGTGCAGGCAGCAGCACTCTGTTGTCCCGGTATTGGCCCGATCCATTCGCCAATAACGCTGGACACAGCCCAGCGGGCGTCACGCTCAATCTGGCGTGGAGGCCTCGGCCGCGACCCTGCCAGGGCGGCGGGCAGTGGCGACAGGCGGGAGGGCAGCGGGAAACGCCCCTAGGCGGCGGATGGCAGGCGGGCGACAGCAGCGGTCTAGGCGGGCGGGCGGCCAGCGGCGACAGGCGGGAGGGCAGCGGAAACCGCCCCTAGACGGCGGACGTCAGGCGGGCAGGCGGTGGCGACAGGCGGGCGGGCAACGGCAACCGCCCTAGGCGGTGGACGGGAGCTTGGTGGGGACATACGGTGGGCAGTGCCCTTCCTGTGACCGCCCCTCCATGCATGTCATCCCGTTCGACCGTAATGGTGCGTAGCTGCCACGGTGAACCGCCTTCACCGCCCGACCGGTGGGGCTCAGTACATATCCCTCCCCATACCAGCTAATCAAGTAATGTGTCCCTGGACGCTCGCCGTCGCTGGCGGCGGGGGAGGATGGTCTGGTGGCTCGGCGGCGGGGAGGAGGGGGAAGGGGTGGTCCATCGGCTTGGTGGCGGCCGCTCGGGGTCATTGTCATGATTGCTGATGATTGAGGAGTCTGGGTCACGAGCGATACCCCGGGTATTGGTGGGAGAGACGGGGAAATGCCGGGCGGAGACAGGATGAACGTAAAGAAGCAGACATGCTCGCGGGTTTGTTGACTTTGTATGGACATATTTTTCCGGAAAAAATGTGTCTGAACATCTTTGCTAGAACTTGGTCAATTCTTCAAGCTTGCACATCAAATGAAATAATAGCTGACATGTTCTCAGGAATGTAATATGGTGCAATTGAGTTATTTTCTCAGGAGAGGCGTCTTGATGTTCAAATGGATATCCGTCGACCACTGTTATTTAATAAGCTCAAAGAGTTGAAACGATTGCATATCGGGTAGATAAAATCAGCAGTTAGTTCTGCTTATGGTCATTAATCCGGGAAATACACACAACGTTCATGAGTCTATGTCATTTGAACCTTATGAGTTCGGTTCCAAACGGAGCAGAGCCCTCATTTCGCGAAGCATCTCTCATTTCAGATACCATCAGAGGCCTGACTCCGTGGGTGGCTACTCGCTCCCTACTGGTTTCAGATCAATCCGCTCTAGATGGTCTGAACCCCTGGCGGAAGCGATCTGTCTGGGTTATATGACGGAAGAGTAACTCCCACTCATATCACATATCACCCAGCAACACAGTGTTTTGAGGAATTACATTGGATTAATACATTACCGAATTCTCTCAGACTTGGTGCGCCAGTTTATCAGTTATCTCACTAACTGGCCCCTAGTATCGGAGGATGGTCGCAGCATTAGCCGCGAGCCAGCCGACCGTGAGGGAGCGGCGCGGCGGCCGTGTCAGCATCTGGCTGCTACCGCGGCGGGTGCTGATCCCGCGCCGGGAGGGAGGAAGGCCATTGTCTTCATTGACAGCGGTGGCCGGACCGTGGCCTGATGGACCAGTTTGGCCTGGCGCGATATCTCCGAACACTCATCGCGGCGACGGCCTAATTATGGCCCTGATATCCGCTAGTTCTTGGAAATGAGCGAACCCCAGTATTTCGGTCGATATTAAAGTACTTTGTAAGTGCCAAGGAGAGATGAATGAAAAGCTGCACTGACGCCTACTCTCTTCCGTTTCGGTGATGGAGATCGTTCGCACAAAAAGAACAATCGGGTAATGGTGCCGGCCGCGATCCGTCGCTGTCGCTGCCGATGCGTCGAGCCCGACGTCTGGCTTGTATCAGTGCCTGGGCGGCGCCGCTACCAGGGGCGATCGCTCAGCGGTGTCGGCGGCGGCCTGCCCCTGCTGGGTGGGAGGGGATGCTGCGGAGCCTCCCCGGACTCCGGAGCCTCCTCCGAGCTGCCCGGACCGCTCCGGGCCCTCCGGAGCCGCTCCGGGTCTGTCGACGATCGAACAGCGGTCTTCCGGGCCAGCCGAGGGAGGCACTGTGTGAGCAGAGCACTGCTCACTGTTCAGACGTCCCGCTCTACCCAGCGAGAGACGCGGCTCGGCGCTGCTCTGGTGCGACATGACAGATTGCTGGATATGCTCGCTCACGCCGCGATGTCTGACAGTGGTCTCTGAGGGACGTACCGACTACTGGGAAGCCGGCGGCGAGACGGCAGCATTGTAACTATGTTGTCTCGCTCGCGCGGCTGGAGACGAGGGCGTCCCTCGCTCGCCCGCTGCCGGCCCGGCCTGACGTCGGCCGCCGGGCCGGGTGGGTTTCAGCGGTCGGCGACGCCGGATCGATGGCCGTTGGCGTGGGAGGGGCGCCTGGCTGCCGCCGGGCCGACGCCGAACTGCCGCCGACCCCGCCGCCGAGGACGGGGGTGGGGGTCCCGTTATTGTCCGGAGCTGGCCGACTGCCGACCGGCGGGTCCGACGAGCGACCCTGCGCTCCGGCGGCTGACATCACCAAGGCAGCAGCGGGGACGATAGAAGCAGCTATCGCTCCTGACAGCGCGCCTGTCCTCGGCGTCCGGCAGTAGGCACGGCGGCTCACAGCCTCTCCAGCAGAGGGGCGGCTCCAGCGGCGGCCAGCCGTCGGCACCGACCGAACAAAGCCGCTCGCGGCACGGCCCTCATCTCTGGAGGGCCCTCGAGATGTCCCGGGAGCGCTCCAAATGACCGGCACGGCCGCTCGCCGGACATTGGACGCCAGATTAGCCGCAGATGAAAGCCGCGCGCCGCTGTTCGGACAGCGTCCAGACGCCAGCTTTGCAGCGCCACACAGCCACCGGACGGCGACGACGCAGGATAAATGACAGTAAAAAGATAATAGCATTAGCCGGCAGCCTGAGAGCCCGGGAAACGGCCGTGAGAAATGGTCAACGAAGAGGACTGGGCGAGGGTGGACAGACACGGGCGACAGAGAGTCTTATTTCCACTTCTTTTATACTTGCTCAAGACGATAATCAGTCAACACTGCATACCAGACCTATTTCTTCGCCTACTTTCTTTGCGTATCCTTTGACAGGAAAGCCATTGAGCTGTAAATTTTCAAGAGCGTTCTTATATTTCTCAGTCAGTGGTCAGCACTCGTCCAATTTAGGTTCGCCTGTAACCAGAACTTATTCCCTCTCTTCCGTATCTCTTTTAATTTTCATGGCACCCAGTCGATGAGTTAGAGGCTGGGTCCGGTCCTCGGTCGGGTTATACGAGGCCATCTTTACCGGTCCAGTGTTCGGTGTTTCCCGAACCTTACGAGCCGCTCCGTCGTTACCAGATAATGGGAAAACTTTACCGACTGTTGAGAGTCGAATTTCAAATGTAGTAGCCATTTAGAGTGGTGGTTTCTTGTCGTTTTGTAGTCGGCTTGATAGTTTCCTCCGTTGAAAATCTTTGAGAAGTCGCCCACAATAATCCGAGGTCGCGGAGCTCTCCCCGAGCTGGAAACGAGCACGGCTAATGCCCGGGGATTTTCCCAACGGAGTTTTCCTTAGGCAGTGGGCTGTTATGAAGCGTAAAGTTTTGCTCGGAGCTTCGGATGTTGCTAAGTGTGAAGTTAGCAAGTGGATTGGCGTCGTCCAGTAAATCCAAAAAGGATTTTGTCCAGCACTTCGAAGCACGTGCTGCAAGACAACATTATTTGGGCGATGTTGAATAAGGATTCAATCTCAGATCCCTGGCATTTCGGCTGGCAATTGTACTGGGAGTCAGTGGCTGTTTCATTTCAGGTCTGGATTTGCTGCGGCGATGCTGGGCCGTGTTGCAGCGACTATCTGGGGACATTTCGGTCTGGTTTATGCAGACGTGTCAGACAGACTCAGTTGAACGTTGTTTGTAGCGCCCACTCAGGCGGATTATCAAAGCAGGCTCTAAATCATACAGCGTTCCTGAAACAATAACATCGCGTCTCGCTGCATACGTGGATCAGTGTGCCATGTGCTGGCCAATATATGGGGACGATATTATGTGCACTAAAGTGTCCAGTTCGTCGATTGTCAATTTTTCTTTCGACTTATCGAAACCTTTGTATAATCAAGAAGAAGCTTAGGGAAAAATGAGGAAGTAAGGACAGAAGCAAAAGGAAAAAAGCACCTCGTGCTCTGGAGCACACTTATTAAAGTGTACAGTTGCACTGCACTCGTGCGGCGTAGGTACTTACTAACGTTGTCTATATTGCATGTTATGCCGCCCGTATGTGTGCCGTCTATGTAAAATTGTATTGGTGTTATATCTCAGAGCTGACTTTCTGCCGTTTTCCCAGACATTCGACAAGTGCCACATTGGAGCCACCAACGAGCCGGACGAGGAGCGTGTCTTCTGCGGCCAGATGTCGGCCGTCTACCTCTTCTCGGAGGCGCTGAACGCACACCAAGTCTGCGGCATGCACCGGCTCGGCCCCGGATACAAGGTGAGACGCGGGCTCTACCGCTTCTCGGAGACGTTGAGTGAGTAGGCTTGGAGAGATGGTGGATTCTACTGCCTCCCGGGTATGCAGGACGAAAAAGAATATTTGTAAAAGAGATGGGAGGTTCTACTGATTCCTCGAGACGCGAAACGGACTTCATCGAGACGACTGGCTCTACCGATTTCCAGTGGCTCACCGATTTCTAGAACTGCTGAACGAATGGGGAGGCTGGTAGAGAGAACACTGGCTCTACAGCTTCCCGGAAGCACTGAGTGTACAGAAAGTCGGAAGGATGCCGGATACGTGACTTGCTGCTGAAAGTGCGAATAAGTTTCTTCCGGAGTCGGCAAAACTCGGCGATGCGTCGGGATTTCCCTTGGGACTCAAAGCCGGGTGGAGTCGTATGAGTTATATCCGCGATGTTGAGCTGCGCCGATGCCATCATTAAAACTGGTAACCGAGCGTGATTTCCCCCGTGATTTAACAGCTATCGATTGTCCATTTAACTGACTGTGGTACGATTGGCCGTATTTAGTCCGTAGGTAGTGGCTGTGTGCTGAGCGCGATAGTGATTGCACCAATAGGGAAATCAGTGTTGATGATAGCAGCAGTCCTTTGCACAGCTCTTCTGACAGTTAGGTTGTCGATAGTGAATTTAGTGTGAACCTTGTGAGGAGTGGCTGAAATACGGAACTACTTGAACTACTTCCAGCGTCACGGCTAGATCTAACTGCAATCTGAAACATCCTGAAGTACAGAAGTTAGGAACATTGTTGTGCTAGACTCTGCGCAAGAGTTTTAAGGACAATGCAAGGCGCGTATCAAATGTGTTGTGCGGATTAGGTTTTGTGGAATCTGGTTTAGAGAAGAATGCTTGTGGGCTTAAGAATCTCTGTTCAGAAAGATACCGCGAATATTTTAAGTTTGTCCAGAACCCATCGTGGCCTTAAAGTGATGCTGGTTGGTCTAGATATGCTTATCCCACATAATAACATTTGACATAATCTTTTTTATCCTTAATCTAGACTCAAAAATATCACTTCATCCCACATACCTATTATCAACAGCGTTGCTCGGCATGCATTTACCACATTTACCCACTGATCATGTCCGTCAGTCTGCCGCAAATGGCTCACTTTTTCTGCCGCCGCCTCATCGGCCCCGACTATCGACTCGTGATGGCCTCATGAATATGCCGACGGAGGCTGGCGGATCGCCGCGCTCATCGCATAACTAACATGCTGTCGGCGAACGGACGGCCGATGTGATAGGAGCCGAGGCTCCTGGGCGACACGACGGCCGACCCGACGCGACGCTGTCGATGAGTAGTCTCGCGGCTCGTGTAGGTGGTCTCTGCTGGTCTGCCAGTCCTGTGGGAAGCTATGGAAGTCCAGGATGGTCCAGGGATGGTCCAGCGTGGGTCCTGTACTGGTTCAGCGTTTGCCCTATGGCGATCCCATGTCTGACATGCTCAGCATTCCCCGTGAGGATTCTCCTTGGCCTACACATGCGGTAATCGGCTGACCGGGATGGGGAAATAGCCGGCCATTCGGCGGGAATAAGACGCCGTTCTGTACGGCCACTGCGTATCAATGGACCGCCGAGCGTGTTTCGAGTGTCGGCCGGGCGGCGGAGTCGGCAGCGGCGGGCTCCCGTCGCCAATCGATGAAGGGGTTGAAGATTGCCCGGCTCTGAACGGTGATGGTGATTAGAGGTGAGCCAAGCTGCCGCTGAGCGTTAGACAGGTTTGAGACAATGGGAGATGTCTGGTCTATTCAGTGACTGGTACTGAGGTTTTCGGCGATGCTTACTTTCAGCTCGTGGTTTGCGATGTGTCCGCTATCCTTACGATGCTTGTGCTAGAGGTTCATATGATATCAATTCATTACTGAATATTCTGGTAGGATACCTTTGATATCAGCCTGTCTCAGTCGTCCTCCCGTTCAGGCTCGATCGTTTTTTTTTTTTTTTGCCATGTTGCGGTGACTAGTGACTACGTAATGTGTATATTCTCTTCACGTCCTCCTGTTTCTGAACCTCTACGCCTTAGTCCACCATGCTCAGACCCCGTTCAGTCCGTTCCGCAGTGTCCGAGCCGTGTAGCTGCGTCTTACCCCAGCGAACCTACGTCCCACCCCAGCAGCGGACCTACGCACCACTGCAGCGGACCGACGCACCACCCGAGTGCGTGGGTCTGCCGGTGACGGGCGGTCCGGCCCGGCGATAGATAGTCACTGGTCAGCGGCTGGAAAATGAGCCGCCGTCGGCAGCCGCCCGCCGAGGGGACACTGGCCGCGGTGACCGACACTTTATCACGGACTGGCGACAGCCGAACGAGCGGCGACCGAGCGAGCGATGGGCCGGCTGGACTGGAAGTGGTGGGCTGGCGGGTCTGAAAGTGGCATGCGAGGCTCTGAGATAGGGAGATGGATGGAAGGGTGCTGGCTGCGGAATGAGCTGGAGGGAGAGAAGTTGGTGACGCTTTTGTGTTCTGTCGATCGGCTGTAGCGGGAGCGGTGCAGTTGACAGCGAGTAATCGGCCCAGTGTTGACTGTCAACAGCAGAAGAAGCAGGTCCTTTCGATCGGTGTGATTAGTTCGTGCGAGTTTTTACCGCCTCAAAAGACGCGCTACTCATTGTGGCCACTTGATCCTCATGCTTCCATACAGATGCATCGTTCCAAGCTTCTCCGTTCACGAGGCACTTGTAGTAGCTAGGCTTTCCTACTCTCTCGCTCCTCCTCCACTCGGAGACACTGCCGGTCCCCGGCGGCCGCCGGAGCCGCCCACTAATGACCGGGACTCCGCCCCGCGGCTCGGCCCGGTCAGCCGTCGCCGTCCGACGCTCCGAGTCAGGTCCCAGTGGGCTCGGCGGCATCCGGTGGCGGCCGACACGGGCTCATTACCGACTTCCCCCGGGGACCGGCGGCAGCGGGGGAGCGGGCTGAGGTCGGAGGAGACAGCGGGGAACTGGACCGAGGTCGGAGGAGGGACGGACTGAGGTCGGAGGAGGCAGCGGGGAACTGGCCGAGGTCGGATGAGGGACGGTCCGAGGTCGGAGGAGGCAGCGGGGGACCGGCCGAGGTCGGATGAGGGACGGTCCGATGTCGGAGGAGGCAGCGGGGGACCGGCCGAGGTCGGAGGACGCGAGAGGGACTGGCCGAGGTCGGAGGAGGGACGGACTGAGGGAGGAGAAGGCGGGAGGATGGTGAGGGTGGCACGCTGATGTCGGAGGAGGCGGGAGGATGGTGAGGGTGGCACACTGAGGTCGGAGGAGGCGGGAGGATGGTGAGGGTGGCACACTGAGGTCGGAGGAGGCGGGAGAGGCAGCGAGGGGACCGGCCGAGGTCGGAGGAGGCAGCGAAGGACCGACGGCAGCTGGGGAGCGGCCTAGGTCGGAGGAGACAGCGGGAAACCGCGTGAGGTCGGAGGAGGCAGCGAGGGGCTGGAAGAGGAGGGCTGGTGGTGACGGGACTGAGGAGGGAATGAGACAGACGGCAGAGGGAGAGGGCTGAGGGCTTGGACCAATGGCGGGCAGAGACTAAGGATGACGACAGGTGAGAAAAGAAGTGAAACGGAGGTGGAGGAATAAGAGTGCCGACAGGGTTAGGAACTGAGGGTAAAGGCAGCAGCGACGACTGAGTGTGGGAGCACCAATACAGGCTGAGGCTGAAAGCAGGAATAATCGCCTGCCACGATGATGCTGACGCCCGACAGAGCCTCTGGGATTGGATCAGCGTCCCATTTAGCTGAGGACACCCCCGGGAGCTGTAATTGATAGATGTTGATGGACCCCGAGGCGACAATGGGGAAAGATAATTGATGTCGTCGCTCGGCACCGGGGGAAGCCGATGGATTTCGTAGGCTGTTTATTAGCAGCTAAGGAAAAATAGATCGACCATAATTCGTAGCGCTCAGTAGTCAATATGCTCTCGTTTTCTTTACCGGCCGATCGGACAACCATATAATATTTGCAATTTGCACCAACGGAACCACATCCATCCATTTCACCAAGCATTCCCGGCCATTCGGATTCCTTCACCTTTCGTCTGCGGCGGGGGCGTCGCCATTCCACCGCTCCCCCATTTCGGTGCCGTCGGTTTCGGCCGGGATCTGCGGGATCAGCGCCGAAGAACAATCGGCGCTATCGGCCGTGTCTGTGACGTCACTGGTCGTCCGGCTGCCATTCGTCTGGGTTGGAAGGGCCGTCTGTCCGCCCACTGGTCTCCGCCGCCTCCGCCTGCCGTCTCATATCTCTCGCTCTCCGCCCAGCGTTTTCTTCCCTCCAAATGCTGTTTCCTCTTTCGCCTCCCGCTGTCTTCCTCTTTTTCACCACCTCCTTTTCCTTCCGGTGTCCTCTCTCTCTCCTCTCTCTCTCTCTCTCTCTCTCTCTCTCTCTCTCTCTCTCTCTCTCTCTCTCTCTCTCTCTCTCTCTCTCTCTCTCTCTCTCTCTCGCATCTCTCTCTCCCCTCTCCTCTCCTCTCCTCTCTTCTCCTCTCCTGTACTCCTCTCTCTTTTTTCTCTCCTCTATCTAACCCTCTCTCTCCCTTTCTTTTCTTCTCCTCTCTGTCTCTTTCTCTCCTCTCTCCTTTCTCTCCCTCTCCCTCTCCCTCTCCCCTTCTCTGTTCCTCTTTCCGCCTGTCTCTCCTCCCTTGCTCGTCTGGCTTCCGTGTTTATGTTTTAGGAAGCTGAGAGTTGTCTCGTGTTTCGCTGAGAAGCTGGCTGGAAATTCGAGGGACGGCCGGCCTGTCACCCAGATAGGCTGCAGACTGCCGACATTCTCTGCTTTGTGCCGCGACGGGTCTCTGATTGTTTGCTGCTGAACGGTTGAGGAGTCGGGCTGACAGGAGGCCCTTATTGATTGTGTTTGTTTGTTCCTTGCTATGTGTACTACATTGGGAGCCGCTTTTCTCCATGGTGTGAATAAGGTCCCGCTCGTACGCCGCCATGCCGTTGTTGCGTTGCATCCACTGATAATTACGGTGGCAGGTTACTCTGGGCCTCTGTCTCACTCCCTGCTTTCGGCACGAAGCCTCCAGCCCGGGTCGATCTTTGATATCTGCCGCGGCGATCGACACGGGGTAGAAGTGATGAAGTGGCTCAGAGTCTGGTGGAAAGCCGTGAGAAAAGACAGCCGCCCACTCCAGACCGCCGTCATTAATCATGTAGTGGTGCAATGGATGGATCCGACGGCGTGCTTTTTTGATGATGGTGGGTAAAGAAGGCTTCATCTGCGGATATCGACGATGTCAGTGTTAGTTTATCTAATATTTGTTGGATATTTGGTGGATAAATGCAGACAAGCCAACGATATACAATGCACGTCTGTGAAAGTTGTGATTAGGATGCATATTGCATGATCTATGAGCACGGAATTATTTTGAGTACGGAATGGCCGATTAGTTATTTAAAAAGTTATAAATGCAGTCCTATATAATCTTACCAAACATTTGTATGATGCCTTACTGTTCCAACTGGCCCAATGCATTACATTGCATGATAACTCGCAGTTTCTGGCAACCGATGGCCATCTGACGATTCTCCAATAACCGAATTGGACAACTTTGTCTCTGATGGCGGTCGTACTCGTATATCGGCCGCACGCCGGCGAATGTCTGCAAAGTTATGATGACGTACGAGCTATGATAGCCGTTCGTGGGCCGCTACACAAAGGCGTGGTCGGTCATGGGACGGGCACGGGGGCTTCCCATGTCACTGAAGCAACAATTTACATACAGCTAGTGGTGCTTTTATGAAAATGCAGTCATATGAATCTCAAACCAGACCTCACCGTACTGCACTCTAACAAGGGACCTGTTGGCTTCCCTAGACGGGCATTTTCCAAATATGAAATGTTAAACCATACAGTTTTGGTCTCATCCCTATAGGTAATTCACCACTCATCTGTTGACCCTTGACCCGTTTTCGTGTGTTCACAGAGCCAGTTTCGGTTCGAGGCCGAGAGCAGTGATCGTCTTTCGGAGAACCACAGACGGGTGAGTATCGGGAGACATCAGGAACGGATGGTGCTTGGAGTGGTGACCCGACACTAGGATGGGGGTCAATAGCGGCGGGAGCGCGGGTTAGACGGTAGTTGTGGGGTATTTGAGGACTCTTCAAGGAGGAATCCTGAGGCCTATGGGAACTGGGAACCGACGCAGCTCCAAAAACGCTCAGGAGGCTCCCCAACGGTGTTGGCTGCGCTCTCACTGCTGTCTTGGTCAAAATGAATAGTCACAGTCGTCTATTTCCCTCGCGTATTGTTAATTGACGTGGCTGTTTTTATCCCATATTTCCCATGCAATGTTCATCGAGCAAGTCATCAATATTTTATCTTAACGTCATCAATCGACATGCGGTGCCCAGTTTATCATTATCTTGCTTATGCTTGTTGCTTCGATCGAAAACCCCTTTCGCTGTGATAGGTATCCCAGTGATTGTTTACATGCGTGTGACGCTGTGTACCAACCTGTATCGCGCGTGACCTGTCTGTGTGGCCTCGTGCTCTGCTCCCAGATAGGTGATCCGTCCCGGGCGGTCTCCCGAGGGTAGCCCGGAGGGTGGGAGCACGCGACGTCCCGTGCCGGGCAGCCCAGACTCGCGCGGGCGAGGGGAATGTGTTTACACGGGGCTCATTCGTGGGGTTTACTCTCCCGCTTGATATTGTGTACTTGAGTGAATGAGGGATAATGTAGGAATGTCAACATTTAAACTGCAATCCGTAGTTAATGATGAAAGGCTAGCGTCTTACACGTTTCTTGTTCGTTTTGTGTTTGATATTTTTTTTTCGAAAAAGATCTGATGCATTCACATTTAACTGTTCATGACTAAGTGGCTAGGTAACAACCAGTGTCAACCATCAAGACCATCCCCGCCGGTACGTGCGTTCTAACTGCATGCGTTATTCCCCACTTTTGCATCCATAGCCAAATTAATTTACGCCGTGTGCGTGTTTCTGTCATCTCAGGCCTCCTGACACGTTTTCTCCGTGTCAAACACGTGTCGGCTGATGACTGACCCACCCCTTCTCCACCCTTCCCACAGGTGCTCTATGACGGCAAGATGTCTGCAGCCATCGTCTTCATGTACAGCGCGGCCGCCACGGACGGCCAGCTCTGTCTTCAGTCCGCTCCCAAAGGCAACCAGAGCTATTTTGTCCACTCGGCCCACGGCCTGATGCGACAGGTGAGCCCAACGCGTCACGCCGTGCGTCACTCGCCGCGTCACGCGCGCTACGTGATGCGTGACATTTCGTGTCGTGTGACGCGCGCGCCGCGGTCGAGTCGTCACCGACGGCTGAGGAGGCACGCGGACGGGCGCCGGAACAGGCGTGATAGGTGACACGACACAGGACATGGCGTGGGGAGGAACACGAACCCAGGCACGCCCGCCCATCCGCCGGCACGCGCGTCCGGCCTCACGCACGCAGGGACGCTCGCACGAATTGTCGGTGGCCGCGGGTTGGGGTGTGATACACGTGCGCTCGCTAATGAGCACGGGATGTGACACGTGCGAGGTGAATCATTATGGGATAGCTTGGCACGTGGCGATGGCACGGCTGCTCACGTAGTATCGGCTTTGTCGTCACAAGACCGAAAAAGAGGGCTGTGGTCAGGTGCGAATGATTCACGGTCTACGAATGGCTTGCTTTGCGTTAGACTGGCAGCCCTTGAGTCTGCTGAAAATTTCATCTCTTACAAGAATGGTCATCAGTGATTATCACACGGTCGAGGTCGTCGGTTCATTTTCACCTCTCGTTTCCCTTCCGATTAGCCAGTACCTGCTTCTCCCACATTTCCCAGTTAACCCCCGAGCACCTTACATCCCACCAGCGTCCTTCTCGACCCTCGCCGTCACGTCCGAGCGCCCGGGCCATGAGTCCCGGGCCGACGTCGGCCGGTCGCCGGTGACAGATCGCCCGCTCGGGCGCGTCCCAGCGGCCGTATTTATCGCTCCACCGGTCACCGGTAATGAAGAGCGGTGCGCTAACTTAGCCGGCCGGCGCGGCGGCGACGACAACGACGATGGCGGCGGCGACGACGGCAGAGACAGCAGGGGCTGCGACGGTGGCTGAAGTTAAAGACCGCTCTCAGAGCGCTGGGGAGGGTGGTGCGGCGGTTTATTGCCGCTGCGTCGCGATGAGCTCCGAGCTGCCCTAAATCGTGCTGCCGTCTCGACAGTGTGCTCATGGTGGTCGCGCTGACTCTCCCGGGGCTCGGATGGATCGCCGCGCTGAAACGCCATTGTACCGGCGCGGGCTCAGCGCGTGTGGGGTGATGACGTGGAGGGAGATTAAAGGCGGGGTGTGATATGACTGCTGACGAGCTCGCTGCATATTGTATTCAGTTACCGTTTCTAGTGGGCTATGTAATTTCAATGTCGTGAACGTTCGTTCCACACTTATTTGTTTTGTTACAAAGGATGGCACTTTCAAAGTATCCAATAGCTTTCTTGAATGGGCACTTGACAGCGAATTTAACAGACCATTTCCCAGTGTAAAGTGGCTACCAGTTTCTCCGTTTCCGTTTTGTTTCGATATTTATATCGCTGTCTCAATGCAGCGCTCGACAGCGATCTTAATTTGTCGGATTTCGGCGTCCTCATAAAGACTGCATTGATCGGTAATTTGTCGGGCGTTCGGCGCAGATCGGCGCAGCCCTGCAGCAGCGGCGGTACGGTGGAAAAATCGGCCGGTCGTGCTCCGTGGCAGCCTCTGCGACCGCCGCGGCGTCCCGCAGCTTATAACGAGGCTGCGTAATTTATGAAATGACCGTTTTAATTTTGTCGTGGCCGACTTGGCGTGAATAGGGATGCGACGTTTACACTTGAATAACGTTTATTGGACGAGTGGGAGCAAGGGCGTGGCGCGTCCACGCGTATTTCCAGTAGCTGGGGACCTTAGTTTACCGCAAACTAGGGGAGCGATGCCTGTTGGTGGGTCAGTATGATGTGCTCTGTGCTCTGTTCTCTATACCGTGCAGCCAATAGTTATTTGGAGCCACACGTTCAGCGTGCTATCGGGAGGATTTAATCTGGCTGTGATTGCATGAGGCGCGGAGGGGTCAGACCGATGGGGTGGCTCACATGATATACCGGTGGCCAGCCCTGCCATTATCGATAATTTGTAGTAATGACGTCATTTCCAGTTCTCCTTATAGCCTCAGCGCGCGTGGCGCCCATGGACCCGTCTACCATCCGCCGCATTCGGGCAATATATTAGCATAATGACAGTCGTGCTCTTTTATATTCTTTTCAGCTGAAATGCTGAACATCAGGGCCCTATCCGGCGGCCATAGTCATTCCTCATGCGGCTAAGCCCAGCTGTCGCCACCGCCTAATGTCAACCATACTTGGTTCAAGGTTGGCTGCTAATCAGACGCGTTTCCATGGGAACAGTACACTCGCGACCGAGCGCTCCCGGACAGAGCTGTCACCACGGATCGCCGCTTTCGGAGCGATACGACTAAGTGCCACAAACGATGCTTATCTTTGCGACGAATTACGCAAACTTTAGCGATTTCATGATGGGGATTTGAGAGCCATAATCACGCATCTAACCTACCGCGCCATGTTTTGTTTGACAGTTTCACCCCTGTTTCTGTTTCAGGACGTGCGCGCGGTGGTGACCCACTCGATTTACGCCACGCTGAACGCCATCGGCGGGATCCAGGTGCTGTTCCCGCTGTTCTCTCAGCTGGACCTGCCCGTGGAGCCCGGAGCGGACGGAGCTGACGGACGGCGCGACCCCAGCCTCTGGTCAGTGAGAGCCGGCAGAGGTAGTGTATTGGCGGAGGTATTTATTTGTCTGAGCCCTTTGACAAAGAACCTTAGTGCAGCACCTACATGAAAAGCTTTTTGCGTTTTATGTTCGCTTGCCATTTGGTTTTCCAATGCTTCAATATTTCCTGAACCACTTGTGTTTGAGTTACCTATTCGGCTCTCGTATTGAACAGAATTGAAAGACGCTGTTTTCAGTCCCCACTTTACAGGTTTGCCGAGAGCGGCCACACACTTAGCCTGAGTGGGTCGCTATTGACCCTAACTGGGAGTGTTGGAGCCGTTGCCTTGGACACCAGCCGCAGAGTCGCATGGAAAGTTCAGCCGCGAGCGGATCAAGGAGGCTTACTTCTGGTTTTTACTATAGATTTTAGGGGGCTGCATTCGTGACAAAGCGAAATGAACGCAGCTTACATATCACGGGATATTTTTCACGGGCGATTTTTTTAAATTTAATGCATTAGGAAATAAGTTCCCTTTTGAAAATAGTGTCAATCAAAAATATTTTGGTTCCGCCCCAACACCCATCTATTTAGCATCGATCCTCAAAACGACATTGCCATCACTGAATCCTTCCAACGCAGTGACAAGTGTCCTTTGCATGCGCACCGTCCTCGCTCTGATTTTGAGTCGCGTCGAATTCAATCGGCCTGCCACGTAGCGGGGAAAACTACATCATTGGGGAAAAACTGCACCGGTCCGCGCCCGGAGGGTATTGATTTAGCTGTCATTATCAGTCGCGATGCCAACCGACTTCCAAGAGAGCTCCCCGGAAGTTTTGGAACGGCTGCCAATTCGTCTCAGGGATGCAGACTGTGCAAATTGGAGTAATGAAGTCTCTGTGTGGCTGGTGTGGACCGTTAGGCCGCACTAAACGTGATGATCAATGATATATAAATAGCCAAATACTGCTGTAAATTGTGATTAGCTGTCCTGTAAAGTCCGTATTGTTTGATCGAAGCAATGCAATTGATATCGCTTCTGATAGGGTGGAGTCGTCGAGTCCCCTCAGGACATCAGCGCTGTTGTTTTGCTTGTTCTTCTTTTTGACAACCTCCCTGCCCTCCGGCAACATCACATTGTTCGATTGTGTATGCTCCTATAGGAACTTTCTGTGTTAGTTCTATTCGTTTGATCCCTTCGTTTACTTCCCTCCGACAGCGCCACGCTGCTCGGCTTCATCTGCGAGCTGGTGGAGACGTCGCCGGTGGTGCAGCAGCACATGCTGCAGTGCCGCGGCTTCCTGGTCATCTCGCACCTCCTGCAGCGCACCGGCCGAGAGCACATGAACGACCAGGTGCTCAGCGTGTTCCTGCAGCTCTCCAAGTACCTGGTCACCTGTCCCGGAACAAACACGGAGCTACTGCTCAAACAGGTGAGAGAAATGGTGATACGCGCACAGAGCTTAGGCTGGGGTGCGCTTAGAGCTTAGAGCTGCTCAGAGCTATCAAAGGGATAGATGGGGAGATGTGTGGGTGTGTGTTAGTGGATGGATAGAGTGAGGAAGAAAAACCGCGACTGAAGGACGAGCAAGCAGAACGAGCGGGCGCTATCGGCTGGTATGCGTGACGCCGAAATATGTGACTTATTGTGTCGTCTTTTGCACTTCGCTGGCAGTTGAGAAGCCAAAGATGAAGGGTGCTGAAATTTATTGTTCCTATCTCCCTCTCCTTTCTCATCCATATTCTTCCAACCTTCCCCTGACTCGCTTTCGGCAGTTTCTGCGTAATTTATGGCACCCTCTCTGTCACCGTCTACGCGCCGCCCTGCGGGGCGTGTTCCTCCGGAGTGTGCGCGGCCCGTTACCCCCGTGTATCGGCGGCGGCTGTCGGCGACGAGCCGACGGGAGGTCTTTATTGGTCCCGCGGGATGGTGCCATTGATCAACGCTGTCAGATATCGAGTGCACGACGGCGACAGCTCCTTAAATATTCAATCGACGCGGTGAAGTTGACGGCCAGGAGGCAGTGGTTTCGATACAGTGATGAAGTGCTTTGAAGCCTGAGCAAATGTCAGATCTGTGACATATTGGCTACAGCCGCTGGCTGTTTGAAGTGAGAATGGAGTCTTCAATTTGTTTTATAGTTTTACTAAAAGAATTAGGACAGCTCTTAGTCACGAACGATAGCTAGTACTGGCGAATATTAAAGATAAACTTTTCTAGTGAGTTTCTTGTCAAATTTTACGTCGAATCTGCTGGCACAAACGGTGAAGTAACATATTTCGCCTCCATCTCTATATCCTCTCAATCAGCTCCTCTGCAGACCGTAGAGTGGTATCAGCTCTCGCCCGTCGCCACTGGGTACCGGGCCGCCGGCCGCTCCGTCATTCCGGTCACGTAACAGGCCACTCTGTGTTTGGCGCTACGGGTCGCGGCCCGGGCTGAGGACGGACGGACGGCTTCGATCGGTATCGAGCTGCGTTCGCCCGCTCGTGGACGGCCGATCGGCTCCGCGACCGCGGTGAATGCAGACTGGGTGTTTGTGTAAACGCTGGCCGCGGTAAGGGGCCGAGGAAGGCAATTTGGAAATACGATGGCCCAAATGGTGCGTGTGAGGTAGATGGGGAGCGCCAGAATGGGGTAATTGATGGTATAGCGTGCTGGTGTGTCAAGGCTGATATTGATTTGGTGTGGTGATGTTATTACCGAAGTTCTGTGTCATATTAAGGGGGCCAATTACTGGGTAGATGTTAGGCATTAAGGCGTCAACCTTCACTACGGTGCTTCCAGTGCATCGAAACCTGTGGTAATTGATCCAGATGTTGCATCGAACCCAGCTTTCTTGTGGATACCCGTTAATTATATTAGTTTCATCTACGTTTCATTCCTTCATCGGGACACAATCTTGCTAGGCAACTGTGATGTACCCTGCTGCTTTAAGCGTTCTCGCTAATTCGTCTCTCACATCCGTAGCCTCTACATATACTGCATCCGTTTTATCCCGACACTTTGCCCAGTCTGAACCTTGCAAGCCAGCCGATCCCTTCCCCTCTCTCTGCAGCTACTGTTCTAAATGCTCTCCAACCTCCTGACCCCACCCTCTCTCTCTCTATCTCTCTCTCTCTCTCTCTCTCTCTCTCTCTCTCTCTCTCTCTCTCTCTCTCTCTCTCTCTCTCTCTCTCCTCAGCTGCTGTACCAAATGCTCTCCAACCCTCTGACCCCAACTCCTCTTTCCGCAGCTACTGGACCACGTGCTGTTCAACCCGGCGCTGTGGGTGTACGCCCCTGTCGGCGTCCAGACGCGGCTCTACGGCTACCTGGCCTCAGACTTTCTGTGTGACACACACATCTACAACAGCGTGCGGCGTGTGTCGACCGTGCTCCAGACACTGCACACGCTCAAATACTACTACTGGGTGGTCAGCCCCAAGGAGAAGAGCGGCGTCACGCCCAAGGCAGTCGGTGAGAATCGGTGGGGTGGTGGGGGAGGGCGGGCGGGGTGGAGCACGATGGGACGGTGAGATGTGAACGGGGAAGTGATGGGACGGAGGGGACGGGGGGTTGGACGTAAAGGGCGCGGCATGGTGGGAGCGAGGCTGGTGCTGAGGTGGTACAAGATGAGAATGAATGGGAGACTGAGTGTACGATCATTGTCGGGGTGAAATGGTGCGCGGTTTAGTGGTAAACAGGGCCATTTGTCTGGCAGCGCGCTTGTTAATGCCTCTGCTTGACGGCTCAGGAAGCTCATTCAAAGCTGAGCGTTTATCGCACGCAATATTTGAAAACACATTTTGGCATCGCAATTCGCCCCCTTCTTTGTCGATCCCGTCGGACCGATCCGGCCTGCACTCGGTACCCTGCCTCGACACATCTGCCCCTTCTCCCCTGCGGCAGACGGCGCGCGCCCTTCCAAGAAGGACGTCCTGCTCATCCGCTCGCACATGCTGCTCTTCCTGCGACAGCTGATTTTGATCGGCAACGGCGTCAAGGAAGACGAACTGCAGAGCATCCTCAACTACCTGAGCACGATTCACGAGGTAAGTACTCCACTATAGACGGTAGTTTAGACGTTAGAATGTATGTGTGTGCCCTGCGGGCAAGTTGTCAAAGAGAGGAACAGGTGTTTGATTAAATCAGGATGTTGGACGGCCGCGTGAGAGAAGTTTCCTAGCTTATTTCGGTTTGAAACTTGTAGCCTGTTGGATGTACGATAGTGCGAGAGTCGTATCGGTAGATCCTAATCGTAGCAGGCATTTGTGAGTAGGCTCTAGGGAAGCTGTTCACCACACTGCAATGCTCAGACTGCATTAGCTCAACTTCCGGCAATCACAATCACATGGTAACTCGCTTGGAGTGGTTGCTAAACCCGTAACCCACTTCACTCATTTCCCTTCATCATTAATCTCACTGTCACAGCGACGTTTTCAAACCCTCCCCGTTGAAGTGTGAGCGACACCGCTCACCCAGTCTGTCTGACAGTCTGTGGAGTGTTCTCGACAGACTGAGCGCCGCAGTGGGGCCGGCTCGGTTTGCTGTGCACACAGACTGGTTTACCACTCGGCTGTGTAAACGTAATCGGTCGACGCGCCCCTCTGGCTCTGTTTTCGGCGCTGTGGGACTCCGGGGACCGCTCAACTAGCTCGGGGGATCATAGGGACGGTTTTGCAGTCATTGAGGATGTTTTGTGGTCTGAGAAATGATTGTAATGATTGATCTGAGTAGTGTTGGTGATTTGTGGGAAAGTGTAGTGATGTATAGTACCCATTGATCAATTAGCCGGTGACCTGACCTTTCCGACGGTCGATTGCCCATCCGTTGTTCCATTTATTTTGTGATTTTAGGGCGGCATCGGCATGTTCACTGAAGTCGTTCCTAATAACACACACTGATATCTAAAAGCTGCTCAACTGCTCAGTTCGCTCAGTTCGCAGCAGGTGCCCAGTTCGCTTATTTCCATGTTTGAATCATTACCCGATTATTTATATCCATGTTTATGTTTTAGCTCCGTTTTCAATCGCTTCTTTTCGACCCTGGCTGTTCTTCTATTTTCGCTCATTAACCCCGTTCCCCGCTCGTACATACCCAGCTCCCTAGGTACTTCTCATACGCCTCTCTTACGTCGTCCTTGACACCCCGCCACTGACTCCCTGCCCCCTCCCCACCAGGACGAGAACCTGGAGGACGTGCTGCACACCCTGATCGGTCTGATGGCCGATCACCCCGCCTCCATGGTACCCGCCTTCGACCTCAAGCTGGGCATCCAGTCGGTGCTGAAGCTGCTCTCGGCTCAGTCGCAGACGATCAGACTGCTGGCGCTCAAACTGATGGGCTTCTTCCTCTGCAGAAGCACGCACAAGTGAGTGGGGTGGGGTGAGAAGGGATTGAGAGGAAGAGGGAGGAGGGAGGGACTGTTATTCAGTGAGTGAGGGTGGGTTTATGTCTGATGCATCTGTTGGAAAAAGGTGAGGGGATTGGATGTGGCTGTTTCAAGGATACTTATGTGTGATGGGTGATGCAATGTTTCGAGGTGATCAGCTATGTCCTTTGTGCTGGATACACTGCGTACTTTCCAAAAATTAGAGCCAGAGAGATGCCGGGTGGCATTGGTGGCTCTGCATGATTGCAAGCGTCATTTGCGACATGAACCTTTCTGTATGTCCCCGTGGAGTGGGACTCTGGTCATCGACAGAAGGCGCGACGTGTGTTTACCGCAGCCGTAGCGTCTGATGGACATTTATGAGCCTGTCACAGTCTGTCTATCCGACTGTGTACGCTCCTCCGCCCGATGGCGGCGGTACACACATCGATTAGCCCCGGCCACCGGCGTCCGTCAGACCGACTGTCCAGCCGGTTTTTTTTTGTCCTGGACGCACGTCGTGCTCATAGACACCCACTGCTGCCATTTCCAGGCTATTAGCGGCGCCGGCCTGTGCTCAGAGCGCCAATTGGGGCCCAATAATGCAGTAATTGGGAACGTTTTTTGTGCGTGCATGGATGCCCTTTTCTTTTTTTTGTCACCATTGCCTTTTGTCCTCGCTATAATTTTGTTTGTGCCGCTGACACGACGACTGAAGCTTTTTGCGTTAGTGTTTTTGTCTGATCTCTGAAGAGGATGGGCAGCTATGTTTACTTTATTGTTTTTGTCCCATCTCTGAAGATATGGGGGTCGTTAATTTGTCGATCATATCCCGTATGTCTATTGCGTTTCACGGGCGAACCCGACCAACCCATTTTGGCTAGCATGAATAGTATTCGTGCTATTGTGTGCAACGTGAATGTAACAGCGTTGCTATTATCTTTAATGCAATGTCCTGGTCGCATGTCGGCCGAATTGCCTGTGTGATATTAAAGGTCAGCTTGTCCAGCGCTCACATTATGCAAACGAGATCGATGGTAAGTGAACTCAGCAACCTAGCCCAACCGAATAGCCAGTACGTATCATGTTTCATGCTACAAACAACGCGCTTAACGGCTAACGCTTAGCCACCGGCCTATCGTTTCATGTTTTGATAGTAAATTCATTGCCTTCTAGAGCGCAATGAATTTGCGATGTCATCTTAAAATTCAGCGTGAGCTTCTGATGCGATCACGAACCGATTTATTCCAGACGCAAGTACGATGTGATGAACCCGCACAATCTGTACACCCTGCTAGTGGAGAAGATTCTTCTGAACGAGGAGTCGCTTACTCTGGCGACGTACAACGTTCTGTATGAGGTAAGTAACTGAACACATCCTGCCGAGGGATTTCTTAGGTTTACCCCCGCCGGTTGCTAATACGATCGACCTAACGGGTGTTGACTGTCCAACCCTGGCAGACTGTCCCGTGTTCGGCCCAGATGAATTTCAGTAAATGTCTGGCTGCGTTTGGCGCCGTCTAATGGAAACGTGCCGGCTGCTTGTCCTCTGTCGGTGACAGCGGCTCGGACGAGGCAGAGTGGTTGGAATATTGTTTGAATGCTACATTGTCTGGCGGAGTTTGCAGTAAAGCTCGTGTTAATGTGACGAGCCCGGATGTTGACATGAGAGAAGATGAATGTCGGTGATGTGTCAGCGTGGCTTTTGTTTGGCCTGAAGACTTAATGTGTCGAAAGTAATGTGTTTTATAGGCCTGTCTTCAGTCCATTCGATTTTCTAACCCATTGAACTATCTTCCAGAGGCCGACTCCATATAACTCCCGTTGACCAGATTGACTCTTGCTATTCGGATTTGACCTACGCTGACCTGTAGGTACTGACCTGCGCTGACCTCTGGCAGATTCTGACGGAGCAGATGACCCAGGGGATCCTGTACGTGCGTCACGCCGACCCGGAAGTCAGCCACCGTCTGGAGAACCCCAGTAAGTACCCCGCCGAGAGACATCAGTTACACCCCGTGACACGCCGGACACTCCAGTGACAGCCCTCACACTCTGAGACACCTTTGTGACGCACCTAACCCCTTGACACTCCGAAAGCCTTGACACCGTGGACACGCGGCACGCCCTCATTTCATCCTCCACAGACGCTCTGACACAGAAAACCCCACTTCCCTTGACATTCGCCGCCTTCGAACTACCCGAAATTCTGGTCGGTATTTTCAGTCTACAGCAATCAGCATGAATCCAAATTGCGAGCATTCGTTTCAATTTGGTATGTGGACGTGGGCCGGCGCTCCCGGCTATATCTTCGGAACAAAGCAAACCGGCCGAGCGGCGACTCTGCCGACCCGGCGATCGATGCTGATCAAAATATATGGCCGCCGCCATGATGCGATGTATGCTCAATTCATCGGCGCTGACATTTGTTTTAGGCTTCAGCTGTGGCGCGAGCACTGAACCGAATAGCCAACCTAATGAAGTGCTGACTTGTTATGTAATAATAATGTTAGCAATGTAATGTAATGGTAGCATTGGGGGCATTCCACGTCAAATCAAACACCGAAATCCGTCATCCCCTTCGATTTTTCTGAAAATTTGTAGGCAGACTGGGCATGGTTCAAAACTGAGTTACGTATAATATTTTCGAAATTTGATAACGCATCGCTGAGATATAGCTCATCGAATATAGCGAAAAATGCCACATATCAATTTTTCAAATGGCTATAACTCTGGTTCCTTTTCTGGTATCAAAATGATATTAACAGGGTCTTATAGGCAATTGATAAGGCTTTGATTTTTAATTATAAAATTAAATTGAAGTGACCTTGAAATGCATTTGACCTTGAATTAAAACAGAAAAATTTAAATAGCAAAAAACACGTCACCTTCGATTTGGGTAATTTTTACATATTATATCCGTCACAATGTTCCTAACCATCTGTGAAAAAATTGGAGTGGGCCATTCATAACTTTCGCGGCAAACGCCGTTTTCATGCATCAACATCACGCAACCGCGCGTGACCTTGAAAGACAGAGTCAAGACATGCTTGCTTGTGTACACTTTCTGAAATGAATGATTGCTGATTAGTGATATCCCAAACTCTGCGAGAATGGAAATGCATAGTCATCGTAGTCAAGCATTCACGTTCCATAGTAAAAGTGTCTCAGGCAAACGGTATTTTGCGGTGAATTTTGAGCCGTGTGGAAATGCATCATGAAGTAAATTCAACGAAAACATTATCACGCAACGATATCTTCACGTCTTTTGATCTTCACTATACGAAAGAACATACATTTTTTAGTATGTATGGGGAATTTCTAGTTAATCCAATAATAAATATGGCAGTTAGAGGCCTGCTAAGAGTAACATGTCGCCGGCTGAGGCGGGCTCGGCCGATGCGGGAAACGCAGCAATCACAATTTTGTGTTTACACGTTCATATTTCAATTGTTTACCAACCGATTTTCAAACTTCTTTCACCATAAGATTGCCTGTACATTTCTTAGTCTTCTCACAAAATTTGACGACGCGAATCGAACGTAATCAGCGGTAGGGAGCGCGATGTAAAGACGGAACCGTTCCGTTCCGTCCCGGCACAGTCTACAATTCAGGCGGCGCGTAGCGGTCGGCGCCGGCTGCCGAGTCGCCGCGTTGCTGCGGCGACAGGATGTTCACTTTACACCGCTATTACTAGAACAGTTGTGAACCGATTTTCTTATTGCTTGCACGATGAGATGTCCAATTCAATTCTTGACAGGTAGCTATAATCAATTTCGCATTAATCTTATGAGATATTGGCGAAAAACAGGAGGGGTGGGCGAAATTCGTTCTTCCCCGTCCACTGCGCGTGCTAACAAACGTTTGCATATGTGCAATTTTCTTCAAAACTTATGAATGGCCCACTCTAATTTTTTCACAGGTTGTTAAGAATATGGTAGGCAATAAAATATATGAAAATGAGCCAAATCGAAGGTGACGTGTTTTTTGCTATTTCAATATTTGTGCTTAAGAACAGAGTTAAGCAAATTTCAAGGTCATATATTTAAGTAGATGCAATTCTAAACAAATGCTTAAGAAATTACCTAAACAGTAAGGTTTATTTCATTCAAATCAAACAAGTACAACCAAAGTTATGGTCGTTCAAAAATATAAAGATGCAACATTTTGTAAAAATTGGATGCCCTATATTTAGAAGACCTGTGGTCAGAATGTGCAAAAAACATCAATGTAATGTCCGGTGCCACACAGGAACTCGCTCACAAATTTATAATGAAATCGCTGATGGTAAGGTGCAAAACAGCCGATTTTTGTTCGATTTGACGTGGAATGCCCCATTGTGAACATTCGCTACCGCCAGTAGCATAACTGCGAAGTACCGCCAGGTGGAAGTCGCTGCTCTCTCTCTCTCTCTCTTTCTCTCTCTCTCTCTCTCTCTCTCTCTCTCTCTCTCTCTCTCTCTCTCTCTCTCTCTCTCTCTCTCTCTCTCTTTCTCTCTTTCTCTCTCTCTCTCTTCTCTCTTTCTCTCTCTCTCTCTCTCTCTCTCTCTCTCTCTTCCTCTCTCGCTCATTTTCTCTCGACTTTCCGACTATTTCCACATTCGTCCCCCTCTTTGTATTCCTTTCCGTCTTCCCCTTCTCTTTTCTTCTCTCTTTGTGTATCTACACCTCTTTCTCCCTCATCATCTAACTCCCCCTCCCCTTGCAGTGATTCTGAAGGTGGTGGCCAGTCTGATCCGGCAGTCGAAGAACACCGACAGTCTCCGCGAGGTGAAGCGTCTGTTCCTCACAGACACCACGCTGCTCTGTCAGGCCAACAAGGAGAACCGGCGCACCGTCCTGCAGATGAGCGTGTGGCAGGTACGGAGCGGGGAAGAGCTAGGGCGTCGATGCAGTAAGAGTGCCGTCTGCTGTGTTAATCACTTTTTTTTTATAATTTAGTTTACAGGAAATGCTAAAGCATGCTTCTAAAAATCATTTGTATGTGCTCTGCATTATGTCGGTTTCTGTTGCGTCGAAATGTGTCGATTACACTGCTTCTGCCTAAGCCGAGCGAAGGGAGCGTTGACTGCGTGGGACATTGTGATGATGAGAAGTGCTTTGTCTCCGAGATGCCCGCAGAATATGTGTAGTAGGTCTGAAATGTCAACAGTTGATGACAACCGGCTCCGAACGTAACTGTGGTGAACAAGTGAGGGTTACTGCTTAGTCCTTTGGTTTTCCACTCTGTTCCTTTCTTTTGTCTCTTCGTCCACCACCCTCACCCACCGTCTCGCTGCTGCAGGAGTGGCTGATCGCGATGGCCTACATCCACCCGCGCTCGGCCGAGGAGCAGCGCGTCTCCGAGATGGTGTTCAACCTGTTCAGGATGCTGCTGCACCACGCCATCAAGGCCGAGTACGGCGGATGGCGCGTCTGGGTCGACACGCTCGCCATCGTCCACTCCAAGGTGAGGATAGACAGCTGACTGTGTCCTTCTCACAGCCCAGGGTGGATATAGAGTTGTTGCCTCGCACATTTCTCGAGAGGGCGGCAGACCGCTCAAATTTACCATGGTTGTAACTTGTCTCGTTATGGAGTCTCACAATGTTGCTGGGCTCGCTTTAGTTTATGCCGCTATCCACCCCAACTGTCTTCATTATGTTTGCTTTAATTTGCTGTTTTTCCTCGCCTGCTTCCATCCGTTTTCTTTATCTTGGGTAACCAATAACCATGCGCCCCTTCCCGACAGGTCTCCTACGAGGACTTCAAGCTGCAGTTCGCCCAGATGTACGAGCAGTACGAGCGGCGGCGCGCGGACAACATTACTGACCCGGCAGTGAGGCAGCAGCGGCCGATCAGCACCATCAGCGGCTGGGACAAGCAGACGCCTCCCGCCGCCGGTGGAGCGGCCGGAACGGCGGAGGTGACGGCCCCAGAGGCAGAGGGACAGATCGGAGAGACGGCGGGAGCGGAGAGAGCAGCGAGTGGTGGGGAGACTGGTGATGGAGTGAAGGGGGTGAAAGACAGTGTGAGTGAGGAGAGTGATAAGGCTGCAGTGGACAGTGGCGTGGGAGAAAAGGGAAGTGCGGCGAGTGAAGAGGCGAGTGATAAGGTGGAGGGACAGAAAACCTCAGCTGGTGATGAGGCTGAGGAAGAGACTGCCGCCCCAGCAGCTGCCTCAGACAGCACGGAGGTGGCCAACAAACCGCCAACTGACGGTGACGACTCAGTCGCCGTCCCTCCATCGCCTGGTGAGAGCTCTCCGGAGCGGGAACTGCCGACCGAGACCAGCCGCAGCTGCCCGGACGGCGCTGAGGCTCCTGACGAGCCGGCCGTACCCGAGAACGGTGCCGCCGACTCGCCGCTACCGACCGCCGTGACGCCGCTGGAAGGATCATCGCCGATGGAAGAAGAAAAAGACGTTCCGGGGACAGACGCGGAGACTGAGAAGGAGACGTCGCCGAAACACGCACCTGGCTCGCCGGAGGGCGATACGCAAGTGACTGGTGAATCAGACACTACCAATGGTGACCCGAAGACGGGGATCTTCATCGTATCGAAGGAGAAGGAGGCGGCGCCGGCGAAGGAGCCCGAGGAGAACGGTAGACATGACGCGACGACGCCCGATACGGACACGCCTGGCGATAAGCCCGACACTAATGGGAAAATTGGCAGCCCGGAGAAGGCAGCTGGAGTCTCGTCACCACCACCGCAGAGCCCGGCGCATGGCGACGCGGATGGTGTCACAGAAAATGGCGATGTGGCAAAGGACATGAGTGAAAAGAATGATAGTGATGATGTAGGAAAGGGCAACACAGACGGCAGCGTGAAAGAGAGTGCAGCTACCGATGACAAGGGCAATGTTTCAAAGATTGAAGATGAAAGCAAAAAGGATGAGCCCGATTCGAAAGAAGACGAAGGAAAAGCTAGCGATCATGGAGGCGAAGCCGACGCCAATGCCCCCAAAGTGGAGGACACAAAGAGCGGAAACTCCGAGGCTGATGCCACAAAGGATAACGATGCTCCTGCACACACCGAATCAAAAGATCTCAAAGATGCTCAGAAGGACGAAGATCTCAAAGACGAAGATCACAAGGAGGAAGATCACAAAGACGAGGACGACAAAGAGAGCGAGGGGAGAGAGGACGCGAGCTCGAGGAAGAGCGGCGAGGGTATGGAGGACGTTTTGGACGAGCCGAGCGCTCCGGCGGAGGAGGAGGCCGACCCCGCCGACCCCTCTGCTGACCCCTCTGACCCGGAGGCCGGTGCGGCACCGGTTGCCGATGTCCCTGACAGTGTGGAGGTACCCGAACTGGGCGGTCAGGAGGAGGAGGTGCGGGTGAAGAAGTGGAACGCTCAGGCCAAGCCGGGCGTGGCGCGCAGTGTTTCTCAGGACAGCAAGAACGAGCGATTGTCGCGACCAGGTAAGAGCGGTGGGGGCTATGACGTGGTGTGGTATGGGTTTACTGGGTGAGAGCCACATGCTCAGAATGTGGCGTTGATTAGCTTCAAGGCATTTTCAGATGATATTTTAATAAAACCGAATGTTTGAAAGTCATAGTGTTCAGTGTAACACATTAGTCTGCTTTCCGCGCCTTACGTTTAATTTACGATGGCAGCTATTTCACAGCAAATTGTCTGGTCATTGCGACTTGCATTTCAAACAAGTTAACCCTCGCATGTGTGCGGCGTTTTCCAGCTTCTAATGTGTAGGGGGGGGGGGGTCGGTTGGACCCCCCCCCTTGCCGTTTGGCCCCTGATTGAGCTAGAGCTTCGCGGAAAAAACGAGCGTGTTGCCCGTGACGAGAGGAAGCCGATGATACCCAATTTTAAGGTCCTAGGTCATTGGTTGACCTTCCAGGTCAGGTCAATGACCCAAAGTCGGGAAAATCGGGACCTGTTAGAAAGTCGTAAAGTGTGGCTGCTAAGGGGTTTTTCGGGGTGCTGATCACGAATATCGTGTTAGTTTTGATCACAGATGATGTCTTGAAGCATTTAGACCAGGTCGGGTCAGGTCAGGTCAGGTCAACCAGTAGGCGTCGTGACGGGTATTCGTAGTACGTGTCAACCGCCTCTGACAGCTTCGTAACATGTTACGAAGTCACCAAAACTACTTCGTAAATGTTCAAATGGTTGCTAAATTCGAATTCAGCTCCAAAAACTAGCCTAGAAACATGTAAAACTCGAAAAAGTGACCCGAGGTCACCCGAGGTCACCAAAGGTCAATGACCTGACCTGACCTTCAGGTGACCTTGACACACACGGGAGTAACATCAAATCACATGTTTGAACGTTTGAAACCACGAAAAGCTTGCAAACACGCGGCTAGTGCGAGCCGACATACGCTAAATCGCGATTCCGGCCAAACATGGTCTCGGAAAAGAGGTCACAGGTCAAAGGTCATTTGGGTCAGGGTCATGAAATTTTCAGGGTAGGTGTAAAATTGATCAATGCGAGGGTACTGAAAGTTTCGTCGCGATCGGCCGCTTTTTACGCGAGTTATTCGCGAAAAACCATGGGGGGGGGGTCCATCCGACCCCCCCCTACACATGCGAGGGTTAAGGCATAATGTCTACGTTATTTGCGCCCCATGATTGCTCTGATCATTAGCATGTGGGCGTTGTTTTCCACTGAAGTTGCTGCTAAGTGTTTCTGGGGAACGACGATTAGCGCATAATTGAAACGACCTGAATTAAATTCAGGTGGTCGACGGTATAATGTTACGGTCGTTAGAAATTTGATTATAATGCATCAACATTTCAAGACAGCATCAATGGAGAATCTCATTTTGCCCAAGTGGTACGCATTATGCCAATGAGCGATGTATCACATCTTCTCGATTTATAACAATGACGTGAAGCGGTCGTGTACATTTAAATGCTCTTTTATTCTGAGAAGACTGTCAGACTCCTACGTTGTGGAGGTCTCCCGTCACATTTTCTCTTACCCCCTCTCCTCTCTTCGCTCCAGGCTCGGGCGGTAAGAGCGTCTCGCCCGGCATGTTATCTAACCCCTGTCTCCCCTTCTCCTCTCTCTTTGTTCAAGGCTCGAGCGGTAAGGGTGCCTCTCGCGCCATGTCTGACCCCTGCCCCTCCCCTCTGCTCCAGGCTCGGGTGGTAAAGGCGCCTCTCGGGCCATGTTCTCCCCGGGCCCGTCGCGGCCTCCGTTCCGTATTCCCGAGTTTCGCTGGAGTTACATCCACCAGCGGCTGCTCTCGGACGTGCTACTCTCGCTGGAGAACGACATCCAACAGTGGAGACAGTGAGTGCCTTCTGCGACTGGGTGGGGCGGGACCGGCTGAGAAGGGAGGAGAAACTGTGGAGTCTTAGACAGGTGTGGGGAGCGTAGTGGTGAGCTTGTGTTTGCTGTGTGTGTTGTTTTTAGGATAATTGGTTGTAAGTGGTTTCGTAGTACCTACTCGTTATACTATGTAGGACTGAAGATCTAACGGAAACGCAACCGGCCATGGCGGAAGCTTTCTCATCTGGCGCACTAATTAACGCAAGCTTCGACCCTATTTCATTTCAACTTTTACCTCCGAGTTTGTTTGAAGCTAACGTAAAATCGATAATCCGGCGCGGACGTCGCGAGGCGGACGCGTTTTTGGCTGCGGTGGCTGCGGCTGTATGCGGTCTCCGCGTAAAGCGGATATCAATTTCAGGCGAAAGATTACCCTGGGTCTTCGGGAAATATAGAGTGGCATTATCGCCGAAATTGGGCTTAAATAAATTGCCAGCGAGAGCCCATCCGCCGTCCCTTTATTTGAAATGTCTTGGTTGAAAGAGCTATTCCACGAAGACCTTATTTGTGGCGTTAAACTGTACTCAAGGGAATCTTTTAATTTGCACTAATATTAGCACAGGTAATGGATTGCAATCAGGTTTGCATGACTTTAAAGCCACAAATAAGCACCCAGGTTACTATTTCATAATGCCTTTGCTGGCTTTGCTGAACCAGCTAGCTCATTCTGACGAAGCCCGATGTACCCAGTTGCCGGCTGGTCTTACTTTGTTGAGCACTGGTATCTTGACATTGTGCGAGCATTGAATTTTTATGTACGAGTATCTCGTATTGAATTTTAACAGAACGTTTTTACTACTTATGTGTTTATTGAATTATTTTCTAACGATGCTTGTTTTTCAGGCACTCCAACAAGAACATTCTGGACTTTGTCAACAACAGCGATAACGCCATCTTCGTCATCAACACGGTGCACCTGATCTCCCAGCTGGCTGATAACCTGGTGATCGCCTGTGGCGGTCTGCTGCCGCTGCTGGCCGCCGCCACTAGCCCCAACGTGAGTCGGAGAGCAGGAATTTAAAGAACAGGGAGTTGTAGAGTAGGGAATCACGGTGGTTTGAATCGTAGAGGAGGGAGTCGTGAAGGAGGGAGTCATACAGCTGGGAGTTGCGGAGCGTTGGCCATATTAGTTAGAGTCGGGAGTTGCCGTCCGGGTGTAACTCACTTATTTATGGGTCATAGAGTCACAATTGTAGAGCAAAGGCTCAGAACTTGGCTCGCCTTGCTCTCGCTTCGTGCAAGATTTCTGATACATTGTTGCTGTATGAATTAAGAGTGCAACGAAGGTGCTCTTTCCTATGGTGTGTTCTACTCCTCTGGTATTTATGTGGTTTGCTGGTCGCAATTACAGTGTATCGTTATGGCGTGGCGGTGAACCTCTCCTCTGACTCGCCCCCCTCTCCCCTCCCTCCGTCCTTTCAGAGCGAGCTGGACGTGCTGGAGCCGACGCAGGGGATGTCTGTGGACGTGGCCGTCGGCTTCCTGCACCGGCTGGTGGCGCTGGCCGACGCGCTGGTGTTCGCCAGCTGCGTCTCATTCGCCGAGCTGGAGGTGGAGAAAAACATGTCCAGCGGAGGGATTCTGAGGCAGTGTCTGAGACTGGTGAGTAGTGGGATTCTGAGGCAGTGTCTGAGACTGGTGAGTGGGATTCTGAGACAGTGTCTGAGACTGGTGAGTGGGATTCTGAGGCAGTGTCTGAGACTGGTGAGTGGGATTCTGAGGCAGTGTCTGAGACTGGTGAGTAGTTGGAACGCCGAGAGCTGAAGAGTGAGATGGAGCGGTATGTGTTGGGAAGAAGTGAGGGATGTTGGGTCTCACTGATTGGTACTTGAGGAATCTTTCGGCTGTGAGAAGAAAGTGGCGGTCAATGCTATTAGGAGAGAGCGTTTATTGACACTGGAATGAAAGAGGGCGATGAGGGTGGGGAGGGAGGCGCCAGTGAAATGAAAAAAATCGAGTGGCGGGCGAGGGACGCAGAAACGAGATAAGCATGCTAGTTGAAGCCGCTAAGCTAGCTGAGCTATAACTTCTTACTTAGTCCCAGTTTTAATTAGTTCAATGGAAGCACTAGAATCCGGAACTGTTCTTTTAATGAAGTGTTTGTTTGATGTTCCGCCAGCCTGAACACTGCAGCTAACATTGACTCGGTGCTTTTTGTTTATTTCCTTTTCGTGTGGGTGAATGCCTTGCTTTTCTATCAGGATTATCGAAGAGCTCCGAGACTTAGCGATGTGTCGTATCCGGGAAATTAAGCAGCACTTTCGGCTCGCTGGCTGTATATAACACGCTCCGTACACCCCGTTTGCGTGTTCTATGACCGACAGTAGTGCTATAGGCACCACTTACCCCGGTGTTGATCGACCAAAGAGGGCCCCCGGCTCAGCCGCCGCTCGGCGATGCGTTGGCGGCCGGCAGCCGTTTTAGGCTCAGTCTGATCACGCCCCAAATATACGGCCCGGCAGTTACCGATGCAAATCCGCTGCTGCGGCGGCACCCGTATTTTTCACTGTCTGATGGGGTCGTTGTTACTATCCGGGATGTGCGCTGCGCATAGATTGAGCGGGGAGGGGGGGGGGAAGACACTCGTTAAAGCCTGTAGGTAGAGATTCCTATATGTAGACCGCGGAAATAGGAAAGCCGTCTTAAATGCCATCTACTGAGGGCAGCATTTTACCATTACATCAGTCTGACGATGAGCATTGCTTGGTTAACGGCATCGATAAGCGAGGGCTTTCGAGGAAACGGCTCTTAGCATAGATTCCTCGAAAATGAGTAGACATCTATTATGTGTCTGGAGCTTGAACCATAGTTTGAGCTGTGGCCGCGCACTCTCTTTGTTTCCGTGGCCGCCTACATTTTTTTTTCAGTCGGTTTCACAGTACCGGCAGTACGAGTTATTTAATCACTATATTTATTCAGCGTGTCTTACGCCTGTTGTACGCTGCACGTCTCTTACTCAGGAAACCGATATTTATATGATAACCATAAACCAACCGATATCATGATGACTGAAGATCAATCAGGGACATCCTGCCTTATCACAGAGGAAGGAACGTTCCTTAGGTGCTCGCTTCCGCTATTCGCACCTGTCTAGAGTGAATAAGGACCCATTCCTTCCCTTGATTAGACGCTCGTTTTGGTCCTCGGGCACGGTCCAGCTGACACCCGTGTTCTACCCTCAGGTTTGCACGGCCGCCGTCCGCAACTGTCTTGAGTGTAAGGAGCGGGAGCGACTGATGCGACACCCGGATGTAAAACCGAACAGGACCATCCAGCTGCTCATCACCGGTCTGAAGAACGTCCCCATCCTGGCCACGGTAGGTGCTGAGTCGTCGGGGGCGGCTCGACTGTGCGGTTCTGTGGGGAAGGGGGCTGATCCTAATTTGGGAGGACGGGGGGGGGGGGGAAATTCAGCCGTGTTAGGTGATCGGTGACCACGTCTACTGTCCGGCCGTGGCTGAGGTCTGGCTTGATGATGTGGAGGGCTGAAGTGTCTTTTTTTCTTGCTCTTCCTCGTTTGGTAGCGTAGGCTGGTGAGGAAAGCCGGTCGATAATGGTCCTGTTGTGGCCACCTGTTTCTGGCCAAACTGTATGTGGCCACCCCATGTCTCCCAGCATTCTTATGACGTTGACCTCATGTCACAGCAGGCAGGTGACCCGGACGCCGTAGTGACCCCGGTCCGGGACCCCGAGAAGCTGCTTCAGGAGATGGACGTCAACCGGCTGCGAGCCATCGTCTACAGAGATGTGGTGAGTCGCGGGACGAGCCACTTTCAGCTGAGAGGGTATGGGTGTTTTGTTTTTCGAAGAAGTGTTTGACCACTTCGTATCACTATGCTGTGCCTGCACATTATTATAAATGTTTTCTTATGGTTCTGTCGTTCGCTTGGTGCACCCTTGACTTAGATGACTAAGTGGTTTTCTCTACCGTTTGTCCATTTTATTTTGAGGTGTCTGAATTGAAATGAATTAGACATATCACCTGGGTAAGCTTTAGGGCTGCCAAGGGTGCAGGTCAAATGCTCCCGAAGAGTTGTTTTCAAGTGCTGAATACGAGCAAAACAGCTGTGTAGCTTCTCCATGAAAGGTCGCTGTGCAGACTCGAGCTGGATTTGTGACACTAAGCTCCATTTTACTTTGAGTGTTGTTTAGTTGAGTTCATCTGCATATTTCGTTGGTTGAGTGAAAATAGACGGTAACAGCTGCAGGCCGAGACAACAGCTCCTCGATTGTTACAGAACACGACCTTCGGATTGGCGGTTGTGAGTCTCTTGGAATTCTTACGTGCTATGCTGCGCTATGCTCGCTGTTCAAGTGACAATGACATCTGCTAATCAAACACGTTTTGTATTAACTAATTTTAACGAAGCTAGACTCTGAAATCATTTGCGATCATTCTGGCATCTTGTTCGTAAGTCTGCGTGTATATAGGCCGTACAGCCACGACGCTGCACATACTGCCGGAGCAGGCTGGAGGCGGAATCTTCTCAGGGGTACAAGCGATCGCATGTGCAGCTGGCCGCTTGCTTGCCGACTGCTGAGCGAATGGAAACACCGGCTTACAGGAGGTGAAAATGGCACCGTGAAGCGATACTTTCTCATCAGTGATACAACTGAATCACCTGATAAAAAACATCTGACGAGTTTATGGCTTTATTAGATCGCGTATCTCGATTCCGGTGCCATTTTCATCTCCGGGGCGTCTGGTGAGCGGCTGGTCAGTGTCGTGTGTGTGTCTCCGTTGTGGGTTGTGCGCCCCCGCTCTCTGTTTCCTACTACTTATCATGCCCCCGCTCACCTTCCTCTGCCGCCGTCCGCAGGAGGAGACCAAGCAGGCGCAGTTTCTCTCGCTGGCGACCATCTACTTCATCTCTGTGTTGATGGTGTCCAAGTACCGCGATATTCTGGAGCCCGGTCAGCTGACCGCCGTGCGGGCAGGTCAGTCTCAGAGGGAGAGGGAGAGTGGGCCAGGCTCAGAGCTTGAGGGGTGAGGGAGGGTGGGGAGGGGAGGGGCAGGTTGGTGTCAGTTTGCGTGTGTGTGTGGTGCGGTAAGATGGTCGTATTCGTTTGTGTTCTTAGTAGATTTGGCGTTGTAACGTTGAAGATTTTGTGTTTTGTTGTTGATTTCAGCAAGTACTCGTGCTAATTATCGATCTGTAATCGTGCTGAACGGACAACTCTTCAGTGTGGGTGGGTGGGCCGTATTCTCAGGTACCAATGCTTTATTTCGGTTGGTGTGTGCAGTTAACTTAAACCTTTACATTGAGTGTGAGCACGAATAACACACTTCTGGCTCTACACCAATTTTGTCGATGTCTGATAACTTCCGAATATTTGCATGTGCTTGTCGTTTAGTGTAGTGTGTTCCTTCGTTCCAGTTTGCCCGAGTACTTCCTCTCCCTCAGTCCCGTCCAATGTCCATCTGCTTCACCCGTCCCCGTCTCTGTTTCCATCTGAATATCCCCGACCCAGTGTACGCGTCTGACCTGCTCCTAACTGTGACCACCCTGTCCCCTGTCCATTACATCATGTGCGTGTCTGACCTGTCGTAACCTCTCCCCTACCCCGTCTAACCAAACCCCGTACCTGTGACCGTCCAGCGGCGCTGGCGGGCGCGCCGGCCGAGCCGCCGCCGCCCCCTCCGGCCGCCGACGAGCAGCCCGTCACCGAGGTGCTTGTCGTTGACGAGGCCAACCCATCCGTTCTAGCCAACCAGGCGGCCGCTGCGGAGCGGGTGAGTAGCGACCTCTGCCCGACGCGTGTGGACCCGGGTGCGGCCCAGGGTCGGAATGGGTCGCAGTGGCTGGGTCCTGCCGCGCCGCTCAGGGTCAGACTCTGTCATAGAGTGAGGGCTGCTGAGCGGTGGGCGGAGGGCCTAGTCACTGGCGAACACAGAACAAAAACGTGGCATGAAACGATACTGAGTCTGCAAGATAATAGTGGCTCCAATATTTTGGAGGCATCCTTGGGGATGCTTTACCAAATTACTCAAGGATCCTTTGATACTAATTTTAACTGGTTCCTATGTTTGACAACAGGTTGTGCCACGCTTCTGTCCGCCACCGTTAGCGGTATTGCAACATCGCATGACATGAGCAATGCTCGATTGCTCGATTGCTCAATCACACGATTGCGCGATGCTTAGGCCAGGACTGTGCTCTTTGGTAGCTTCTTCGGCTTGTTAACGGTTTTATGCTTATTTCCGTACTTATTTTATCGATCTTTTTTTTGTATCAGCGCCGTTTTTGCTTTGCCAGTATTCGAGAGAACGAGAGAACGTCGTTCTATTTTATGAAGCATTTGCAAAGATTCTTCAGTCGGAAGAGATAAATGAGAAGTGGTCAATCTGCTTTCGTAGCAAAACATGCGAATTTCACTGAGTTTCAGTATAAGCCTACGATTGAAGGGCATGCGTTAGCTTGCTTGACTAGCGGACGTTGTGATAGTGAACATCCTCAAAAGCTGTAAAATATGTTTGCAAGAGATACATATACTTAGGAACGCCCTAAGTATAAGTATACGTGAGACCTTTACAAGGATACGTTTGATATCACATGCAACCACAAGCTTGAAGCAGGCTGATGCGATTGCTCGTGCATACGGTCGGCTCTTTTTCTGCTGTCGAAAGGTTTCACTAACAAACGGAGGAGCATTTTCGCTTTGACTGTCTAAATGTACAGCCGAAATAGGTTCGTCCGTAGCATCACTGCTTCAGTGCGATGAAACTGGCCTGCGCGCGGCCGCGGCCCGCGCTCGATGTTCTGATTTCGCTAGCGTCCACCGCGCCGCACGCTGTCTTGTTGCGCTCGCTCCCCTTCCAGGGGGATCCCGTCCCTTTCCTCCCCTGCTGACTATCGCGGCCCGACCCGCCGACACAGGCGGAGGTGGATGGCTCGGCGCCTCCCGGCCGCGTGTCGCGCGCCTCCAGCCGACCACCGGACGCCGAGCCGGAGACGGACGGTGGATCTGCGCCGGCGGCCGACCGACCGCGCGGCGCCGCCGACGACAAACAGTGGTCCGACGTGCGGCTGGACGAGGGTGACGGACAGACGCAGAGCGGTGAGTGACGGATGGATTGTGGGTTGCATGCCCAGAAGTTGGAACTGTGTCCTGCAGGGATTATTAATACAAAACCTGAAGTAAAATAGCGTGTTAAAAACGAATGTGATTACCAACATTGTTTGTTTTTCACATTTTAGATCAGTCGTTTATAAAATGAGCATTACTTTCTCCATAGGTAGATTGGTGCCACATCAGATCGCATATCAGTTGCTATCTTGCGAGCATGCCTTTTACTGGCTTATCATCTTTGATTACCAACGCCGCTTACATTTCATCCTCCTCCCACAGGCCCGGCTGCTCCGCTGCAGGAGATCTCCACAGTCAGCAGCTCACCCCACTTCACGGCAGCGTCAGCGGCCAGCCAGAGCTCCCAGCCGCCCGCCACCGTACAGTCTGAGTTCCGGCCCGCCCGGCCCGAGGACCTGCACATCAAGGGCTTCGTGCATGAGGTGCGGCCTGTGGAGGCTGATGATGGTGAATCGTGTAGGTTTGTGTTGTTGTCGCTAGATGGCAGCAGCTACGAACGCCTGGAGTGATGCTGTACCGTCTAGCATGATACAAATGAGATCTGCGACTCGTAACCAATTGTGACGTCTATGAATGTCAATTTAGGCAAAACAGTCACATCCGTCAATGACTTTCGCTTTGCCAATTTGAAGACATTCTCTAAATGCGCCCGGGGTTTTGTTCCGTTTTCACAACCATTGGCCGGACGACCGCTCTAACTAACTCCGCCACTCTCCGCCAGGCGCCGCTGCCGACGCCGACCCGCGAGGCGAACCTGACGCTGAAACTGGAGGTGGCGCTCAGCTCCATCTCTCCCCTGCTCCGAGAGATCATGGTCGACTTCTCATCGTTCCTCAGCAAAACGCTGATCGGCAGTCACGGTCAGGAGCTGCTCTCCGAGGGGAAGGGCATGGCCACGTTCAAGTCTGGCCATTCCGTGGTGGAACTGGTGATGCTACTCTGCTCTCAGGAGTGGCAGAACTCGCTGCAGAAACACGCCGGCCTGGCCTTCATTGAACTCATCAACGAGGGAAGGTCAGTATCGCCACTGTGTCTCGCGGCTAGCAGCTCGACAGAGTGCAGACTTTATTCGTGGGGTGGGCTTACAAATTTCGCCAGCGTCCACCGAGCTGATAGTTATAATAAGCCTAGGTGTGCAAAGTTGTGCGATATTGTGTTTTCTTTCGATAGTTTTTCGTTCCCTCATTCGCAGTATCTTAGAATGTCTGGTTGCGCGAAATTTGTCTGACGTCGAAGCAAGAGTATTCGCGCAGTAGCCAAGTTTCGTTCAGCGCTGGACTGTCATTATCAAACCATCTTTGACCTGCCTGACTGTTTTTTTCGCATTTCAGGTTGCTGTCTCACGCGATGAAGGACCACATCGTCCGTGTGGCCAACGAGGCCGAGTTTATCCTCAACAGGATGAGGGCCGACGACGTGCTCAAACACGCCGAGTTCGAGGTAGGTTCAGTCAGAAAGTACACACGGTTCCAGGGCTTTATTTTGGCTTAACATGTGTACATTTTGTTCACTATCGCTTGGTGTTGAAACACTAAGTTACCCGAGTTAGTCTCAAACATTGGTGCGAGGTCTCGATCTCTAGCCTGTCTACAGAAGTGCCAGTCTGCAGGAAGACGGGAGTATGTGCGACCGGTGACCTGACTTACCCTGACTTGACCTCCCCCACTCTCGTTCTATCCTCTCTTCAGTCGGCCTGCGCGCAGACGGTGCTCACCCGTCAGGAGGAGGAGCGTATGTGTGACCACCTGATCACAGCCGCCCGCCGACGAGACTCAGTCATCGCCGGCCGGCTGATCGAGAGGGTGCTCAACCTGGTGGCCAGTCAACACGGCGCCTGGGGCGGCGACCCCAGCGTGCCCAGGTCAGTGGGATGGGGAAAGGGGAGGGCGCACGGCGCCTGGTGCGGCGACCCCAGTGTATCCAGGTCAGTAGGATGGGGAAAGGGGAGGGCGCACGGCGTACCCAGGTCAGTAGGATGGAGAAAGGGGAGGGCGCACGGCGTACCCAGGTCAGTAGGATGGGGAAAGGGGAGGGCGCACGGCGTACCCAGGTCAGTAGGATGGGGAAAGGGGAGGGCGTACGGCGTACCCAGGTCAGTAGGATGGGGAAAGGGGAGGGCGCACGGCGTACCCAGGTCAGTAGGATGGGGAAAGGGGAGGGCGCACGGCGTACCCAGGTCAGTAGGATGGGGAAAGGGGAGGGCGCACGGCGTACCTAGGTCAGTAGGATGGGGAAAGGGGAGGGCGCACGGCGCCTGGGGCGGCGACCTCAGCGTGCCCAGGTCAGTAACGCGCCGGGTGGGGAGATGAACTGGTATTGGTAGGCTAATGGTGGGTGCGTAAATTGAAAGATGCCTTGGTTCTGATTTAAGTGCTTCAAAATAACTTACCTAGCGTCCGAGGTCCTTGTGTGTTGTCACTGGGCGCCCTAAAGCCCAAATAAACATGCAAACCATCACCTCGTCCCGTTTCTCCCCCCCCCCCAGACTGAAGTTCTGGAAGCTGGACGCGTGGGAGGACGACTCTCGGCGCCGCCGGCGGCTGGTTCCCAACCCACACGGCTCCTCGCACCCAGAGGCCACGCTGAAGGCGGCGCTCGAGCACGGAGCGCCCGAGGACGCCATCCAGCAGGCGCAGCAGGAGTTCCACGCGCACGTGACGCTCAAACGGCGCCACCAGCAGAGCGTCACGGCCTCAGAGGACGAGTACGACGTGACGGCAGAGGATCGCGACATCGACAGCGATATAGCCGGTGAGGGGCGCGATCGAAAAGTGACGATCTTGACAAGATTGGTGAAGGAAGATTGGGTTATGTGTTTGAATGTCATCGACTTGAATTTGTTGAGGATGTGTACTTTCGTATTTTTTTGTTTTTCGCAAACTTTTGGCGAGCCGTTGAACTCGTCTGACCAACTGACCACGTCGTTTCCCACTTCGTCAGGTCCCGTGAACATGTCAACACCGGCCTACCTGATGGCTCCCGGCCTGGTGGTCCCCGGAACCATCTCCATCACCTCCAACGAGTTGTACTTTGAGCTGGACGAGGACCACCCCGACTACCAGGCCATCGACGCTGAGGTCAGTCCCGCGGCGCCGCCACGGGTTATATTCCCCCCCCCCCCCCCCCCCCCACTGGGCGCGAACTTTTATTGGACTTTCACTTTCTAACAACTGACATTCTGTGTCAGTCTGTGTCTTTTTTGTCTTTTCGTGGTCTCTCTCTCTCTCTCTCTCTCTCTCTCTCTCTCTCTCTCTCTCTCTCTCTCTCTCTCTCTCTCTCTCTCTCTCTCTCTCTCTCTCTCTCTCTCTCTCTCTCTCTCTCTCTCTCTCTCTCTCTCTCTCTCTCTCCCGGGATCTTTCTTCAAGACTAATCATGTTCAGTGTCTGTGTCTCATGGGGAAAGTTCTTGCCGAGGAGGCCTCGACACTCGGCACGGTTACCGGCACGGTTTTGGGCGATGTTCGCAAACTAAGGCGTCTATTTGCTCGTATTTTCCACCAGGAACGATGACTATTCAACGAAAGGTGCGTTTTTGGTTTGAGAGTCAGACTCTTCTTTCCACGATAAGTGGATTCGGGATGACTGTTGTATTGCGCTTGAAGAGGCCTTTTTTATCGTCGCGTTGCCTTTCGGATGAGCGAATCGGAACAGTCCTTTAGTGGAAACACTATGGTTATTACTTATTTATACACTTGCTTAGCGTTTATTGCGTTAGGTAGGCGTTTGTTCGGATAAGAAGAAAAAAGATCCCGTTGGACGTGGGTGCTGCCGCGGCCAGCAGGGGCAGGGCACCGCTGTTCTGAATAGAAAAAAAAAAAAAAATAGGGCACCGCTGTTCAGTTTTCACGTTGGTTCATAGATGGCGCTCATGCCGAGACTCCTGACGCCGACGCTGCCCGCTGGTGTATTGCTTTGGCCGGCACTGGTACTGCGGTGGGCGTTCGTTGTAGTAACCGGTTTGTCTCATCCGCCCTGTCCTCCATTTTTGTCCTACATTCTCCCTTTACGTTTCTGCTTAGGATAATCCAATACTCATAATTCGATCACTGATCCCACTCCACTGTTGCGACTTGGGAGCTGATCGTAACACCACTAAGCTTACCTGTGGGGGCAGCTGTAGGAGAATATCCCTCCGGAATGACCGTTTTAGTTGCTGGGTAGTCTGTCTGTGTCTAGCCAGGACAACTCCGTCTCAACTGGGTGGGCTCCAGTCGTTAGACTCAGCTTCACGTTACTCTCTATTTTATGGCCCTTGAAATGGTCGTATTAGACCGAAAGGACCTAGCTCAACAAAATAATCCAAACAAAGTTGATAGCACAAGTATTGTGTTGAACAACCAGTTAGAAAGGTGCAGTGTCCAGTTTCCACACTCGTAGTGCTACTCTTCTAGCCGTTCTAAAGCCATTTGTGCTTGAGTGAGCCCTAAATATGCCGCGTTGACAGAAGCTCGGTTTCTAGATTATTCGACCGATTCTCTGGTCAGACGGCAAAGCAATGGCCGCATTAGCGCCGCAATAAATACGCAGCACTCCGTGCCTGCCATCTCGACTCCTGAGGGTACTCTGTCTCCGTGATGTAGCATATACTCCTAGCACGGCGTTCCCATGCCTTCCGTACGAGCGCACCCGCCACGCGCCGGGAGCCTCGCCTTACCTCCGGCTCGGCTGCTCTGGGCGGGCTGTCCGTCACCGCCAGGTAGGTGCGCTGACACCGTGTGTACACACACCTCGCTCGGTGGTTCCCACGCACCACGCCGCGCCGGACAGCGGCCGTTTTTGCAGACGACCCGCGGCGCGGCTGCAAGTCAGCCCGGCGACTGGAGACCCGTTCACCGGCTCCCGTCTGCCTCCGCGGCTGGCGGTGCTGCTAGGAGGACCTGTGTGCGTTTGGTGAGGGAGCGGTGGTGACCCGGTCGCAGTTGGCGGTAGTGAGCATCAATAACAGACGGTGTCGCGCCGGTGGAAAAAGGGCCCCCGCTGCTGGGAAGCTGACCCCGCGCCGGTGGCCGGTCACGTGCTTCTGGGGAGGGGAGGGGCGCCGGGGTGGGCTCGAGGGATTTGGTTTCGGGAAGATGGAGAGGAGGGATTCCGGACGTAACAAGGATTGAACGGGTGCGTAGGCGAAGGGTTGTGGGCGAAGACGTAGGCGAAGGTGCCTGGCGTGGCACACTTGCATAGCTTAGCTAATTAAGGTAGATATTTGCATAGTTTGGTGCATGTGTCTGGTGTTGGGGCATGCCTATTGTCTATGCTTACCACACAATAGCTCATCAAAATGTGGACTCTACACTGCCTCAGACTGAAACACAGTGCGTCGCTACTCATAACTCGAAGAGAGAAACAAACACCCTTGGATCCTGTGCTGTCTCGTCGCGGGCCGTATTTACATACGCACGCCCGTTGTGTCCCACCCGTGCCCGTTCCATTCAGTTTCTCTCGGTCGCGTGTTGGTCGGCTGTTTATAACGGGCAGCCAGCGGCAGGCCCGTTACCTACTGCAAACATTGCCATCATCATCACCATCCGCCTTCCACTGGTCATTTACACGCAAACTAGCACTGGTGCGCACGGACCAACCTGAGTTGTTACCGTCTAACAAGACAGGCTGCTTCGGACGTCTGCATCGCAGTCTGCATGAGGCGGATTGGCTGGGATTCCGTCTGCAGCGGACACCCACTGACCGTTTAGTTAATTGCATCCAGCGGCCATTAACCGAGTGGGCCGTTAAATAGGCGGACTCGCCCCGGCCCGCCGCCGCCGCGGGCAGACTCCGTGGTCCGCTGGTGGTCCGACCTGCACGGGCCATCGGAGCGTATCATCCGAGTTGTGAGATACCCCGGCTGCCGGTCGGTGGGAGCTGGCCGAGCTGCCCGCTGCTGGCCGGAGCTGGGCGGGTGCTGGTTTATGGCGCTGTCCGCCCAGCGGGGAGCTGGCGCCACCGTGACGCCGCGCGCTCTGCAGAACGAGACGGGTCGAGGGCGAGGGAGGCGGCCGCCGCTCCGCTCGGCGTGGGGCTCCCTGCGCCGAGCTGAGTTACGGCTATGGCTGCGCTGAGAGATGTGCTGGCAGCTATCAGCGACTCTGGATGTCATACCGGGTAACTAATTACCCGGCCCTCGCTCCGGGCCGCTCAGGTATCGTACTATATATTCAGATGATTATCCGGTGACGATATATTGTCGAGCGTGGCTCATTGTCTGACATTAGCCCTGCGGGTATCAGCGGCTCACTCACGAGCCTTGCATGCCCTGGCTGACAGCAATTAGGCCATCAATCGCCACAAAACATCAACACCGTTTGCATTCCCGTCGCCACACTTACTGTCCTATACACAAGACCCACCCGTTTCTCACGTCCTCAAATGTCATTCAGCGTATCACTGCCTCCCGTCCAACTGTGCCGTGTGATTTCATGCAGCCACACCTCACTGTATCGTGCTTTGCCCCGCCCTTCCCACTGCCCAGTGTTAGGCTGTGCCTTCCTTCATCCCAGCGCAAGTCACCTATCGCGTCGTTTCCTGCTCTGTCGTACCCTCTCCTAATTGCTCCCGTCCTGTCATGCCTCTCCATGTCGTGCATTGCAGTGCCATCCCCCATCTTGTCATGCCGTTCCGTTCCCGTGGCACGGCCAGCATTCCTGACGAGTGGCGCCGCTGGCCCGTGTAAACACGACTAACGAGCCAGCGCCGCCGGCACCGACAGCCGGCTATTAAACACGCTGTTACGGCGGGCGGGACGGCGGGGGGCGGGCCGGCACGACGGTGGCGCCGCCCTACCGCCCGGTCAGTGTACTGGCCGCAGGGGGCGCTGCTGAGCCCCGAGCGGACCGCACACGCGCTCAGAGAGCGATGGACGGACAGACGGCGCGGCGGGGCGGGCGGGGCGGGCGGGGAGGGCGGGGAGGGCGGGAGCGGGTGGGTGGATGAGGACTCTGGATGACTGATGGGGTTGTGCCGAGCGCAGGTACCCGCCGCTTTTTAGGTACGCCGGTGCCAGGTTGACAAGTCGGATGATTTGTGGATTCTCAGCGCTGGCGCTGTACGTCTGTGGGTTTTCTGACGTCGCTGACAAAACAAATGGTGTCTGGATGCTGGCCACTCGGGGCTCTGCGGCCGCGGGGGCTGACGACTGCCGTCCGTCGCCGTCTATCGGACGGAGCCATCAGGCGGCGCCGGGCGGCGGCGCGGAGCGGTGAGCGATCGCGGCGGGCTATCGCGCCATCGGCGGCGGCCGGCGGCGAACCGGTCGGCCGGCGCGGCGCGACACTGCGCCATGATTTGTGGCCGCGTCACCGGCGGCCGCGCGCCGCGCCGCCGTAAAAACACCGCGCCGCGATAGCCATCGGCCGAGCGCGGCCAGCGGCCAGCGGCTAGCGGCCGTTTTTCCGCGCCGGAATGCCACCGGCCGACGCCACCCGTGAAAAGCATTGTCTTGGGCGGCGACAAATGTCCGCGCTGGCCCGGCGCCGAGAGCCGGACGCGCCCAACGAGCCGCTCTGCAAGGTGGTCGATGCGGCGCGGCGCAGGTAAAAACTCGTCCGCCGCGGCCGACGCGACGCGACGGGGCCGTATCGCGCATACGATCTCCGGTGTGCGGAGAGTAGGCCGCTCGGTGGACGCGGCCGCTGAGAGGGGTGGTGGGAGGTGGTGGGTGATGGGTGTGTGGATGGGTAGTTGGGTGGGCCACGGCGATGGGTTTGAGCGCGCGCTGACGGCTAGCCTGGTACCGCAGCGGAAAAACTGAGGTCGAGATGATAGGGTTATGGGCCGGTGATGGATGGGCCTCATTCAGGATGTCATGTTGACATAAACGGTGGTTAACTCGATTGTTTTGAATGACCCGTCAGAAACTGATGCGCGTGGGGTAGCATGAATGTATGGGTGCTTTGAAAATTTGCGCTCATTCGGCTATTAAATAATTTAGTGAAAATGGTCACGACCAAAATTATGAAGGGATATACTTCATTTACTGCCTTCCTGAAATTGACCATAATTATTGCGTTCATGCAGCCTAGCGCAGTTATTGCGTAATGACGTTTGTGGTTAAGTGTCAATACATCAGTTGTGCCCTACGTTATGTAGAGCATAGATTACAGCTTTCACTACCACTATGTTGAAATTCGCGGCAATTGCTTATGATACGTATCAGTATCCTGGAAGCCAGCTGCTACACCAGCTTGCCACCCATATATTTATTTTATTTACTCCTGCGTCGGCTTAATTCAAGGTTTTTGTTTTCGGAGGGTATTTATTACACTGTTCTTTTTATTTGTTCGCCCGTTGTCCTCACCGTATCATCGCTAAATTGGTCCGTTTGGACCTTTTATGGAGTGATCGCGCGGTCCCCGGCCGGCACGTGTTTCCGACTCGCGGTCAGTACGTGTTCCGGGGCGGCACGTGTGTAACGCCAACTAACCTCCGCTGCCGACCGAATCATTGAGTCGCCCGCCCCACCCATAGCCTTTGAGCACTGTCGGGCTCATAAGAAGCCGTCTGTGTGTCCTCACATCCGTGACCGGAGCCCGCCCGTCCCGTCCCTCCCCATACCTCCACCGACCCGTGGATCCGTCCATCGGTCTCGTCCGCCCATCATTTGTCCTCAGACCCACCGGTCCCGGCCAGTACCGTGACCAGAGTCTGTCCGCTCTGCGGCGCGTGTCGCCGCTGCCCGGTCCACCGGTCCACGCGCTAATGAGCGGCCCAATCAGCGCGCTAATGATGGCCCGGCTGATGGAGTATCGACCCCAGCGGCGGTCAGCGCCGGCCGAGCGCTGACCGCCGCCGCGCTGACCGGCCTGATTGGACACGGAGCAGAGTGGGGGTGCTCCCGGTGCTGACAGCGCCGTGTGAGGCCGCGGAGGTTCCCTGCTCAGTGGTGTGTGAAATTGGCGGTAAAGTGGTGGGATCTGATGGGTGATAGAGTGGTCTGGATCGACACTGGTTGTTAGCCTGTTGGTGTATTTAGTTGTTAATGGATGTAGATAAACTCAGTAGGCATAAGTTGATTGTTGGTCATTTGATATGGGAGCTTATAATCCCACTCTACCATGTTTATTCAGAGTGGCCCGTTGTTCGATGTTCGTTCTTTTTCCGTGTTCTGTATCTACTGCCGGGCGGCGCCGCGCCCAAACGGTCCCCGTGCCGACCTGTGGACGCCCATCTCTGATCTCTGTGATAGTGGTCGGTAACGAAGGCCCGCGCCGCCACCCCGACAGACCGGAGCGGGCTAATCAGCAGCGTGCCACCACCCGACGCCGGCTAAAACAAACTCGGATTAATAACGACCGGCCGTAATTAGCACCGGCCCGGCGCCGTACGGACGGGGAGGGGTAACGAACAGAGGCCCGGGAGACCGGACCAGTCGCGGTGGTAGGGGAGGGAAGCGATGGGGGTGGGGTTGTGAATATTTGAAGTGGGCAACCGGAAAACATTTATTGTAGCCAAGTTCCCACAATTATGTAATTTAAATGACAGGGGTACCGTTGATTGATTTCGTCAGGACTCGGTAGCCCACGCACAAACGTGGGAGCATGCTTCATAATAGTCATTATTCAAAGAGTATAATTGCCCCTAAAGCCCCGATAAACAAACAATAGTCACTGAGGCACTTCTGGTAGCTTCACAGCATTTAGCGCTAGCATCAAGCAATATTTGAGAGAACCAATAAACTGGTGGCATGGCAGCTCCATGGCTCCTTGGCTGCTCAGTTGAGCTGACGGTTCATAAGCCTAGTCTCCGAGTTTGAATTCCCGGGTTCATCGGCCGAGCTTCCGTTTCTGTCTCGCTGACTGAGCTGGCCGAACCGTTCTGGTCCTACTGCGCCGGCGGGCTAGCTCGGTCCGACCAACCGCAGTGGTCCTGCCGCCGGCGGCGCTGTCTCGGTCCGACCGCGGTGATCGGTCCTGCCGACTCGTCTGTCTTCCGGTGACGGACTAATTGCCGGCTGGCCGTCCGACGGAGCCTAGGGGGCGGGCCGGCGGAGGTGAGGGGGCGGTCCGGCGTCGGGCCGACCGTCACTGGATCACCGGCCACCGAGGCCGGCCGTGCCGTACCGAACAGGGAGAGAGGAGAGTGAACTGTGGCTCGTGGCCGACCACCTCTGCGGGTCGCGCGGCACCGGGGCGAACGGTAGACCGGCCGCCGACCAACACGGCCGGTCATGTCGTGCCGACTCAAACCAGGGGAGGAAGGAGGGTGAACTCTGGCCTGTGGTCGGCCAGCACGGCTAGCCGTGCCGTACCGGGCCAGGAGGGTTCACCTGCAGACGGCTTGGAGCAAAGGAGGGCGACGTTTAGAGGAACCGAGACGCATAAATAAAGCAGATGCAAGGGAGGCTTTTGTCTCCGGATGGCCTGTGGGTAGACGCAGCCACTAACCCTTATACAGGCAATCTCCAGGGGCTTATTTTGTTGCTCTGCAGCTCATCAACACCATGATGGCCACAGGATGATGAGAGAGTCCTGACAGACGCACTGCTGCAGTGATGAGGCGTCTCCCTCCCAGGCAGTCACCGCTCCTCTCCCGACCCTGCCTATGACCACACCGCCCCACACCACAGCACCGTGGCCGTAAACACCAGCCCTCTGGCAGTGTCCATAAATTCGGCGCCGCCGGCCGCGTCGCCAGGCCATTGTTTCCGATAACGAGGCCGATAACATAGTGGGCCCCTCCCACCCGCCGACCCTCCCCGGCGGGCGGGCCGCCGCCCACAACTCTTCTCCGTCGACGATATGGCGTGGGCTGAGCCAGGGCAGTGGTGGGCCCATCGAGAGTCATCGGTGAGCCAATGCAGACATAGGAAAGCCATTAGAGAGTCATTGGTGAGCCAATGCAGACATAGGAAAGCCATTGGAGAGTCATTGGTGAGCCATCGGAGAGCCATTGGAGACCCATATCGGCGAAATTTTTGGAGAGCCATTGTATTGCAATCTAAGAGACATAATTTACATCGGAGAGTCATCGGTGAGCCATTGGAGTGTTGTAAATGATCTATTTGGGTTCTATCGGTGAGCCATTGGGATGCTATCAGCTATTTATTTGAGAGCTCTCGGTGAGCGCTGTCCGGCGTGCTGTGAGCGACTCTCTGAGCCACTCTGGGCAGGGTGGCCGGCCCGTTACCACCATCTGATTGGCATGCACGGCGGCCGCAGGGAGCTCTACCGTGCCGCGCCCGTCCGGTTATGGGACGCGCCCGGTGCAATGTGTAATCACGCCGCTATTTATAATGCTTCTGATTGTCCGAAAGCATACGTTTTTTTAGAGGTATGCGCTGGAGCACATAGTTATTCCGTAAATTATAGCCGTTACAATTATGGCGTTCTGTTTTAGCAGATAGCAACTATGTTCAAATCTGCTGAACATAAACGGTACGTGTCTACTGGATCAGTGCGTCATGAAACGTCTCTTTAGATTTAAACCCGGGCCTGCTAACTAGCCGGGCTCCCCAGCTGGTCCATCGGACCAGTTTGGCGCTCTGCAGTAGCGCCGATCAACCGTCGCGATATGGCACGACACCGCATTAATGGTTCACAATGAGACCCCGACACGCATCTGAAAACCCATCAGCTGGCACCAGGACAAATCGATTGAAATTCGCATGCGGAGATTGGCAGCCGTGGCGTGTGGGTTTGTGAGGTATGTGGCGCTTCTGTAACGACACGAACGTGCTAATCGTTCACCATTATGGCGGGCGGGCAAAAAAAAAAAAATGCTCTCGCTCCTTGAAGTTTACGATCTACAAAGTACAAAAGGTGTGCTGTTATAAGATTCACAAGGTTTGCTACCGTTTGTGCGTCTACGAACTCCGAAACCTCTGTTCCAATTCCGGAACACTAGGCTGTAACCTTTATAAAGTAATTTTGGTTCCAGCTTCGAATGTAGCTTTGCATTTCGCGGCCGCCATGGACTCAACTTTCGTCTCTAGTCTCGTCTCTGGTCTCTACCGCAAGTTCATCTCTCACCTCCCACCACGCGCCTCCCTGGGCTGAGCCCCGCTCCTCGGCTGCCGGCAGAGCCGCGCGCTGCTCAGCCCGACGACCGGCCCAGCCGCCCCGGCGGGCCCGGCGTGCCGGGGCGGCGCCGGCCCAGCGCCGCCGTTCTGATTTACAGGTCTGCCCGGCCGCCAGCGTGTAATCAGGCGTGTTGGCACCGTGTGCGATTGAATGTAATGGCCGGCTGGGTTGGACGCCGGTGATGGAGCGCCCGCTCGGCCGGCAGCCTGATAGATGCGGCCCTGGAGCCCCGCGACTGGTCCGACGGACGGACGGACGCGTCGAACGATCAGGCAGGGCAGATGAACGAGGACTGTGCGCTATGACGCTACTCTATGAAGAGGAGAGACTGTCCTGAGTCGGTGCAGGTAGCAAGGTGTGCGGATGTGGACTTGGGTCCTATTGTGCAGAAAAGTGAGTATCGTATAATGTTGATGTTTGAGATAAATACTGGCGATGCGCCGTGGAGAAGTGAGAGTCGCTTCGAGCTAGATCGCCATTGGACAGGAATGTGAAGCCGGTCAGAAATATGCGGTGGGTGGGCTGTGCGCTATGCGATAGGAGGGCCGGGACGCGGAGGGAGGGAGGGAGGGCCGGGGCGGACGGTGGTGGCAGCCTGATTGATCACCGGTCAAACGGCTGACATCAGGTCAGATTCCGGGGTGGCCGGCGCATATTGGTCATCGTCAGTCTATCAGGGTGCTTGTTAGCGACGATAACGGGACGATCTGTTCAGGGCCATCTGCCACAGGGCCATGGAGCATAGCGGGGAATATAATCATCGAGGGATGGTAACACAGATACGTCACGTTAATTCAACCACCTAATCACTTGTTATGACAGCGTGATCTATTTTTATCTCATGTTAGTACGGCACACGACCACCCGTGCCCACCCGCTATTTAATATTCATAGCTCTTGACTGGTCACGGTAGGAATGCTGAAGCGACCATGAAACTATCTCATTGCTTCACTGTCTGAGCGGGAAGCCCTTCATCATGCTCCGGGAATGTTTAGGAGCCCGCTGTCGTTGCTCACAGCGCTAAGGAGGGCCTGTGTTTCGTGCTCGGCCTGTCATCAGGCTCTGTAGCGTGTCATATTTCGTGGCTACTGCTCGGCGGCGGTCGGCCCGGCCGGCCGGCGGCCAGTCTCTCCCATGGCCCTGCCCGGTGGGACGGTGGGTGGGCCGCCGCGCTGCCGGCCGCGTGCTGGGACGACCATCGCATAAAGCAGGCCGCTGTCCGCCGGCCGGCCGACCCGCCGTGGCGGGGTAGCAGTGGCAGGTAGTGGCAGGGTTAGATGTGCTTCTAAGTTGCTGCTGCGTGATGTGGCATTATTTAGGTAAGTGGGGTATAGGGGAGTGGCTGAACACAAGAGGCCAGCCTGATACTTCGTCGCAGTGGATGTTACTTATTGCTGTGATCCTGATCTTGCATTTCGGGGGGACAATTCCTTTGCGAGAGCTCTAAAGTTGTGATTTCGCACGCTTCAATGCACATTGTAGTTGCATTAGATTCTATGTCTTATCAGAAGTAAGCGTCGTGCGTGTTTCTGGCGGCGCCTCGGTTATATCTTAGCAGGAATAAACGTCGTGCGTATTTGCGGTGGTGCTCCAGTTATATCTTCTCAGAATTAAACTGGCGTATTTTTGTTGGTGCTCCAGTGACGTCACGCGGGACGCCATATTGGCACTGTGACGTCACTGCTGTTAATGTGATCGCCAGGTAATTAATTGTCGGCGGGCGGCCACAGACGAGGTCGACCCGGTGCCCCGCCGCCGCCGAGTCTAGTCCCTTGGGTCGGTCGCTGTTCCATTGGAGTGAGTCTGAAATACCCCGCTACCGTCACCTGTCCCTCTCCTTCCTGGGCTCAACACCGCTTTTAGCTTACATGGAAATGGTTTTTAACTAAGCCTCACTCGTCGAAGCCATTTTCACCCAATATATCATCTACCACTCGTGACTTTCGTTCGGTGTAGTCGCCGTTATGCACACTCGGTCTATCCGTTTCCGCCTCCCGCGGTACCCAATCCCACTGATGGTATAAATCATGCTGATTGAATAACCAGCCGGTATCTGCGGGCGACTGATTCGGCCGGCCCGTTCCCACGTCTCCCCCGCTCCCCTGCCTCTCCGTGTACCGCACACAGGCGGACAGAACACAGCCACGGCGGCACACGGCCGGCCCAATCGGTCCCCCGCCGACTCCGCGTGGCTTCATTTCGCCTCGTCACCGGCACGCCCATTCATACGGCGCCGGCGCGGCGCGCGGGACGGCGCAGACGGCGCCGGCGGGGTATGAATGGGCTCCGGTGGACGGGAGAGACGGTACTGGTGTGGGGACTGAGGAGTATCCCGTTCCCTTTATCGCCTCTCGGTGGTGAGGGGTTTACCGGGAAATTTATATGGTGCTGACCGGAAAGTACGGTGTCTCGAGGTTTATGATCATGACACTAAAAGTGCGGCAATCAAGGCCCTAGGATGGGTTCTTGCAATCCATTCAAAGTTTTAGTATTGCTGTTCGTCGGTGAACGCTTTCTCCTCAAAGTAAACCCGTTCATGATCCGGTCAGTCCCTCCGCGCTCTCAGCTCTCGTCGCTGCGCTTTGGACATTCGCCATGGCTCTGGCATGCTGTTCCGTGCCTCCTGGACCACCTAACAAGCCTGCGTGGCGTGCCGGTCGCTCGATGTCCATTCTCCATGTCCAATGCCCATTGTCCATGTCCAATGTGCAGTGCACAGTGTCCAGCACCGGAGCGTCGTAAAAAGCAATCTGCCGACCCACCGCAGCGCCGTCTCGGCTCTTGGCGCTGCTTGCTGCTCCTGACTGTGCTTGTAAGCATCTGAGGCAATGTATCCGTGCTGTATAATGCTCATGGAATGACTGCCTGAGAGGCTGTGGGATGAGATAGGCACTGGAAAGGACGGTCGATAAAAAGCACGAGTAGTTGTATGATGAGGTGAACGGTACGGCAGGCGGCAGCGTTGCCTTTGAAGAAGCCTAAGAGGCAGCGTTGTGTGTTGAGCCCTGCCGGGACAGAGAGGTCGCTCACCGTTGCAGTGAGGCGCAGGACAGTTCCTAATTGGATGGCTCCCACCAGTACCAAACAATGGTTCGTGGACAGTGGACAGGTCAGACGGACGGCCGGCTCGCGTGTCGCCCTGCCGCTCGGCCGGCTGACGCTGCAGCCGCCGTCAGCGGCCATCCGTCATCCGTCACGGCGGCTGGTGTGACAGACGGTCATCTGTCAACGCGCGCCAGTCGCCGACGGTGACAGCAGGCGTTGGTCACCCCCCCCCCCCCGTCTGTGAGGGGGAGGGGGTGACCGGCCGCCACCCGTGACGGTCCGCTGTCTGAGGAGACCGTTGGGACTGAGCTCACGCTGTCTCCGAGGACTGTTTGGCCCGGTGATGAGCGGGGGCCACACAGAGCGTCGACCGCGGCCGACTCGACAAGCCGTGTTGGCCGCGTAGGTCGGCTCACGCGACGTCTCGACACGCCGGGTCGATGTCGGCCGGGCGGGCGCGTGTCTCGGGCGGCGTGCAGACCCGCTGAGGTCGGCTGCAGGGACGGCCACACACAGCGGTCAGCGCAGGCCGCCGAGTGTCCTACCGTGCTCGACCGCCGCTCGGTACACGCCGCCGCCGTACGTCATCGAGCGGCCGATGACGGCGGCTCGGCGGTGGGCACGTCATCAGCGGCGGGGCGCCGCGCCCCCCGCTGGCACTGTTTACCCAGGGCGGCACCCGACTGCGCCGGTACGGCCGCTCGCAGCGCGCCGCGCCGTCCCGGGGCCGGCCGGCAGCTGTTTATTGGACGGTATTTCCATTTTGATAGGTGCGCCGATGGGTCCGACCCGGCGGCCACACAGGCCGGCGTGGGTGTCGGCGGGATGGATCGCCGGCCGCCCCGGCCCGGGGCCGCGCGGTCGGAATGTGGTGATTCAGAGGGCATGGAACCTGCTGTGTGTGTTATACTACCATCGCTCTCTTCTCTCTGACCAGTTGACGGTTCCGCTTTCAGTGCTAATCATTTTCAATGAATTGATGAATTTTACGTACACATCACCCCGGCCGCAGTTCTCAATCTTTCCAGCTGCTTTGGCACCTCTCCGGGTGCCAGAGCTGCTGGATTCCTCAGTCACTCGCCCGCGACTATGACAAATGCCCGCCCGGGCGGCACCCTCCCCGAGTTTTGACTATCTGCCGCCGGTCGGCGCCAGCAGGCCGTCATTGGGCCGTCTGCCGCAGTGACGGGTGGAGGAGCCGGCGACAGCTGCGGCCCCCGACGGCCCCGTCCCGTCACACCGCCACCAGGATGCATTAATTCCGATCGAGCCGGTCTGTCTGCAGCCGGTGGGGTCGGCCCGGCGAGGCCGGCCGCCCACGAGTGATACCCGCCGCAGGGCCGCGGGTAGCGTGTCAGAGTGTCACGTGCCGCTGTGTCAGAGTGTCACGTGCCGCTGTGTCAGGGTGTCACGTGCCGCTGTGTCGCGTGCGGTGGGCCGGACGGTGCGTGTCAGTGGAGCGATCCCCCAGTGACCAACCTTCACCGGCTGCTTGTCAGAGTTCACGGAACGGCCGCCGTCCGTCAGTTTAGACCCAAAGGGATGGCAGAGCCCACAGGCGGACATCGGCTGCCACAGGGACAGTGTGTGCCCGTAGGTTCACACAGAGCTCACACTGATGACTCGGGACCGTAAAAGCCACTGCTGCTGTGGAGTACTCCTAAAAAAAAATCAAATACAAATACAGAGAAGGCAGAGGTCTCAGGAATTTCGGTCCATAGGGGTAGCGCGGCGTCTACCTGTCAGACTGTCGGAGCTCACGGGAGAAGCTCTGACACGGGAGGCTCTGAGGCTGCCCGTCAGAGACAAAGGACCGTGAGCAGTGGGTGGGCGGTAGGACTGAGCAGTGAGCACCTGGCTGAGGTGCCATGGTGATGTTACACATGCATTATGCATGGAACCAATTGTAGAGCTGCTGGTCGCGTGAAGGATCATTTCCATGTTGAAAAATTCCGTTGTTAGTCATTCGGACAAGCGTTTGCTAACGGTCTAATGACAGCCAGCGAGTTTTCTGCAGCTACCATCCTACATAAAGGATGGTATGGGTTTTCTGTATAGAGCAATTGATGGCATTCCTCCTGACAATTACGCTGCAAGACCCGCGAGTAATGCAGAACCTATCCTGACCCTCGGGTCGCCGAATGCCTTGCTTTAGGACCCGGCAGTCGTCTTTGGCATTCGGCTGTGGAATTAGCTTCGCGTCTCGAACCCGCTGCACTCCGCGGTGGCATGCCATGCCGTCCAGCTTTGGATATGTTCTCTTTAGCACCCTGGTGTGCGGATGGCTGCCGGCAGCCGCAAACGACCCGTCCACTGCCACCGGGACTCCACGGCGCCGCGGCCCGCTGCCAGTGGACGCTCCTGTCCTCTGTCGGCAGCAGCGGCGGCCCGGCGAGTTTACACACCGTTTGGAGACGATTGCGGCGGTCCTGGCGAGACTGCGGCGCTGCCGGCGCAGCAGCGGCGATCTCTGCGCAGCGGGCAGTGGCGGCGGCGGAAGTGTGCAGCGTGCACGGCGCCGTAATTTAGTACCTTGTTCATGGGTGCCCGGGGCGGCAGCGGAGCGGACAGCGACGGACACGGGCCGGGATGGGCAGAGCTGCTGACGGTGAGAGCTCGGGACGATCAAATCGGAGCGGTTGGGAAGATGTTGGAACTGGACGCTTGTTCGGGAGTATCTTGTAAGAAGTTCAGGAGAGTCTCCGGGTTCCTTGGAGAAGGCCCGTGGCATCACTACATTATGTGAGGGTGGCTGATAGGCGGGTCGGACTGGGAGGCCAGTCGGGCTGGGTTCGGAGGCGGGTCGGGCCCGGTTGCAGTGGGTCGGGAGCGTGACCGTTTAGGCAGCGGCTGAGTTATTTCCCCGTCAATCAGAGGCGCTGTCGTGAAACAGGCCATTATCGCAGGGAGACGCACCGCAGGCGGGCGGATAGAGTGACGAGCGGAGAGAGTGAGCAGAGCGGGGGCAGAGAGGAGAGTGAGAGAGGTGGAGGGCGGCTGCTGCCGACTATTGGAATGCTCGTAGTGTGAGTGCGATGTCCATGGGATGGTCCAGAAAGGTGGTTGGGGACGCTGCAAGAACATACTCCCCATAAAGGTTATGTTATTTCCATTGACTCCTCGGATTTCGCTTCCTTGTGGACTGTTGTGCAGTTTAATTTTTTCGCTATTTTTGAAGTTTCTGTACAGGGCTGTGGAATCGACTGATTTTTTGGTGTCTCCGACTCCTACTCCGATTCCGACTTCAAAATCAACTCCGACTCCGACTCCGACTCCAGCTCCGACTCCGGGCATCGCCCTTCAAGTCGCCTGACAATGAATGTTAAGTTAATGTCGGAGATCTTTTTATCTTGCCTGAATCGACCATTTGTGCGTTTCAAGGCCTTGTATTGCAAATTCACTTTTTAGTAGCTTGCAAAACTAAAAATAGGTTTTGGCCCAGCTACAGTCATCTGCTTTTTTCAATGAAAACGCTCGTCCAAAACGGGTATGGCCTTAGCTTCGATAAAATCGGATTTTGAAAGGTCATCGATCGAGCATAATATTGTCAAATGAACTGGTGTAAGGTATGACTGAGCCATACGGTGTTAACCCCAGAGTCTCCGGAGTCGGAGTCGGTAAGATTTTGGCGACTCCAACTCCGAATCCGACTCTGGGCAAAACTGTCGACTCCGACCGACTCCGACTCAGACTCCGCAGCCCTGTTTCTGTATATGCGAGGAAACGACAAAATTCTGGCAACTCCGGAATCTGCCGAAGGAGCAAATGCCCCAAACGTCCATTTGAATCCGCCAAACGTTGTCCTGAAGTGAAGTCTCCGTCGGAGTTTGTTGGATTGGGCTGCTGATTTGTCAATTATCGATTGGCTGTGTCTTGTGTCCTCCGTTTTGGCACTGGGCACTGATCGCTAAAGGAGCTAGCTGACTTAAAGTTGTGGGCTTTCGCTCTCATTCTCATTAGGGGTTAGATTCGGCCTGTCATTTTCATCAGTAGCAAAATAAGTCAGCCATGCCAATTTAATTAGAAACCGGATGTCTAAAAAGGCTGCTTCTGGTTTTTGATTGTACAAAAACAGATAGTCGTCTCCTGGACTTTGGTGGCCCTTTCCGGGGTCCCTCTCCCGCCGCCGTCGCCGCCGCCCTGGGACCCCCGTCACGCTCCGTCGCCGGCGGCACGCCCATTCCTTTTGGCCCGGCTCGGTGGGCAGCCGACACCTCGGCACAGCGCGGCGGGGGCGACCGGCGACAAAATGGCGCCGCTCTCCGACGATGGCGACCGGGCCGGGCTGTCGCAGCCGCCAGCTCCCCGGCTGAGGCTGACACAGCCGCCAACTCCCCGGCTGAGGCTGTCGCAGCCGCCAGCTCCCCGGCTGAGGCTGTCGCAGCCGCCAGCTCCCCGGCTGAGGCTGACACAGCCGCCAGCTCCCCGGCTGAGGCTGACACAGCCGCCAGCTCCCCGGCTGAGGCTGACACAGCCGACAGCTCCCCGGTTGAGGCTGTCGCAGTCGCCAGCTCTCCCTGGTGGCGGCAGCTCGGACCGAGCGGGGACAGCAGGGCGGGCTGTCGCAGCCTCCAGGTCTTCCCATCTGAGGCAGCGAGGACTGACTGAGCGGGCTTTCGCAGTGGCAGCTAGTTCGGACAACTCGGACAATTGGGGCGTACCGTGGCTCGGACAGTTTGGGTATCTGGGACATATCGTGGCTGGGAGAGCTCTGGCAGCTGGGACGAACTCGGACAGCTCTCGCAGTTCGGACCTGGACGTTGATGGAGCTGGTGTTGACATGCTGGGCCTACACTTCATTTGCTTCCATTGCTGGCATTACACTTCACAGAGAGGAGGGACAGAGCTCACCCCTTCCTAATATAGCGCCGGAACGTCTCTCTGTCGTCTGCTAAACCCACCCGGCGCTGCAAGCCAGGTGATAATGCATTTACATCAGTTGTACTGCCGTTAGCAGAGTCTGCAATGACCAACTGCTACCACCGCGGCCTTGAGCCGTCAGATTAGCAAAGTATTATCGCCGCCACCACTTTTCGCCGGCTAATTGGCACCGAAAACTCCCTCGGAATGGGCTTTATGTCACCGCTGTCGTCGGCGCTACCGGCCGAGTCTCGCCGCGCCGGACATTAATTGACAGAATGTGTTTTGATAGCGTTTTCCTGATCGGTGACGCCTTTACGAGGCTCACGAACACCTGCTTATCCGGTGCAGCGTGACGCCAGATGTTATCAGATGTCATTATGAGAACACTGCCAGGCTGTGGCGCTGGCCAGTGGTCACCGCCTCCTCAGATTGGCTCATCGCGCAGCCCAGAGGCCGGAGCAGTGTAGCGTCTTGTTTTACAGCGCTGCCGGCGCTACTGCTGGGTTCTGGGAACCCGCTGCTGCTGACCGAGCGGTGGCGGAGCTAAGCGGCAGACTGTCCATCTGAGCGGCGTACAGGGGCCGGGACCGTACCCCTGACGGCGGACAGCGCGACAGCTCGTCACCGGGCAGGGCCAAATTTGTCCAGCCGACAGACAGTTGCGACCGTGCGGCTGCATAGGAAACGCACCGGGCTGAATTGGAAATGCACTCCCCGCCGACAGCCGCCAGGCGCGCTGTCGGACTGGTGATATGATTGTCCGACGTGCTGCCTACCTTCGCCCGACGGGCTGCCTACCGTCGCCCTACGGGCTGCCTACCGTCGCCCTACGGGCTGCCTACCGTCGCCCTACGGGCTGCCTACCGTCGCCCTCCCGCCTGACGAACGGCGCACCGCGCGGGCTTCTTTTCATTCGAACGACAACCACTCAGGGACGCCGCGGATGGATGCGCACCACTCACGGCTGTGTAAACCCCGTGTTTGAACAGAAGGTAGGCGTGAGACGCGCCGCCGTCTCGTGTGTCAAAGGGGCCGCGCGCCGGACGGAATCGGTCCGCGGCGCCGGATCCACGGCGGATCTGAATCGGATCCGGCGTGTAATCGGTGTGAGCCGAGCTGCGCGCCGACAGACACCGGAGACGCCACTATTGAGCGGGCCAGGAGCACTTTTTGCCGTCGGGATTAGAGAGGAGAGTGAGGAGGGTGGATGGGCCGCTCGGCTGGCGCCCAAGGAGCGCGGCGTCTGCGGTAGATGCGAGTATATAGATCTCCGCGGCTCAGCTAGCTAGCTCGAAAAATAGTCTGTAAGATGTCCTAAGGATTAGTTTGTGAGTGAGGTCGTCAAAACATGATCTGGTAGGTGTTTACTAGGCTTTGGACCTTGTCTGAACGCTGAGTGTGCCAAATGTCGCTGTCATCTCTTGGTGTCTTTTCCTTCCTCTGTAGACCAGGTGTCACCATTCAGTGTCACCAACCACCTAGTGTCGCCGTCTGGTGTCACCCGCGAAAGGCGGAACTCGGGTGACAGAAGCGTGACCGTCTGACGCGCTTTACGACTGGGGCACGTGACTCAGCGGCCTCCAACCGGTTCCTCCGTACACGGCTGGAACACGGCTCGGCCGGCGCCCGTTCGGTGTCGCCGCCGCGCTAACAAGGACCACGCTGATCTCACTGATGGACGCTGAATAGGTGTTTCCCTAAACGCGCCGCTCGCGAGGGAGCACCTCCTTCCGTGTGTCATTCAGCGGGCTTAAAGAGGAGGCAGGAGCCGCTTCGTGTCCGCCGGATTAGCGTGGGGACTTGTGCTGGCTGGACGGGGCAGTGGTCAGCCTGTCACGACTGGCGGGCGTTGGTGTCGTGTGCTGCTGTTATTGCCGTGTGACTGTGAGCTGGGTTTGTGAACGCTGCTGTGCTGCTCCCGTTCGTGATGAGACCGGCGTCCCTCTCCGTTCGTCCTTCCGTTCGGCCGTCTGTCCTGTGTCTGTCCCAGCGACCGGTCCTGTCCCAGTCCGCCGTGGTGCGGTGTCGCTCCGTCCCCTCGCCTCTCTGCAGCCAGCGGAGCCCTGCACGCCGTGCTGTCGGCGCGGTGACAAATTTCCCGCCGTCACCGCGCCGCGCTGCATTGTCTCTGCATTGCTCGCCGGATTAGATGAAGTTATAATGCCGTCCAGCGATGGCGCGATAAACCGACCGGCCACCATACTGGCGCGGTTCGCCGGCCGGCCGCCAGGTGGCAGGGTGGTCGCCGCCGGCCGAGCCAAGCCCCGCCCGCCCGCCGGCTGGCGTCACCTCGTCGCCTCCAGAGCCGCCGCCGCCGACTGCGACACTGCCGTCATCCGCGGCACGTCATCCCGGCTGTCCCTTACTGCGTCATCCGCGAATGCATTATCCCTCCCCCGCACAAGACACAGAAGGGTTTACACCTACAGACAGACTAGACTCACCCTCACGACTACTTAGGGTTTACACCCGCGGCCTGACCCGGACGTGCTTAGGATAGCGGTTCGGCCGCGGCGGGGGTGAGCGGGCCGGCCGCTGGCCAGCACGTGGCGCGGTAGCCCGGAGAGGGTGGACCGGCCAGTGTTTGACATGATCGATGTCTGTGTTAGCTGGTCGCGGTAACGCCCGAAAACACACCGTCCATCAGGCTACGTCTGCAAATCCGAACCCACACCCCTCGTCTGTGACCGCGTGAGCTTCTGTGGCTCAACCGTGGCTCACCGTGTCTCATTTGGCTCCTACTCTTTTCATCTCTTCTCTGACTCCCCGCCGGGGGTCACGAAAGCTTGGCACCCGGGGGCACTGACGAGCGGAATGGTACGGGAGTTATATCCGCTGCTGAAACCCACACGCGGTCTGCTGACGACTGTCATAAACTGCCATAAACTGATGGTCCTTGACGTGAAACATGTGCACTGTGTGCAGTGGCTACTGTCTTTCCCGGCTATGCATCGGCTGGGAGTGCGGGAGCGTGGTCATAAGTTCCCCAAATAGACGGGTCATGGAGGAACCCCGGGGTTAATCCCTGAAACGATTTGGCGACGTTACGTGTGCTGGTATTTAGTGAGGAGTACGTGAAGTACCACTGAGTCTGATAGCCGGAATACGGACTTGAGCGTCTTCAAACAGGCAAGCATCACAGTTTTTCAGATGCTATGTTTGAAAATAGATGTCACCATTGTCACCCCTTGCGTCTTCGTCACGTGGTAGTGAGGCTAGAGGAATACTCGGATCAAATATAAATTTGACATTATCCGATCATCCTGCAGAGAATTGCGACCTATCATATGGACTTAAAATGGCTCATGTGCAAGTCAAAAAGATCCTTTGAGCAGAGACGGTCAGGGCCATTTTCTGGTCCCCAGATCGGATTCTATCGTTTCTCACCGTTCCGTGCTTCTATCCTCAGGAAACTGAAATCCTTCTCCTCCACGCCGCAACCCCCCTCCGGGCTGGACAGGCAACTTTATCTCATGCGGGCTGCTCCCTTGGAGCGGCACCGCTGCTCCCGAGGGAGCGCACCCCGTAGCCGGGTGCAGTGAGTGCCTTGGGGCTGGGTGGCCTGTCCTCTGGACGGGCTCAGCCCCGGCGACTCACTAGGGTGCCTGCCCAGACCAATGTCTCCCCCTAATTCCTATCATCCTTCCGGCTCTGAAATGGTCTAATTGGACCGAAAGGGCCTAACCCAAAAAAAATGTCATTTCTCATTCAAAAGGCAGGAACCATCTTCGAGAACCTGCCCCCTTTTTAACCGCTGAATCACTGGTGGCTGACAGATGTTTCCTCTTCTCTCCGTTTCGTTCTCTCCCATACCGCACCTAGCCGTACTGTCGGTGCGAGCGACTTTAGCGAGTGTCATTTGAACGAACGTCATTTGAGCGAACCATTTTCAGCGACTGGCAACTTAGCGAATATCAAATTGAGCGATTATCAATTTAAGCGAAAGCTATGTTTCAGCGACATCTTTTTCGTCGACTACAGTTTGAGCGACTGTCATTTCAGCGAAACACTTCATCGTCCCGTAACGGTGTATTTTTTCTTTTTTCTTTTGCGAGCGTTCTTACAACGAATGTTTCCGGAACTTTTCATGGTTATCTGGAACTGGATGGCGGATGTCACGTTCAAAGTTCAGACATTAAGCTCCAAATTTAATGCCACATTTCTAAAAAATTACAGCGGTTCGATTTCACCCCCCCCCCCCCTGCTGTTTGCTAATAATGATGACTAAACGTTTGTTCGGAGATTCATATGGCTTGTGCTGTTTTTCGCGAAATTCCCCCGCTTGAATTTGGATCAGTTCCCCATGTTGTAAAATTTGTTCTTGCCCCAAGCACCGTACGAATTTCCAGATATTTGGGTGAGGTCCCTGAAACATAGACTGGATCTCCCTTTGCCATCCCTCGAGTTTATTATTGGTCCTTGGCATTCCTTCCATCGTCTTATCTCTCACGTTCCACATTTCCAGATCAAAGTTGCAGAATGAGGCCAGATATTTTTGTGGTTTCCAAGCTTAAAAGAAAATTTTTGATTTGCCGCGCGCAGCTTGAAGCATGACACATACCAAGCGGGTATTCCAAGGGCAATAATTCCCGAAAAGTAGCAAATGATTGACTTCCGTCGCGTTCGGTTTCTCTGTAACTGTGTTCGCTCAATTGGTCCCCCATTGACCTCCATATATTCGCTCAATCTGGTTTCGCTGATTCTGGTCCTCGCTTAAGTTGATAATCGCTGTGATTGAATTCGCCGACTTGACAATTGCTGAAAAAGTCAATCGCTTAAATTGATAATCGCTGAAAAGGCTTCGCTCAAATGTCGTTCGCTGAAATGACGCTCGCTCAGGTGTCGCAGAACCCCGTACTGTGTGCACTGTGCAGACTGCAGAGTTCCTCTATTCTCCTGTTCGCTCCCTCGCAAACCGTGCCGTGCCCTACCGTACGAGTGGTGTGTGCAGAAGCCTCTGCACCAGGTGCAGGTGGTCACCACTCTGCTCTCCGCCGCGCAGAACCCACCCGTCAGAGCTGACAGAGCGCTCACGGCGGCTGATGCCGTGAACGACGGCCGGACACGGCACAGCGCGGCCTCAATGAACGCAGGCTGAGAATGAAAACACAGCTGTGTGCAGAGGGGCGAGGCGCGGACCGGGCTGATTCACAGATTCCCGTGGCAGCCGGATGATGGGCGCGAGCGGACACAGCCCGTGGCGCGCACCTGTGCTGACCGCTGCAGCAGCTCGCTGAAGGTTCTGATCGGAGCTGACAGGACGACCGGCCGGCGAGACGCGGTGGGGATGCTTGAATCGGCGCCGGTTGTGAACGGGGTCTACTCAGAATTTCGGCACTCGGTGGGAGGCTCAGGGTCAGGTGCTGCCTGCCTACTCCTAGGGGCAGCTCTCGTACTGTTTGGCGATAGATGGCCGCTGTGCTTCTGGCGAGTCTATGAATAGTTCGGCGAGAGGAAAATGTTGCACAACGCTAACTTGCAAACACCTGCAAGCTGCATCAGCAGCTGACAAAACAAATGTCAGGGTTTCTAGCCTGCAGTCCCAGCTGCATTTTCTGTTCAATTTATCAGCGCATGTTTTAATGCTCATTGGCGGGTAAAGTCAAACGCTTTTCCCTCATGGGGTCGCTTGGGCGTAGCTTTGAACATTTCAAAATTTGGGACAAATGCCCCCCCCCCGTGTCGCCCGAAATCGATGAAATTTTACGCTTTTGCTAGAGCATAAAGAAAACTTAACAAGTTTTATAAATAAGTTTGTTTTGAATGGCACAGCATTGTAAAAAGATTTGAACTCCCAGGATTTTTTGGAATACGAAGTAACTTTTTTTTGGGGGGGGGGGGGTATCCGCCACAGCGACCAACACCGCCTTTCTTGATCCACGTGTGAGTTCGTGTATGTGAGTTGTGTGATTAACCAAGTAATTGTTTTGGGTTTGATCCCTGTGACTTAAACCTAAAACAATCTTGGGAAAATATTTTTAACGACTCTGAATGCCTGTCACTTTAGTAGGTTAGTCATTCAGCCGCGAAATAAAAGCTGCAGTAACTTTTTTGAAAACATTTTTGCTGGCTTATGGCTTAGGGCTTAATATTTGAATGTATATCAATGTGATGTGTGAGTAACTCGAAGCTGTGAGCTCACCATGCGGGACTGATGGATCTGATGCCAGCCAAACGTAAAATAAATGTCACCGATAAATGCGTCTGACAAATAATGGCAAGGCTGCTAAATTGGTTTAATCAGCTTAATTTCGGTGAAATTAGCTGATGCAGGTGGATACGACCATGATGATTTATTTTATTGAGCCTTTCAAGCGTTCACATACGAGAGTTCATCGTTTTCACTGGCTTGATCCTGGTGTTTTCCATAGCCCAATGCTCGGCGTTAGTGCTTAATTTCCCAACTTTCCACTCACGGCTCTAAGCCACCACTTGCACTCCGCTCTCCTATGGAGCACATAATTGCTGATGGTTTCATCCTAGTATTTTCTATATCACAGTCATAGATAACATCAATCATCTATGAATGGCAAAGTTATTGCCATTCAAGTGGCAACCCAATCGGGGTGGTTTTTAAAAGAAAAGCAGTCGATTCCACATTCTGAAATTTTGGGCCCCATTCTGCATCAGGCTGATTTCGTGTGCAATCCAGACTCATATTATCTTTGTCACAGTGCATGACGTTTATTCCCCACCTTAGCACCCATGGCTCTCCCATTTTTATGTTTTTCATATCACTATGCAATGCATGACACTTGTTTCTCCCCATTCTCTCGCCCACGTCTCTCTTCCACCTCTCTTCACCCATCCATCCGTTCCGTGCCCGGCACCGTTCGGTGATCGGACCGGATCACTCCCAGCTGCTACCGCCGGCCGCCGGCCGATGACGGGCGCCTGTCAGTCTGTCGGCGGGTCGGGCCGACGGCCGGCCGTCTGGGGGCCAGGTGGGCCCGGCCACTCACTCACCGGGACACGCACGATGACGGCACGGTATGCGAGGAGCTGGACAGGGAGGGTAGGGTGAACAGGTGCGCGGTGGAGAGAGGCGGTGGGTCAGTGGTGATAATTTTCTCAGTGGTGAGAGGGGTTTGAAAGGAAGGAGTCGAGAGTTGAGTGCAGACTTCAGAGAGCAGGAGACTGGCCGGGAACCGGAAAGAGGCGTGCTTGGAAGATAGGGGCTAATAGGTGAGAGATGCAACTGCTGACCGAGAGGTCCGTCGATCGTTTTGTCAGTGATTGATGTTTGAAAGTGAGGAAAATGAGGTTCAGAAAGAACACTTTTTTAATTTATGAATCCGATTGGGCCCCATGTGTTTGCGGATAAGGCCTCTCGGTGTCTTGATTGTCTTGATTAGTACCTGACTGAGGTATATCCGTGCTCGATATTCGGAGAAGACGCATGTTCTGGCATTTCTACTTTATAAAGTGTTTTTCATTTTACCTTTTAGTTAGCATATGAGATGCGTGGCCGGTGTCACCGTATTTCAGCTGATTTTATTTTTAGAGAGGAGCAAATATCTCCATTGCATTACAATGGGTCTTTTCACAAATATTCAATATTCGAAATCACTGGGCCTTCCACGGCTACATGCCTTTACTTAGCACAGCTATCGACATTGGCCGACGAATTTCATAGAATCATTGCCGAAATGGTCAGATCTACCATTACGAACAAGTTTGTTCCAAGAGGTGGACATGTCACTGGTTTACCGCATTGTGGTGCCCTCGCAGTGAACGTGTGGCTCAGTATCAAACACAACTGGACAAATTCCTGGCCAAGTCCATGAAGTCATTTCATGCTGACAGCATTCTTTGTGAGCAGTAGCCACCCGAGGTCCTTGTTGCGCCGTGTAAACACGTTTCGATAATCGAGCTTCGATGTTGGACAGATATTGAATTCAGCGAATGCTGGGTAACAAGGGTGGGCATCACGCTACATCCTGCCTTTTGCGTGGATGAGGCTCATGAACACTGAACGGGAACATGAACTGGTAATTGAAAAATGAATCTACAAACACCAGTTACTGATTATGAATAATGGAATCGACCAGCAATTTTCTTATAAATTATCATCCCTTGGTCTTCAACACAAACATTAAGATTTAAGTTACGCTCTTACGAGTCGTTTTACACATTAATAACTTTGAAAACACGGATATTCAGCGATTTCTAAGGCTGTAATCGAAGCTGGTCGACCCTATATTTTCCCCCATTTGAATATTTGGCACTAACCAAATGACTGAGACTGAGAGGCAGGCGGGTTTTTGTCGTAACAATGCAATATGATTCACATTATAAATCCCGTGGGTCGAATGTTCAAATGCAACCTTACTGAACTTTGCCTCCTGTTGCTCGATTACTGTTGATGCAATTTCCTGGAAGGACTTTTTTTGCCCTTCGTTTTCTGCAAGCTGACCAAAACACTCAGCGCCGTATCTCTGTCCGCTGTGTTTACGCCTTGCGCTGCAGTGAGCAGATATTTTGGCGGCTTTAGTGTCCACCCGGCTGTCGCCTGTGACTGAGAGGCAGGCGGGTTTTTGCCGCGCCGGGCCGGGCTGGCCGATGTCACCCCGTCGCCGTCCGCTGGCTGGACGGACATTGGGACGGCTCGCCACACGGCCGCAGAGCCGATTTGTGCGTGCCGATGACGACCAGATGACGGCTGATGACGGCCTGATGACGGTCTCGGTGACGTATGGTGACGGATGACGGTGGTCTTTGACCGCTAATGATGGTTGGGGAGTGCGGTGACGACCCGTCACGCCGCGGCCGTCACAGATTGTGGCCCTGTCACGATCTCGTCAGGGACTCACCAGCCCTCTGGAGCGTGATGCTGTACCCGTCCCCAGGTACCAATCGATAGTTTAAACCAGTTCAAGGCAGGGACTGTCCTCTAGGAGCGGCGAAGGTGTCGCCATCGAGCCGCCGACAGACGCGGACGGGTTGGGCGTGTATCGCCCTAGTCATCTCCCGACGCCGGGCGATAGGAGGGCGATAGTCGAGCGATGGACGGCCGATGGACGGGCGATGGATGGCCGATGGACGGTACCCAGTCAGTGATTCTGTCAGCACCTCAGAGATGTATACTCTGACCAGCTCCCGATGACGTGGCGGGAATGAGGATGGTGTGATAGGCTTGGTTCTCTACCTGCTCGGTATTTGTCGGGCTTGTCGTAACGCTTCCCAGAATATCGTGGATATAAAAATAGCTGCTTAACTAGACGTAAAATTGTACCCCGATGTTCACGATATTTAACGATTGTCAAGCAATTAACATGGGTCGATTAAGTTTGGTGTTATTTCTGTGTGTGACGAATCGGTCTGGTCTGCCCTCTGACCGCCTGACATTTGTTTGTGTTTGTTTTGTCTTGTTGGGTTTGGCGCAGGCCGCCAGAGTTTCCACATGACAGTGGCGGCTGGTAGCTCTCGTTACCTGCGATCGGTCGGTATCATCGGTGTAGTATTGGCTGAGTTTTACAGAGTTTCATCCACTGTTTTCCACCGTAACGTATCCCCCAGTTTTCCGTTACAGGGTCCCCAATGTTTCCCACCGTTACGGACAGTGACTGGGGGAGATTTTTGCCTTGTTTGTCGCTAATGGGACCGGTGAAGGGGAGGGGTCGGGTGTCCCCCGTATGATCTGTATCACCGGATGAGGGGCTGGTACACTGGAGGGCGGGTAATGACAAAAACGCCCCCGTTCCCGTGTCGTTTTATTGCCGAGTTTATTACTGTGTCGCCTGCAGTCATGCGACAACCCTCAACCCTGTTTTGTGTGGTCGTTATACACTGAAACGAAGTGTCTCGGCTTATCTTGTGCCAAAAGTAAAACTGTACATGTTTTATTATTTCCATGATAGCGCGCATCAATTGCTGCTCGCTAAGAGGACCAATGCAAACCGAAACTACGCCTTCGCGCCGCCAAAAAACGCGTGACGATAGCAAGGACACTCAGTTTTTCTTTGAGGACATCTTTCTTGAATTTAAAAAAGTCGTGTAAAGAAGTGTTTGTGAGCCATCCAGCAGTCATATAAGGACACATGTGTCAGCTAGGAAAGGCACATAACATGAAAAATGAGGCCAAACATGCAAAACGTGTGAAGGCGGCATGCCGAACGCGGCACTGGGCTTTGAACTTGAGTTGAATTCAGACATGCACGATGCTTGAAGCGCGTCCACCATTGCAGTCCTTTAGGAGTTGGAACCCGAATTTGCATTTAAATGTGTATCAGAAAATTGTTTTATGGTATATCTTAACATCACCATTCCTGATGGCGATGCTAATAATTGCAAGTTCTTAAAGTGAAATGTCCACTAATGCCCAGTGTCCAGGACTGTGCACTGTGTAATGTGTATTGTACAGCAAGTAGAAGAAGAGTGCATTAATTTTGAGGTCATGGAGCAGTGGATTTCAGGAACCGGCATTAGTACGGCGTTTTGGGTTACAGGACAGTGTTACAAACGCGAGAGGGGCGTCAGCCTGTATGGATGAGTTCATGGGGTTTGTGCAGAAGCTATGCCCCTTGTTGAATCATTAGTTGAACCAGAAGGAGGCATTGGGCGTTGCGGGGGGCATACTCCCCAAAAGCTTCCCAAAAATCACGAACTTCTGGCTTCCCTCTTTCTGGCAGGCTGTTATGCAATTCATGGCAAACTTTTGTAAAATGTAAGTGTTAAGGTTTCCTTTTATGCTAAGGGAACGGCAAATTTGGAGCGATTTCGAGCGCTTGGAGCTCATGCCTTAAAGGCTTCCCGTTTCAGCCATTTTGCTGAATAATAGGCTTATGATTTGATGCTCATTTATCAAGGCACTCGGACTTTCTTTCACATTCAAAGACAATAGCAGACAGCTAAACTGATGAATTGGTCTGCAAACGTGTCTGGTATACCGACTAAAAATTAGCATATATTCAGCTATGCCGTTTCTTTTTGCGTGATTCCACGCGCCTGTTCTGTCACACCATTGTTTGTGCGCATTGGCATATAAGACTGATCAGCATCAGCACTTTGGCAGCCAGCTCATGGCACAATCACTCGTTGTGTTTTGGCAGTGCTGTCCTGTTTTGCCCCTTCGAGAAAAAATCCCGCGCATGTCCATGATCAGATGCATGTGGACTTTATTGTATGTTTCTGTGAGAAGGATGGCTTAGACGTAGACCTGCTGAAACGCTGCCACAACCATTCGTTCACATCGTATATACATGAGAGTTCAGACTAAAAATGACACTCTAGCGTAAAATTTGAGACTTGAAATAGCATGCTAGTTTCTCATTCAAGGTGTTCTATTTAACCCCTGCAAATTTGTCAATCTTATAAACACGTCAGCACGATTTCTGATCACAAGACGGGGTCTCCCACCTTGCATAAAAATTTAACGTTTCATGAGTTTCGAGCTCAAACTTATTCAATGTATTGTTGTTACTGGCGTCACGGGCGTGACACCTTTGCAGCGGTTTAGCTTTTTAGTCATCCAAACCTCTCTTTCCCGTGATTCATCCACCGTCGCACCATTCCTCGTTTTCCGCCTTCCCCATTTGGACGACTTCGAATCGCAACCTTTGTCCGTTTGCATGGCTCTAACTTTTGACTGTACCGGTGTCTGGTCTTTTCTCTGTTGGCGCCTGTGTCCGTTGTTGTGTCTGGTCTACGTCTGTTCATGTGCTAGTGGCTGACGGTTGTGGTTGGGTGGTTCTTCGTGTTTTTATCTGTGCCTTTTAGTATGCCAGTTGCATAGTCAGATTGTGCCTGTATCTCCGTCTGTGTCTCGGTCTGTACCCGTGTCTGTGTCTGTGTCTGCGTCTGTGCCGTCCATGCCCCTTCCCCAACACGCCGTTCCCATGGGTCTGTGTGCTGGATCCTCCGGTGGTGGATGTAATTGAGACGCTCCAGTGGACCGTCTGGCCCTGTCGGAGCAGCCCCGTGTGACAGTCCTCCGCGAGCGGTCCGGACTCGATGCTAATCAGGCCGGGAACGGTAGAAGGGTGCTCCCGGGGTGCCCGTCGGGTGCCGGTCGGTGCTCGGTCGGGTGCCCACCCAGCCCGGTAATTGCCCGTTTTTACCTGTGGCTGGCCCCGCGGCCGCGCGGCGGGGCCGCTCAGCGCGAAATCCATCACAAAAGCCAACAGACCTCCGGGCTTTGGCCGCTGCTGTAGTCTCTCCGTGGGGGCTGGCCCTGGGAGGCCCTGTGTGGGTTTTGGTGAGGGGTGGTCCTCAGTAGCGCGGAATATGGAGCGGTGAAAGGTTGACTCAATCCCATTCTACTCACTGTTGGTCCCAGCAGTGTGCTGGTCGGCTATCTCGTGAGACGCTAAGGCGGACTACATTGGTATCACTGTATTGACTGAGCTAGCAAATAAATAACAACAAACATATATACTTATAGGCGTGTCCATTGCTTGGGTGCGGTGTGATGCGCCCAGCGCCTTCCGTTCACCCCACTCTGATCGTCTGTGGTGCACTATATCTGTTTCCACTGTCCACTGTCCGCCGCCGCTGCCGACATCGTCCCTCGCGCGTCACTCACGGCAGCACATCACTCCGGCGATCACGGCAGTCACTGCAACTCACGGATCACTATTAACGATCACTGTCTCGGCCTCTTGTGGGCCACGTCGCGTCGGCCTGCGACATCGCCTCACAACTTCTCGAGCGCCTTGGGGTTGAACATGAGGTCCCTGAGCAGGCGCCACACCTGTTTGGCGGCGGTGTCCATGGCGGCCGGCGAGATGCCCTTGTAGAGGTTCAGCGCCGGCAGGAAGTAGTGCGGGCACCGCCGGTTCTGCAGACACGAGATGAGCTGAACCAGCAGGCCCAGCACCCGGTCGTAGATGGCCGACTCGTCCCATTCCAGCTCGCGAGGGTGCTTCTCGCACTCGTACAGCAGCAGGATCTGCGGAATGGAGAAATCCTGTCGTCAGAATTTGGCTATTTATATGCATGGGTATTCTCTTCTCACATTCCAACAGCACAGTGAGCAAACGGAAGAGTTGTGGTTAAAGTGGTTTCCTAGACGTGGGTGATGTGCATTGCTTCCCTATTCGCTACAAAAGCAGGATGTGGTGACGGAGAGCCGGTGGTCAGATGTCGGGATCTGCTGCGCTGGGGCTCTGACTCGTCAGATCTCGCCGTCAAGTGACACCGGCGAGTCCGTTCGGCTCTGAGACGGCTCGGCTCGACTAAATCTGGCCGCAGCTGACACCGCCGCAGCCCTGGACTGGCGGATTGACGCGCGCTAACCGGTCCGCTATCTCGGGTTTGTTTGCACGCCTGAAAATATGTCCGTCGACTTATCTGATGTAGCGCCGGGTTTGCAGCACCCAGTGACAGTTTTGGAGATAAGGTGTAAAATGCGGCGTGATGGCAAGGGGATGATGTATGGTGACGTTAAGTTATAACCTTTATGAGCTGTTGATGCTAGATTGATGTCAGATGTTTTGAGCCTTGAGTTAAAGTGTCTAGCGGAGCCCGCCTGGAGGCGATTTTCATTCCCAATGTACCTGCATGAGGGTTTCAGTGTGTTTGTTGTCTGTTATTTGTTGTGGTGGCAGGTTGTTTCTAATTAACTGGTGACTTCTAAGTCGTGTGATGATACATGACTCCGTTTTCTTGGTTTAACAATTTCTTTCAGATTCCTAAACTGAGACGTTGTGTGATTACTGCCTTGCTAAGCTCCGTACGTCAGCTTTGTCTTCGTCAGCTGGATCCTTATGTCTTATCTCGCATTGCATTGATGAAAGATAACGGCGGAACTGCCGGGTAAGTCCAGGTGTGTGGGATAGAGGATCTCACGGCAGAGGAGTTACGCCCACCCCTTGGGTCTCTCACCTTGAGGTGGTATGAGGTGACCGGACTGCCGGGCAGGTCCAGGTGCCTGTCCCGCAGCGTCTTCATCAGCGAGAGCACCCGCTTACGGCAGCCGCCGTACAGCAGCCTGTTCTCGGCCTCGTTAAAGCTCAGCACCCAGGCATCGCCCTCCATCGAGTTCTGTTTGCTCTGGATCGCCTGGCTCTCCTTGCTGAGCAGGTCGAAGCCCTCGGCCTTCACCTCTGCCACCAGACTGGGTAGCGGCCACGGGATGCCCGGCACGGGCCAGTGGGCGCCGGAGCGCGGCCACACGCCGGCACAGCGGAACGACGGCGTCACCTGTACCACGTACCGGTCACGGATCCGCATCCGCACCTCGGTCGTGTCGCCGATCATCTTGACACAGTCGCGGTAGTGTGATTTGTCGCACGCCTGCGCACACAGGGTCTGCAGCTTGGCGCGCATCTTCCGGGCCGACAGGTAGCCGGAGGCGGTGATGAACTCGATCCACAGCGACATGCTGCGCTTGCGGCCGTCGCTGAGTTTGAGCACCGAACACCCCGGGATGGTGCCGTCGTCGACAAAGTTGAACTCGCCCATCTGGTTCAGGTAGAGAACGACCTCGAACTCTGTCGGGGAGAGCACCTCGAGGCCCTCGAACCGTCCATTGCACTCGGTGAGCGAGGAGATCACGCGCGGCTCTTGCACTTCCACCTCCTTCAGAATGTCCTGCACCACCTTGCACACCTCGCGCACCGTTTTGGCCACGGCCGCTTTCCGCGCCTGCACGCGCTCTGCGTAGTAGCGGTTGAAGTGGAAGAGCGCTTGCGACTGGGCGGAGAGCACCTCCGAGCCCAGGTGGCCGCCTAGGCCGTCGGTTGGCATCTTGGCCAGGTCGAGCATTCGTACTGCGCCGCCGTCGCCGCCGCGCCGCTGCCGCCGCCGTCACCGCCGCGCCCAGACTGCCGCCGCCCACCGGCCGGCCGCGGCGGGCGGCCGGCGTGCCGACGTCGGCGGCGGCGCCGGGCGGTACGGGGGGCGGCGCCTGGCCCGGCCGCGGCCTCCCATTGGCCGCCGCGCGGAGGGGCGGGCTCTGAGGGCTGGCAGTAACACTGGCCGTGTCGGACGCGGTGAAAAATGACCGTCACTCGACGGAGATGGATCTGCGATGGTGGCATCGGTGATAGCCGGAGCGGAGGTGGCGCGCCGTGCGTGCGTGCTCTCACGGTCCGCCTGACCTGTCAGAGCCGTGACACGCAGACCTTATAGGGACACCGCCCGCCCGAATCGACCCACGACTTCGTGCCGCCATGACCGATCAGAGTAGCACGCCCCCTCACTATCACCGTCCCAAAATGCAGGCACGTTTTGTATGATATCTGCATACTTTGCAGGTGTATCCCAGGGTGCCATCGTTGGGCCACTCCTTTGTCCGCGGGCCTGTCCCGGTCAGGTGTCCACCCCTCCAAATGACGGTCATCTACACGACACAGCGGGACCATAATTCACGCGCAAATGGATGCACGTCGCTGGCCGTGCAGGGTGGACTCGGGAGCGGGTGCTAAATTCGTCTGGGGGACGCCGGCGCGACACTCGGCGTTATGTGCGGCCTCGTAATGCGAGGCACCGCTCCTCTGAGGAATGTGATAGCCGGGCACTAGAAGGAGAAGTGTTTGTTGATGGCGGCCTGGAAAGATTCCCGTGATAAGTGGACAGGGGTGATAAATTTTGAAGAAGCTGATGGTTAACTCTGGGAACGTTTCTTGTATCGGCGGGAGGCTAAATGACGCACGGCCTATGCACCTCGGGCATGAAACTGGCTCGGAACGAAAATAAACACCCGTATAAGCGGCCTCCACGATAAGGACCACCAGTTAACTTCGTCATTGCGTAGCTGTCATTCAACTAAAAGTCCGTGTCATCGCTGTGAAATTTCGTCCATCAGTCTCTTAATTAATCCCTGCGCGCATTGACGCCTGATAAACTATCTGCACAAAACAGGGCGGTGGTTGTTTATTGAAATAGCCGCGGCCGCTGACCCTCCGTCACTGTCAATCTGTGTATACTGTCGGCCGCCAGCTCTGTCATCGTGTTTATACCACTGCTGCGCGGCCGAGAGTCTTCACCAGCCTCTTCGGCGTGAGGAAAAAGTGCTTTATGATTTGGAAAGTGTCCCGTGCGATGTGTGGAGATATCTTCTCTATCGCTCGGGTGGGGAACTAACTGCCTTCTACCCTCGTAATATAGGAAATGGTCTGAGCTAGGTGGATGGTGGATGAACACTCAGCACGGCGTAATGAGATCGATCCCTTGGAGATGTGATCTTTCGGTGGTCGGTCCCGATTCCGATCGAGTCTCCCAATAGAGACGTGCTGTTATCGGTCATTTGACGCTGATCAGTGTGATCAGTCTGGCAGCATCAGCCAGGCCACGAAAGGCTGATAAAGAAATAGGAAGACATAGCACAGCCACCTTCTAATTGGTGTTATGACCAATGAATTTGATACAGCATCTGCCTCAATTGGCTGCAAGGCATGCATTGGGGAGTCTAATGAGGCAGAGATTTAATGATTTAGTGTTATTGGTCTGGATTTAGAGGACCCTGTTGCTGCGCTGCTGGAGGTCCACGGGCCGATGCCCTGGGCAACTGGTGCCTTTTTTCCGTAGCGGCGGCAGTGGGCCGTCCGTCATCCCCGTATGTCGGGTGGACAAACACAGGCCTCTGGGTGGCGTTTTTTCCGTGGCTGTAAACTCCGTAATTGGTGTAAGGTGGTGACGGCTGCGCGCCAGACCGTGGCCGGGGTTCGTAAACAGACAGACAGACAGACAAACAGGCGCGGCTCACAGACGGACAGACGGACAGACGGGCCGGGGTGACACGCACGCTACGGCGACTGTCTCTGGCCTGGCGTTCGTTAGTCCACCGCCTGCTGTTTGTGTTTGGGGAGGGGTCAGACGCGCGGTGGTCTGAACTCCGGACTGGACAGCCAGAGTGGACACTGCACCACCGGTGTCAGTCACCAGTGGCATTTCGCTGCAGCGCGGAGTAATGAGCAGATTGGCCTTAGGTCTCACGACACTCATCAGTCGAAATGTCGTTCAATCAGTACGCTAATCACGCAACTTCAATTGACAACCCGAGTTCTGACCGTTTCACCTAAACTCACAACTCAACTCACACTCATCGGCGTTCCTCGTTAACTCCCCCACCGGCCGTCAAAGCGGAACAGATGTCACACGCGTGCGACCGGTGACGGCAAATTTTTGCCAAATAAAGTTTACGACTGCCAGCTGGTAATTTATGCATTGCCGTGCGCCAGCGCGACAGTATAGGACGGTCGTAACTCGTAACCCGTAACCGGTAACCCGTAACCCGTAACCGGTAACTCGCTGGTCTGACTCGCAGCTGCCGTGTCGGTCTGCCAGCAGCTCACCTAAGAGTGCGAGGGTGAAGTCTCTTGTTTTAGCTGAACTGGAGTCGGGAATGCCTTTAAAAGTTTGGTTTGGACAAGCCGCTGCTTCTGCAATCCTAGTTTGGAACGGTGCGGGCTTGCTGATGTGATCTCTATTGATTCGTGCATGTTTAGCCATAAATATGTATGTTATGCTATGCAGGCATATGTTAACGTTATGCATATATAACTATAGCGATACTTTTTACCTCTGCATAGAGCAATGCCAGGATGCTTTAATATCACATTTTAATTATAATGTGGTTGATGAGCGGTTCTCACTCGCATGCATACCAGATTATTTTGGAATGCTAGATTGTGAGATGATACATATTGCAAAAATGATCCACGCGAATTGAATAAAACTTTGCGCCCCTCGGCTTTTGTAATGATAAGACGTCTCGTTTGAGGAGCCATTTTGAACCGCCGCAGCTTGCAGACATGTCGACAAACGCGGTGCTCAAGACGAATGACGATATGCAATGTGCATACAATGCGCATTGCGCAGGACATACTGTTCACATTAAACGGTACCTTTTCATGAGTTGAACAGCAAGTGCCCTGTAACTCATGCTAAACAATGCCATCTGATTTTGCAATGCTGCTATTGTGTTATGCATTACACCTTACATATGCATGTTTACGACCACCAACGCTGCCTATTCACGTGATTCACGCTATGGGGGAGGGGCATGTCTTACATTGAAACAGTCATCCTCTTTCGACTTTTTTTTTTGGTAGATGGTGGATAATTACGGGTTTTACAGCCGGTCAAAAACTCCCCAACAGGGGAAAACGCCATCTTAAAATGATGTGTTATTCTGAGAGACAGCTTAATTTCGTATAAATTTGAACGTACGGACAAGAGAAACATTCCCCAGAAGTTTCTCCGATTCCGCTCCGTTCGGCAGACGGCGTGTGATTCGTGTCTCACCGGTCGGTCACGGAGCTGAGAGCTCTCTCTCCGGGGCGGTCCCGGCCGGCGTCCGGTCCTTTTAGTCCAATTATTGGCCTTTCGCCGCCTGTCTATCGGTCGCTCTGTGTGCCTGTCTCATCCCATTGGAACTGTAACCCATCCCACTGTCCTCGCCGTGACCCTAACCCATTTCCCTCACCCCGACCGCCGCCGCCGCCGTTATCAGACGCTGACGGTTTTCGGCTCGCCCCAATAGTTCGCCAGAATGTGAAGAAAGCGTACTGCGGTGCTGGGGCACACTGGCGGCGCGAAGCGTGCCTCCATTGGCCCGTCTGGCCGCATTATGTCCACGTGACGGGCGCACAGGTGGGCGCTTTGTGCGCGCGGCCGGCGCTGCGGGACGCCCGTCGGACGCGCACGGGCCCGGAAAATGGGCGTCCTTTGTGCCGGGCGCGGCCGCATTGTGGCCGAGATGTTATCAGCGCTTAAATGGGCGGCTAAACGGGACGATATGATCTGGTCGGCGGCGGCTGAAGACGGCCGGCTCGCCTCTGGTGGTCACTGAGACTGAAGCTGAGCGGAGAACCCACACACAGCCAACGTACGGCGGTGTACCGGCCATTGTCCGCCGGGATAGGGCCGTCGTGTTTGTATTGTGCCGCCCCACAATACCGCGCTCCAGGGAGGTTTTGTCGGCAGCGATCGGCTATGGTGTCCGTTGGGCTACTTTGCTTTGATCTAGTTTGGATTTTTGCTGCTTAGATTGGGGTTGTGAATAGGATTTGAACCATTTTGTGAAGCCTTAGGTGTTAACAATAGTAAGGAGGCTCATGTTTTTATGGACTTCTTCTATTTTAATTAGCAACACTTGTGCTGATCAATTTGTCGCTTTTTGACATATGCTTTACGTGAGATCAAGAAAATACTTATAGCGTAGAGTCATACGGCTCATCTGTCTCTTCTGTCGTTGGGCGAATGGGTTACTAAGCTGTTACTAATCTGTAACCGTTTACTAATCTTTTTGCTTTCTTCTACTATACTAATCTTCACTATACCATATCATCTGCTATACATTACCGTGGCGCCGCCGGACCGAAATCCACCCTGTTTTGTCGCGGCCGTCTCGGTCTCTGTTGTCCTGTTGTGCTGTCCGCCACTTCTTATCTGGGCTCACCCTTCTCTGATCCGATCTCGGGCCGCGACATACGGCTCCGGCGCTCAGTTTTTGCGGCGGTCCCCTCTGCACAATCTGGTCTGTGCGCGGCGGTCTGAGAAATCACCACGTCTGCGGTCCCTCCGGCAGAGATGGTGATCAGGCGGAGACGGAGCCTGTGGCTGTAACGCGATATTGGAGTTGGTAGGTGCTACAGTTTTGGTTTGAACTGGGACAAATGAGGCAGATGACAGTGCACGGTGAATGTTGGATGGTAGACATTTGGTAACGGGTGGTTGGTAGACGGCCGACGGAGGGCGACAGCTGATACGGCTCTGGCAATCTGTTTCTCCGGCCATACGGTGGACGACGGACGGTGGTGGCTGTGGTGACTCGTCCCTTGGGCTGTGGGGCGGCGGACGGTGTTCGGCCAGAGTCGGGGGCGGCGGTTGGACCCGGAGTTAGGGGTGGAGGTCGCCCGTGGTCGGGGGCGGTGCTCCGTCTGTCGGCGGTGGCGCCGCGCCGTCCGGCTCGTACGTCAGCGCCGGGTTCCGGCCGCCGCGTCGCGCCTATCACGGCGACCATCGCCGCTACCTGGCGACGATCGGGCCGCAGATAAACCCTTCCTCTCCCTCCCCGCGGCCTCGGTACTGTGAGAGACGGCCCCGGGGCGCCGCGGCCGTATTGTCTGACCCTGTCAGCGGCCGGGCCGGGAGGGCCGCACACCGAAACCTCCACCGGGTGACAGGCAGTCTGTCCGCGGTAGACTGAGTGCCGGCTCTCGTTCTGCCTCCTCGTTCCTGGCTACATATGTTGCCAATAAAACCTTACCTGTCCTTTCGCATGCCGCCTTGCCTTGCTCGTGCTATCGTCGTCTCCAACGTGTTTCGAGCCGAGAACCTTTCCCTTGCTTTGTCCAGCCCTGCATCGGACTTCCCGTTCCATTTCCTGTCGTGTAGGATCTTGCCGTGTGTCCTGTCCTGCCAGGAAATCCCGCCCCGTGTCCCGTCCTGTCCCAAGATGTCGCCCCCTTTCCCCGTCTCGTCCTGCACCTCGTGCCCCGGGACGTATTCTGTCCTGTCTCATGCACTGTTCTGCCCTTCACCGCGCCCCGTGCTCCATCGTGTCCTGCCCCGTACTCCGTCCTGTCCCTGCCCCGTGACCCATCCTGTCCCGCCCCGTGCCCCGTCCTGTCCACCCGTGCCCTACCTTGTGAAGATCTCGCCCCGTACCCGTCGTATCCCGCCCCCTGCCCCATCTTGTCCTGCCCGCGCCCTGTCCCGTCCTGCCCCGCCCCATGTCCCGTCCTGTCCCGCCCCGTGCCCTATCCTGTCCCGCCCGCGCCCTGTCCCTTCCTGCCCCGCCCCATGCCCTGTCCCGCCCCGTGCCCCGTCCTGTCCCGCCCGTGCCCCGTCCTATCCCGCCCGAGATGATGGGTCGCCCGGTGTGTGATAACATCATTACGGCGGGCCGACTGTCGCTGAGACTGATGCCGCCGGTACGGGCCACGCATAGCGGCCGGGACAGAGACGTGGGCTGGATACCATCAGCGACCGACGGGCAAAGGACAGAGGACAGAGGACAGGTCACTGACCGGGCGAGACGCACCGGACCGAGAGTGGTAAACAGCTGCCACGGCGCGGCGGCGTTTGAAAAGGAAACTCCAGCTATTGAGAGTTGAGACAGAACTGGCCTGACGTAGTTACTCGGCAAAGCCGTGTCCATCAAAATAACAAAACCGACAGAAATTTTCTTGCTATCAACTGAAGTCTGATGAATTCGCTGTATTTTATCACTATCATTATAACAGAAGCACCGAAATCTACAAGTTGGTTGGCTATCCACTTATCCAGCATCGACGCTTTCATCTGCTGATAGCGTATCAAGCGTTCTCTTCATGCGTTTACCCGACCTTTTATGTCGTTTATGACGCGGTGCGGAACGTAGATAAAGCTGCTTGGATCGACCGCTGCGGATGTGGTGGAACCGCTCCGGCGCGGCGTGCGGGAGCCGGGAAGTGCTCCTGCGACCGGTGTCGCTTGTAATCGACAACGGTCGACCACACGCACAGTCGACCGGTGTATGCTCGCTGGCGGTATCTGCTCCAGTCGACCGTTGTATCCGCAGGTTGCTTGAAATAGCCAAACACTATTCGTTAGAATTGTGTTTTTCTATTGAAAAATTACCGGAGCAGTTTGAGGTTGGGGTATGTTTTCCATACTTGGCAGCGATTGGGGGAATCTTGTATGCTCGCTGGCGATCTCTGCTCCAGTCGACCGTTGAATGCTTGCTGGCGGTATCTGCTCCAGCGACCGTTGTGGCTGCAGAGCTCCGCCGGGCCGGGCGTCTGCCTTCAGTGACATCGATCCCCGCTAACCAGCCCCGCTAATCGGGTTAGTGGCCGCCCCCTTCTCCGCCACTCTGCCGTCTGACTCACCAGCTCTACCTGTGCCCTGCACCTGCGGGCAGAGCACAGAGGGGCCGGCGAGAGCAGCGGGAACAGTCCGGAACGGTATCGGGGCTTGGTGGAATCCGCCGCATGGCCTGCTATACACAGGTGATAAATTCGAGAGGAGCTGTGTTTGTTTTAGTTTGTTCTAGTTGGCAAATGAAGAGAGGTTCTGTGGTGACAGGTGGAGCTTTATTGATATTGGTTCTGGAAGGAGCTATCCTTGTTTTGTTTTGTTGTTTTGTTTTCTTTCCTAATTGAGGTAGCTGTTTTCAATAACATTGTCCGCACCCCACAGACAATTCCTTTTCGTGGTTAAAAATGTTATTTTGCTTAGAATTTCTTTGACATGCCAGGAGCTAAGAGCTAATGGCAGCGCCCATGGCTTCTCTTTTGGTGGCAAGGGCTCGAGTGCACTTCCTTTCATTTTGGCCTCGCACTTGGTAGCAGAAACCTCAAACATTTGAAACAACTATGGAGCCAAAAATAGGAGCAAAGCATGCAAAGGCACACTACAAAGCCGCCGATAAACTTAACACAGCTGACTGACATCCCCATCGAGTGGATCAAGCTTTGATGCAAAGCTAACTTCAGACCACTTCAAAGCCAGTAGTAAATCCCGGTGGCCTTTGCCGCGTTGCCAGCCCCTGCGCTCCGTTCCGCCCTGTGTGCGGTCGGCCCCGGCCTGTGCGGATGCTGCTCTCCGCCGCGCCGGCGCCGCGCCTCTCGGCCGGTAATGAATGGGGTCTGATCTGGCCGGGCTCTCGGCAGACGGCCGACCGGCGGACGCCGGCGTTTTTGCCGTGTCGGCGCCTGTCGGTCCTCGGCGAGCGGGGACCAGGCGCACCGGCAGACACTCTCACCGAGGTGGGCTCGGAGCCCTGTGACGGCCACGTCTGTCGGTGTCGACTGGGATGGGGTTAGCGGGCGGCGCAGACAGGTTATGGCGAGACGCGAGAGAAACGTCCGGCGGCTCCGGGCGATGACAGCGGGCAGACGGCTGTTGACATTGCGAACGAGGCTATGACAGTTCTATGAGTTATTGTTGCACGCTAAAAGGTAGGTAAATTGATGACACCTTGTGGGATAATTGAGGCGATATATGGAGCAAAAGGGCGCCTATCGTGTCAATAAGAGCAGTTATTTTTTAATGCCGGCGTCTGGGCTCATCCCACCCACATCACATTTCACTGCCAGTTAGAGCGTCCTGCTGTCGGCGGTAATTTTAATTTCCGCCCGGCCTTCTGCTGATGAGGCCCTGCCGCTTCGATCCGTGCCTCGCATGCTAATTGCTGATTCCATCAATCGATCAACGACGCGTGAATTAACGGAATGGCTGATGCGTCGCAGCGGCTTGTTAACACATTCCGTCGTTTTTACGTCGAACGCTTCACTCTTGCGTATGCTTTAGACATGCCTAAACTGAAAATCATACAAAGACAAACTGTACCGAACAGCTCTTAGGCAAGCGCTCAAACAACTTTATCCTGAATACCTATCCCACCTTGTAAGGCATCTTACGCGTGAACCTGACAGCCGTTCACATCGGTTTTACATACCTGCTGTCTGTGAACATCAGGCACGCATGCATGTCATCGCGTCGGCCCGTCGCCGGTACCCGTCTGGTGGGGCGGGCGCTGGGGCGGCGTGCCGGTCACTGCCTGCCCAGCGTGATGACTGATGGCGCGTATTAGCAGCCGGCGAAGTGGACATTCTGTTCCCACGCCGACCGAGACAGTCTGGCGATGGCGACAAGGTTGTTCGCAGTGGAACCCCGGGTGGGAACCTAAAGACTTGTGACCGCGAGTGGAACTGAGTTACTGAGAAACAAGACATGAAGGAGAACGAGAGGTATGCTGGATGCTGGATGGAGTTCTGTTTGCCTGAACGCAGATTGAGACGAAACCTGGCTAGAACGCCACTGATTAGATCGAAACGTTGCAGATCCAAGGATCGAAGCTTTTGAAAGAATGATCTCAGTTGTCCCGGGAAAATCCCAGTGTCAGTAAAACTGCTAACAAATCTTGGGTGCTGCTGGGATCGTTTTTCACAGCCTTTCTGTATCTCAGATCTCATCGCGCCAGTATTTACTATTTAGTATTTACCTCCCGGTGTGATGGTCCCACTCGACTACTGTGTCTCATTGCAAGCGATGGGAATCTATACTCCACGAAATATGCAGTATGCTCACAATTTATCATCGCGTGCTACTCGTTGCCAACTTTGGCGATACGTGTTTCAGATGGCAAAACCCGATATCAGAAAACGTACTGACCATCTTGCTCGATACCAAACTTATTGGTGTATGTTAACCCTCACTCAATACCATCGAACCCCGAGCATCACCCATCTGATGAGGAGTAATGGAATATATGCTTTACCCCCTTCCTTACTCTCTCACAGTCACACCCTTTATCGTTCGCACGAGTTCGGCTCTAGCCGTCCGCGCGCCACGCGCCGGGCGGCGGGCGGCGGCGGGCGGTCCCGATGCCATCAAGAGGTGGCCGTTCATCAGGCTGTCATCGTGCCATCGATCGGGCCCGGTGTGGCGCGCGGGCCGGCCCCGTGTGCCCCGGTGTGTGAGCCGCCCGGACCGGCCCGGACCGGCGCGGACGGCCGCTGAGTTAGTGCTGACCACTAATGGACCAGTCACCACCGCCCCGGGACCGAGCACCGCGTGCCGTGTGGTCCGCGCTAGTTGGGAGACGTGGATGGGACTCGAGTTCGGTATGGGATAATGAGCTGCACCGCATAGCTTATTCGAGGTGGTGCTATTCTTGGCGACCGCCGCCGCCGAGCCGTCAATCTGAGAGGAAATATGAGATGATCTAGTTACTGTGCACTAAGTAGAAAACATTTGCATTATGTTTATTTTCTAAATTATTTCCTCATTATCGTAATAGTTGTGTCCATAATTACCTCCAGTAATGGTGGCTCGCGGGCGACTTTCCATCCTGCCCATTATGACTGACCTGTCGGTCTGGACCGTTCCGCGGAGCGGTCGGTCGGTCGGTCGGCCCGCTCGCCGTGACCCCACAGCGCGGTGGTCCCATCAGTCGCCCCCGGCCGGCCCGTGGACGTCGCGTGACCGGCCGGGCCGTGCGTGAGCGCTGAGTGAGTCGTAATCCCAGCACCGGACCCCTGTTTACCTATCGGCCGGATTGGCCGGCTAATCAGACGGTCACTGCCCGCCGCCGACGGCCGCTCATTAGTGGGGAGAGGGTTCCTGTCTGCGGCCCGACTGTCCCACGCTGCGGCCTGACTGTCCCACACTGCTCCCAGACTGTCCCACACTGCCTCTGACTGTCCCTCAATGCCCTTACGGTCCCACAATGCTCCCAGACTGTCCCACACTGCCTCTGACTGTCCCTCAATGCCCCTACTGTCCCACACTGCGCCCTACTGTCCCACACTATCCCCGACTGTCCCATACTACGGCCAACGGTCCCACACTGTCCCACACTGCGCCCGACGGGCCAGCGGATAGGAGGCTAGGAGGACTGCTGTTTGTTTAGTAACCGGTAGGAATTTTTGTTTTGATACACTTTTCATCCCTATCGAAACGCTTTCAGTGTTGTTTTCATCTGCGGTCCAGTACCACAGTTAATGTTTTTGTTTGCCATATGCGCTCCATGTTTTACCCTATGAACCATTTATTTCGGCTGCCACGTGGAGGGCTGTGCCCGTCTGAATTAATTGGTGTTTGTTTAATATTCGTTATGGTAGCTGAACGCCACCGTTTCATGTTGACAGGCTGTTGGTGCAGTGAATTAGCGCCACCTGTGGCCGTCGTCTCGGGCGCGTCTGTTCCCTCGGCCGCTGTCTCGGAGTACTCTCCACCACTCACTCCTTTCAACGTGTGGCGTGTGCCGCTCGGCGCCGCCACCCGCTAATAGCGCTGTCCGCTTAGAGGCCGGCTGACGAGTGAGACCATTTCCTGGGCCAGCCGGCGCCTGGTCGGCGCGCGATTTACAGCGCTCATTACCGCGGCGCGCGCCGGCCGAGGGCGAACCGGAACGGAACGAGACGGAAAGGAACGGGGCGGGACAGAACGATACGGAACGGAACGGGACGGAACGAGACGGAACGGACGAACGGAGAGGGGTGGGCCGTGACCGAGGGAGAAGGGAGCGCGAGGAGCGGATAGGTAGGGTAGGCTGGGCTGGATGGAGAGCGAGATACGGAGATAGGAGGGCAGGACGGAACTGGTTTGAAAATTGCCGTGGCCGGGCGGGCTGATGATACAGACCGGTGCTATATGGTCCTGGGCCGCCGCGGGGTAGGTCGGCGGGGGCGGGCCGGGCCGGCGAGCCACCCGCCCCCGAATACCGCACATAGCTGGCGGCCCGGCCCGGCCCGCCGGCGCGGCGGCCGGCGTGGTGGGTGGTGAGACGAGCCACTGATGGATGACGGCTGATGGGCGGTGGGAGGGACCCGGTGAGAGCGCTAAATGATAGACGAAAGACGGGCACCTCCGGAAAGTAAAGTGGTCTACACTCTGCGGTTGGTGACAGCGCTAAATGATAGACGAAGGACGGGAAGGCTGGTGGTCTAGGCTCTGCAGTCAACGGGAGCGCTAAATAATACAGGACGGGATGATACCTACGGAAAGGCTGGTGGCCTAGGCTCTGCAGTTGGTGGGAGCGCTAAATAATAAAGGAAGGATGGACTGAAAGTTAAGTAGGTGGCCTACACTCTGCGCAGCGGTTGTAGACCGTGCCGATATCGAGGTAGTTTGTGTTGGTTGACGTGTGTTTTACGTGTAACGGTGTGATCTTGTGACTTTCTGTGGTGGTTACTGGCCTCTCAATGCCTAATGTAGTGTGTTTTATCTTTGCAGGTGCTGCGGTACTGTGACCACATCCACGGCAAATGGCACTTCACGGAGATCCGGGCCATCTTCTCTCGGCGCTACCTGCTGCAGAACACCGCCATCGAGATCTTCCTCGCCTCGCGCAGTGAGTGATCTATCCGGGACGCATAGTGGCCCGGCCCCACATCACCCGAGGGGGAGTGCATGACTCGTTACTGGCCACAACCCCTAGCGCTTCACTCCGTTCCTCTCCTCGCGCTGTCAGTGATAACACCGGGGACAGAAGAGCGCACAGTGGCCCCACATCACCCGAGGGGAAATGCATGGCACTGAGACCTGAGTTCCTGAGTGGACATAGGATCCCTAGGGCTTCCCTCGCTTGCTCGTTCGCTCTATGGTCTATCTCAATTTTACGTAGACGCCAGGTGGCATATGCTAAATGTGTGGCATATGTTTGATGTTGATAAATTTTGATAATTGCTTTACAAATCATGCACAACAGGAATAACAACTGCCTAATTACGTTTCAAGTTACGATGCGATGAAAGTAAAATACGAGGCTCTTCCGTCGTGGGCCTTTGTTTCGGCCAGTGTGGTTAGAACACATGGACTCAGCAGGCTCCAGTGGGGTCCAGTGGGAGACGCAGCCAGTCACATTTCACATCATCAACAACTCGCGGCGGTGGATGAAACAACATCCCTGGCACTCTAGTTTCCAGGGCACTCAGTCGTCGTATTCAGTCCTGTCTCAGTATCGATTATTTTCATCGGTATTTTCATATCGGTTATTTCCAGTCAGTCCCCCTAAATGACATCCCGTTTCCAGCACTCCTTCCCGTGCGCACGTGTCTCTCACCCCGTTTGCCTGCCGTTACCGCCGGTAGCGGGTGGGCCCGGGGCGTCAATCACCGTTCAACAGCGCCACCGTCAGCCGTTACTGCCAGCACTTGACGGGTACCTCCGCTCTGTCACCGGTAAATCAGGACGGCACCGCGCCCACTTGGCGTTGCCATGGCGACCGAGTGCAACACACTCCATTGCCCGTCGTTGCACTGTCAGTGATGACAGCTAACGGTACTGCGAAGGCTTATTTCGACATGCATAATGCATGGAAGGGTTGAGGGATTCTGGTGATTATTGCAGTTTCGATGCATGCACATTGCACAACTTACACGCAAAACTGATATGTTCATTTTGAACTTAACGTTTCGTTTCAAACCTGAGCCTGTCGAACCCGTGTTTCATATGAAACTAGAGCGTTTTCCATTTCTTTGGCGTTTTTCAGCCGTTCAGGCATGCTGCTAAGTGATTACATTGTTGCGCATCAGACATCGCTGAGCATTCAGTTGGTGAAATAGTAGTTTGCATTGCGGTTTGCAATTTGCCCACCTCCATTATGAATTATGGAATGTAATGCACATAATGCGGTACAGAGTATTCATTATTCGGTGTTAGATATGTCAGATAAGACTGTCCATAGAGTGATTAAACCTCCCCGCCAACGAGTCGCCAAACCGACAAACCCGCCCGGGCCGGTAGGCCTGTGCTGCCCCTATCGCTGACACGACCCATGCCTAGCATAGTCGTGGACTATGTTGGACTGTTCATTTATTCCCTTCTCTTGCGCTGAAGGCTGGAATGCCGCCGGCGGCACTTTTCCGATAAACGACGGCGGGCAGCGATGACAAGAAGTGTAGTACGTTTTGGGATGATAGTGACCGTCCCGCCCCCGCCGCCGCCCCCGCCCCCGCCCTAGCCCGCAGCCATGGACCGCCCAGCGTTGGATGGGTTATTAATGACGGCTATCCGAATGCCTGCCTGCTGAGAGGCGGCCACGGCGGGTGGTCCGCGGATAATCGACTCTGGGTTAAACTGTTTTCTTCCTGTTGTTTTTCTTCTGTGTGGCTGGGTATTTTCCACAATTAAAATCCTTCCTCAGTAGCGTGAGAGTGCTGGGTCGCCGAGGAGAAGCCTAATGAGAGCCGGTTGATGCCGTTTCCGTGATTTATATTTGCTCTCGAGGGAACGGCCTGCGACTGATCGCGTTACAGTCAGATGAATCCGGCGAGCGGAGTCGTTCCACCCGGACATTGCGATCATGTCGAGCGTTCCAATCTAAATTCCCCTGTCTGCCCGGAATTTTACAATAGGACGGTGGAGGTCGCGACCTTCAAAGCGGCCTCACCTTATGTTGGCTGTGGTTTCATACATTTGCTGGATGATTAAAATTAGAAATATGGAGCATAAACTAACGACCTTATGTCCTTTCAACAAAACTAAATCCGGTTTTGAACATCACCATTATCCAAGGGGGCTGTGTGGCCATGTTGTTGTTATGCATCCGTTACTGCCGTCGCACGAGGTCCAGGATAAACCACACAACATCCACCCAGCTCTAGCCCTCCACACAGTCCGGTGGGACCCACCGCAGTCGGTCCCGTCCGTCCGTCCGTCCGCTGGGTCCACACAACATCCACCCACCCAGCTCTAGCCCTCCACACAGTCCGGTGGGACCCACCGCAGTCGGTCCCGTCCGTCCGTCTGTCCGCTGGCCGTCCCGCTCGGTGACACAAAAACAGCCCATGGCCACGGACGGAGGATGGACCTGTGGTTTTTACGTGCACCGTCTCAGAGAGAAGCTCCGTCCTGCGATACATGCGCCTAGCACGGAGGTCGGCCGCAGGGATGAGCCTGGAGATACCTCCCGAGGTGGTCTTTGTGGTGTGATGGTAATGAGTGTGTTTGTTTTGAGTTTGATCTGAGCTTAAAGAGACGTGTAGATGTTTTTTCTGTGGGTAGTTGCAGTATCCACTGTTATGCGAATTCATGCATTATTTTGTACAAGTCGAAGAGGTGAAATAAGCAAACCGGTTTATTTTTTAGACAGGCAGATCACAATAATATGTTCTTGGAAATCTAGCGTTTGTCATGGACAGCAGGTTTCGCATCATCCGTGTTGGTCGGCCGCAGACATGTTTCTTTTCTATGGCCTGGCGGACCTGGCTGGATTTAGCTCTTCTGACTGCATTCCTGTTGAATAATTCTCTCCCGGTCCAAGACGCCACGCTAAGAAGCCCGGGCCGGCGGTCTGTCGATGTCCAATGGGCCGTTTGAGCTATCCGTCTCCTGCCACCTGTGTCCATGTTTTAGCCGCTGACATCTGACATATGCCCACCGCGGCCCGGCGGTATGAGTCCCTGTTCTCCCACATGCCATCACAATGATAGGATAGGCACTGAGAGGTGGAGTAGTCCGAGTCGAGCCGCGAGGGTGGGCGGCGTCGGAAGGTCGTCGGTCGCGTCGGACGGCCATCTTGGTCGGTGGGGCCGCCGACGCCGACGGTCGTCGGGATCGACGGGCACACGGGCGACTGTCGGTCCGCGTCGGCTGTAACTACTGACGGACGAGCGGCGCCGACTGATGTGGACGCTGGTTTAGGATGGTTTTATTTATTTATATTTATTTAGGGCTTGGGATGCAGGCGGCCAGGGAGGTGTCAGAAGTGAAATGTATTGATAGGTGACGGATGCCGATAGAGATGTCAGCTTCCACGCTGGTTGATGGTCGAGTTGGGATAGGTAACGGTTGTGTAAATATTGGACGAGAAAGCCTGACTGGCTTGTTGCCTGCTCCGCTCAATAATGATAGGCGTTCTGCTGGGCTCGCCTGAGGTCAACTTAGGTCCTATCTGTGACTGAATCAGACCAGTGACGCTGCGGACTGCTGGTCTGCTGGTCCATAGTACCTACTGGTCTGCCATCCCAGACCACTGGTCTGCCACCCCAGACCACTGGTCTGCCACCCCATATTACCGGGCTGCCACTGCCCCCTGCTCCTACCGCTGTTGTGATTACAGCACGGAACCAGCCCGGTTCCGGCGGCGGTCAGTCTCTCGCCCACTAATGACCGCCACTGACCACACCGGCCAATCGGTGATAAATATAGCGGCGTTAATTCGACCGTGGTGATAAATATAGTCACCGGTAATGACGTGTCCCGCTGTCGACTGATCTGGCCCCGTGAGGACGGATTTGGACCGATGTGGACGGATTGGTCCACGTGCAGATGGATGTGACGCTGGCATGGGGGCTGGCTGACGCACTGATTAGCTGGTTAATTCTTGCTTATCACGAAGTGATGCTATATTTTATTATTGTATTCGTTACTCGCTCGCATAACTATACCTACCCTAATGAGTGTAAATCAATTGTGGTATGTAAACAATATGTAAACAACAGTTGATACATTATGTTGAAGCGAAGGAGGCCGGATGGCATTAAATACTGCTGACACGAAAATGCCATGTTTCTCATGACAAGAACTAATGAATATAACTAACCGCAACTCACTACCTGGCGTTTACATTCATCGTATCTCCCATTGCTTACCGCCCCCCCCCCCCCCCATGATGTTCTAGGTCCCAATCTAACCATGTTGTCCCTGTGTGTCCGCTGCAGCCTCTGTGATGTTCAACTTTCCCGACTCGGCGACCGTGAAGAAGGTGGTGAAGGTGCTGCCGCGGGTCGGAGTCGGCGTCAAGTACGGCATCCCGCAGACCAGGTGAGGGCCGGGCAGTGCGGGACGTACCTACTGACCGGTCACCCCGGCAGGTCACGGGTGGGGAGTACCTAGTGGTCGATAGACAGTCTGGGAGGGGTAAGTGGCGATGCTTATTTGGCTTATCCTAGGGTCAGTGATAGGATGATGACACACCCCAATGGTATGACGACATATACCGGTGGTGTGCGGTGTCACGAGCCCGTACATCTCGCTGAGCGGATGGTGGCGCATTGTTTACTCAGGCATCTGGGTCGCTGAGCCACACGGGGCTATAGGTCGAAGTTCGATCGATCGTCTGCTCTCTGAGAAAACACAGGCCCCACTGGGAGCCCTCTGTCCCAGTTCTGCGCTTCACAATGGGTCTGGCACATCCGCCGTATCATTTATTATTCTTTAAACGAACTGTTTGCCTTCGGACGCGTTCATTTATTTCAGTTTACGGCGCGAGACGAGCATTAATTAATGTTGGTTTTTGCTAAATGCCGGCTGGGAGCGGCGGCCAGCGGCGGCGGGTCGGCCGGTGGCCGGCGCTCGGCACACCTGCTGGGTGGAAGTGGGTCCGGTGGGCGGGCCGGGCACTGATAGGGAGCAGGCGCCGCCCTCGGCCGGACGATGCCCCGCCGGGCGATCCGCCGCGCCGCGCCGAACGAGCTGACGATTTGTTTTGGCTCTGCCGAGATAAATATGACGCCGTCTGGCTCTGATGGATGGTGGGTCCGAGCTGCTGGACAGATACAGGACGCGAGACGCTGGGCTGTGACAGTCGAGAGGTGGTCGACGGGCTGCAGCCCGTCCAACTCTCCTGGCCGGCTCTAATACGACAATCAAACTTAACCATGCCAAAGCTTGTATAAGCGTCACGGCACCGTCCATGCCTCCACCCCCAGCTCACCGAAGTGCGATTCCTCCACCCTTTGACTGCCCGCTTGGCTGTCGATGATAGACGGGTCCTTGGCGGGCTCACTGCCAACTCGACCGTACCGACCCCCCCTCGCCGCTCTATGCACGGTGCTCGGTAGCTCGTCATTATTTACCCGGCTGCGGTCCACTGGTGACAGACACAGTGGGTTTTATTATTTATCTGTGCAGTTTGGTGGTCGTTGTTATGACACATTTGCGGAAGTGGCTGGTACCTAAATGTGTGGTTACTGGTTATGCTCACTGGCTATATTTTATGCTAGGATGTAACTGTCGTCATTTTACCGAAACAACGATTTTGATGGTGCATCTCTTCGTTCGTTGTGCCTATCGTAATGCGTAAGATCTTTCCTTTGCTTGGACATAACTAGTCATTTGAACTTGGTTTGCTCTTGCTCTTGGACGGGTGTTTTGAGTATTTGTCCGTATGTTTGCTCCTGGCCCGTGTGTCACTGTAACACCCTCTAACTCGTGTGTCCTCTCGCCAGGAGAGCGTCCATGATGGCACCCCGCCAGCTGTTCCGGGCCTCCAACATGGTACAGAAGTGGCAGCGACGCGAGATCTCCAACTTCGAGTACCTCATGTTCCTCAACACGATCGCAGGTGAGCACTGAACACGAATCGGAAACCTCAAACTCGTGAGAGGTGTCGTGTTTGTTGTTTGAATAACACGACCAGTTATACTTGTTGAGCATGGGGTATGTTAATTATGTTGTAGAGAGTTATCGGGTTATGTTTGGCCTTTTGGCTTGTCAACATGCCTTTTGCCTACTGTCGGCATCTCATGGTACGGGCCCCAGCGATTCATTTATTGGATAGGACTTCCACTGGTTTCTAGATGATGACGTCATTTTTCGGTTAATAAGGACGAAGTGAATGAAAGCAACTAACATGATGGTATCATACGTGCGATGTGTGAATCATGGTCAGCGATACTGACCTTAACATGTTAACACATCCGGAGATCGTGAATGGCTGCCGTTTGATTAGAGTTCCCAGCACTAGGCGGTGAGACCTGCTTGTACCGAACACGATAACAAGCCTGCCCGGCACGTTAGCCGGCTGAGAAATGCCCTATAAACATGAGCGATATGCGAACTGATATGCCGTTAGCTCATTATACCGGCCACAGGCCTGGAGTTGCGGCCGCTAATTGTTTGTTGTAACGGCCTGCCCCGGAAGGATGGCGTCGTTTGCGCCGCATTTCCGGCACTAGTCGGGGCTGTTGGCGGTTGCGGAGCCGGTGTTCAGACCCTCGCCGACCGGGGAGGCGGGCGGGCGGCTCTCCCAGCGCGCCGACCACCGGCGGCGCTCACAATATTCACTCTGCAGCCGCCGGACGGCCGCTGCATGGCCGCGCTAACACAGGGGAAGGCCTGCATAACAGCCGCCACGTGCGCCGGCCTCCAATTATCCGGCACCGGCGCCGGTGACGGCTCTTTTCACGGCGGTTGGCTGGCGGCGAGCGTCGTCATGACAACGGCCGCGTCCGGGCCGGTAAAACACGGCCCGACACGGCGCCGCTTTGTTGAGCGGAGAGTGATGCGCTCCGTGCGCTGACGGCCGCTCCGATGATAACACGGCTGGGCCGGCCGTTATGGTCGGCTCGGCCCGCCGGCGCCGATTACCGCGCTGTGCACGACCGGTGTGCGGCGTGCCCTATGGTCGATTCGCGTCAGGGGCGCCGTGTAGCGCCTACCGGCACCAGCAGCGACGGAACGCAGCTGGCTGGTCTGCACGCCGCTCCCGAGGCGGGGTGACCCGCGGCTGGCCCGTCTCCGCGGCGGGGCCCCTAATTTGACATGACACCGGGGCGTGCTGTTGGAGGGATGCGGTTGGAGTGAACGCCAGGCAGGGTTTGCGGTGGGAGAGGGTAGATGAAAGGCAGTTACCAGGAGTTAGTACCGAGAATAGAACAACGAGGAAGCTGAGGTCATTGGTACGGAGAATGCCTTTATGACGAGCGAACCGAATGTTGCAACTCGAGCTCTTAATTGCAATATTGGCTTCAATCACTGTCCACCACCCGCGTTATCTTGAAGCCGTCTCCGTGGTAGCCTTGCGGTGGCGGAATGTGTCATCGCTTCCAAACCACCACTTCACATTACGACCAATGTTTCTACTTCTTATATTGTCCGGTGTGGTGAGCCTCTTGGCTGTCATTTAAAACGACACTAAACTCCTCACATTGCGCAATGCGGCAGTGATTTACGGCGCAGCGATCTTGCACCGGCGGGGTATCGCCGATATTTAATATCACTTTCGGCCGCCGGCCGGTCGCCAAGACGCCTTATCAGTCACGCCGATCTGATTAACCGAAGGCACCCGGTGTCGTTTCTAGCCTGACGTTAAAACAAAGCGCATGGGAACGGAGGTTTAGCTGTGAGCGGCGGTGACACGTCGTAACTTAGCGTCTGTCCCGCGCCGCCCCGTGTCTTCAGTGCCTGGGACGGTGCTCTTCAGCCTCATGCGGGGGCGCTTTGGCACAGGCTGATTGAAAAGTGGCAAGTGCTGCCGAGATAAATCACATGAAAACCATCATTAGCTTTTGCTGAGGTTGACAAATGAACATTCAAATGGTATGGTATGTTTATAATGTATTGGCAAATGTCTTATCTAATGACTTTGTGAAGGGTACGTGTCTCATGGTAATCCGTCAGAACATGTAACACTGATTGTGGATGGTAACGTACGATGCGAGATCGCATTTCTACATGAGCCAGCCTCCGCGGTTTTCTTCTTGCCTACCTAACTGAAGAGCTTGGGACTGGGGTGGGTGACGCGACCCTCGCTGCGAGCGGGGCGGGTTTCCTCTTTGATAGAGAAGCCCTGTGACAGGTCTGGTGGGGACCTGGAGCGGCTGGTGACCTACAAATGTTGCCGACCAAAAGGCGCCAAACTCAACGTTAACGTATAGGCTTAGACGCGGGAGTATTGTGCCATGTTTCCAGGTAATTGATGTGATGCTTCAGTGTTCCACCTCATTGCATGGCTTTAACACGTCATCGCCATGGTTTTCAATTGCCAAGTCATTCATATCTACCTACGATCTTGTAACCTGGACCTGCGACTTGTGAATGACATCAGCAAACTGTTTTCACCCCATTGTAAGCACATCACTGACGCCTCTCTATCGTGTCTGTTCTCCGGCCAGGTCGGACGTACAACGACCTGAACCAGTACCCGGTGTTTCCATGGGTGATCACCAACTACGAGTCGCCAGAGCTGGACCTCAGTCTGCCGAGCAACTACCGCGACCTGTCCAAGGTCAGAGCCGGGCGGGCGCGCCCGTCCCCGTCCCCCAACACCAGTGGACCGTTAGTGTCGTCCGTCAGTCACCAGCGACCGGTCCGTCAGTCAGCAGCCACCGACTGACGGCTTCTGGTGACATTGTTTTCTTTTTGCATCAGCCAGAGGGTTGGATAAACGTTTTAATTCGATCTCTGCCCTGGCTCATGAGGCCTAATCCTTACCCTACCCTCAAGTTCCACTCCTTTGGTTCATCATCTATTTCTGCCGCCGCCCTTCTTGTCCCCTGTCCCCTGTCCCCTGTCCCCACCCACGCGAGTTCCGTCGTGTCCCGGTGACAATTTATTGAGATGGAGTGTGTCCGATACGCCAGACGGGGGACGGATAATGAACTCATCACTCGACGGGCACCGGCTCGGTCAAATAAACCGAGCTGCGTGTGGTCCTCTGCGGGCCTGGGTGCAGCCGGAGAGAGAGAGAGGGTGGGGCAGCAGCGGGATAGAGCGAGGGCGCGGCGCTGATTATTTGACTAACGGACATGGTCAAGTTGTTTCTGAGGATGGAATCTCTGTCTTTCTGTCTGTATCTGATATCTCTCTCTCTCTCTCTCTCTCTCTCTCTCTCTCTCTCTCTCTCTCTCTCTCTCTCTCTCTCTCTCTCTCTCTCTCTCTCTCTCCCCTCTCCCCTCTCCCCTCTCCCCTCTCCCCTCTCCTTTTTTCTTTTTTCTTTTTCCTCTCTCTTTCTCTTGCTGTCTCTCAGCTCGGCGACTGCTTATCGCCTTCCCCCTCACTCCATATCCCCGTGACTGACTTTAGTTTGTGCCCTTATAACAGCCGGTGGGCGCCCTCAACCCGACTCGGAAGTCGTTCTTCGAGGAGCGCTACAACTCGTGGGAGCACGACCAGATCCCGCCGTTCCACTACGGCACTCACTACAGGTCAGTTTGGCATCTGGGTGAGGATAGTACGACACTCACTACAGGTCAGTATGGCATCTAGGTGAGAATAGTGCGACACTCACTACAGGTCAGGTCAGTATGGCACGGGCTCACGACAGATTAGTATGGCGTCTAGTACAGGTAGGTCAGTACGGCACTCACTACAGTTCGGTACGGTACTCACTATAGGTCAGTATGGGGCACACGACTAATCAGTGTAAGGCAAAGCAAATAAGTATGGCAGCTACATAGTGCAAGTCGGTACTGAGCCTCTTATAGTGGAAATTGTAGCGTGTGGACGTGAGCCACGTCGTCTTGTGAAACAATCTGCGTGAATTACAAAAGCATTTCGGAACTAGAATATATCTAACTTGTTGGTGTTGGCTGCCCCGTTGAATCCGTCTGGCCAAACAATGGTTCGCCCTGGACTTAGTTCCAATGTTCCCCGAAATGACCCGACGTGCCTTGGCTGACCCGAGCCGCTCTAACCTGGCGTCTGCCCGTCCCCCAGCACGGCGGCGTTCACGCTGAACTGGCTGCTCCGGCTGGAGCCGTTCACCACCATGTTCCTGGCGCTGCAGGAGGGCAAGTTTGACCACCCCAACAGGCTCTTCTCCTCCGTGCTGCTCTCGTGGAAAAACTGCCAGCGCGACACCAGTGATGTCAAGGTGGGAGCTGAGAGAGCGATTAGCGTGGGACGTATGATAAAGTGACGACGATTGATTGCAGATGGAGGTGGACACATGGTTACCATATTCACATTTCATGGTGATAATCGTGTTTGAAGACGTATGGGGTGAATTGGGTGTGTTTCTGAGAGAACTTAGGGTTTTGGTCTGTGCTAGAAAAGATAAGACAAGCTGTCTGCTTGTGACCAGTGCGCGCGATTTATTCTGATTTGAGTCAATGCATCGGAATATCTATTTACGTCAAACTCATTTGTTACAGTCTTGTTTTTGTCAATGTTCTGTGCCGGGACTTTATCGTTCTTCCTTTCTTCCTCGTCCCTCAGGAGTTGATACCGGAGTTTTTCTACCTGCCCGAGATGTTCATCAACCGGTCGCAGTACAAGCTTGGGCAGATGGAGGACGGGATGACAGTCGACAACGTGGCGCTGCCGCCGTGGGCGCACTCACCCGAACACTTCGTCAGGACCAACCGCATGGTGAGGGGTGGGCCACGGCGACTGATTTGTTTTGTTGGGTTAGGCCCTTTCGGTCTGGCAAGACCATTTCAGAGCCGGGAGAATGATAGGATAAAGGGGGAGACATTGGTCTGGGCAGGCACCCTAGTGAGTCGCCGGGGCTGAGCCCGTCCAGAGGACAGGCCACCCAGCCCCAAGGCACTCACTGCACCCGGCTACGGTGTGCGCTCCCTCGGGAGCAGCGGTGCCGCTCCAAGGGAGCGGCCCGCATGAGATAAAGTTGCCTGTCCAGCCCGGAGGGGGGTTGAGGCGTGGAGGAGAAGGATTTCAATATCCTGAGGATAGAAGCACGGAACGGTGACGGCGACTGAGACAGGTGGTGCGATGTAATGCGACGAGTGTGGGAGAATGTGCTCGTTTTGCCACGTTGCAGGAATTCCGGGACACTTAACCAACGCCGTGTCGCGTTGAAACTCCAGTCAATTTTATATTTACCGCGCTGAGTAGTGCAGGTTATGTACAAACTTCGACTACTGTATGTACATAATTGAGCTGATATGTGCCGAGCGGTGCTTGTATCGCTCGGTACTCCTGGCGCCACGCAGCGTGTGTTTGCGAATCACTAGTTGTTGTTTCGGCCGCGGCAGGCGCTGGAGTCTGAGATCGTGTCGTGTCAGCTGCATCAGTGGATCGACCTCATCTTCGGCTACAAACAGCGGGGTGAGAACCTGTCGAGCGCAGCTATCACTATCGAATGCAAAGTTAACTATACTGTCTGTCGAACCTAATCTTGGGTTTGATAAGCTACGCAAGTAGCGGTGTCAGGTCGGGTTGATTTAAACTCACTCTAGGGATACTCCATTGGATTTCAATGAGCCCGCAGTTCGCTGTCGCCGCCCGTTGTCTGATCGTGTCGCCGGGTTCTCCAGGTCCTGAGGCGGTGCGGGCCACCAACGTGTTCTACTACCTGACCTACGAGGGCAACGTGGAGCTGGAGGCGCTCACCGATCCCGTCATGAAGGAGGTGGGCAGAGGGGGAGACAAGAGGAGAGAGGGAGTGAGGAAAAGGAGAGTGATCCTGGAAAGAGAGGGGTAATAGAGTGATGAGAGAAGAGGCTTTTATGCGCTTTGCGTTTTTTTTGTGCATTGCACGCTGGAGCTTGTGAGCTGAGAGTAGGGTATTTGTTTATTGCACCTTGACTGCAAGAGTTGTACCGCCGCTGACAGTTTTTATTTCTATTTCGTCAGGCAATCAAGAACCAGATCCGCAGTTTCGGCCAGACGCCGTCGCAGCTGCTGATGGAGCCGCACCCGCCGCGCAGCTCGGCCATGCACCTGGTGAGTGGGGAAAGGTGTGGATAGTGTAGTTTGGTGGGTGTGTGGGTGTAGGAGCCGCACTCGCCCCGCGTTTTGCCATGTGGTGGGGTAGCCGGTGGGGTGAACTAGTGGGTATAGTTGGTGGGTGATGACTGGCATACTTACACTTAGACTGACATACTGAATGACTTCTTACATGACATACACCAATTATTTCACGGACTCCCCTCAACCCCCAGAGTCGCCAATAACCCTCCCCCCCCCCCCCCCTCCGCCCGCAGTCTCCGATGATGTTCAGCGCGCCGCCAGAGGACGTGTGTATGATAATGAAGTTTGTCAGCAACTCACCAGTGGTCCACATCTCTGCCAACACGTACCCGCAGCTGACGGTGCCCTCTGTGGTGACTGTCACACAGAGCCAGCAGTTTGCTATCAACCGCTGGAACCCGCTCTTCAACAGTGAGTCGGACGGTGAGAGGGGTCAGAAGAAGGGTGAGAAGGGTAAGAAACAGTGAGCTAGAAGAATGAGATGGGTAAGAAATAGTAAGTGTCAGTAAGAGAGATAAACAGTGGGTTGGAAAGGGTGAGAAGAGCCAGAAGCCTGAAGCAGTGAGTTTTGAGGGTAAGAGGGACCAGAACCAGTGAGAGTCGAGAGGGTGAGAAGAGCCAAAAACAGGGTGAGAGGAGTTTTCTACAAACGTTTGTAGGATGTGATTTTAATTGTAAACGTAGGAGTACGCTGATTTTTGACAGTCGGTCTGAACGGGCCGGAACTGGGATTATACCAGTGGTTTAACATTGAATGAGCTATTCAGCAGTCATATTTTAAGTTCAACGGCGAGTAGTGGGTACTTAGTATGGGGTAGAGTATCTGGGGTTGTCTCAGTCTGACTGGGTTTGTGAACTGCGGGCTGTCTTAGGTGGTCTGTCTCAGGTGGTCTGTCCTAGTGGCTTTGGCTGTGGAAGTATGGGTGCTTCTTAGTTCGGCACCGTATCGCGTTGTTTTCGAATGGGTTTTATCTTGCACGATGTGAGTTTTATGACTGCGTCGAGGTGTCAGATACCCGATATGGTTCACCAGTGGTCCTGTTTTGAAGTCACTTAGCAGGTGGACATGCCAGGTTAACACGTACTTTTTTGTCTTTGGACGTCCGACCTATAACCGATTAGCTTACCAGTATAACGCCTTTTGGGGCGATTAACGGTGCGAGCGAGAGGGTGAGCCTTGCACGTGCGAAATTTCGAGGGTGTACCTCCAGCTGACTTGTGCACGGCACCCTACTAACCGGTCTCTAGCGATGTGCCAAATTTGAGCACAATCGGTCCAGCCGTTCTCGAGATCTGGAAGCGGCACCCTGCACGTGCGCACGTGCAAAATGGGTCCCAACTGACTTTTGCACGGCACCCTACTAACCGGTCCTTAGCCATGTACCAAATTTGAGCGCCATCGGTCCAGCCGTTCTCGAGATCTGGAATCGACCCCTGCACGTGCGCACGTGCAGCAGCACCCCAACTCTGGCACATGGATATGCATTGCCTAGTGAGTGCCTACCTACATGCCAACTTTCAGCGCAATCGGCCCAGTAGTTACCGAGATATTGCAACAATTACAAAGTGACACCTCTTCGTTTTGCACGTGGCACGTGCATAAGGGGTCACCCACATGCATCGGGAATAGTCCAACACTTGGTAGAAGGACCCCTACAAAAAGCTACCCTACAAAAATTACCGCGTGTAAATTGGTCAAGTGGTTGCTGAGATATAAGCCTCGCAAAAGCGTGACCACGGCCGGCCGGCCGGCCGGCCGGCCGCTCATACTCAGAAATTTCCGTTAATCTAAGGAAAGACTACGCTCGCTTCGCTCGCTCCGTAATCAAAATTACATTTTTTAATAACCACATCGGTTTGCTATCAATCACCAATAGCTCTTCGATGCCGAGTACTTGATGGGCTGATATAACTCAAGTGAGGGATGAGGACTAATTTCTGACGCCGGGCTCGCTAAGACAGCTAAGACCGGTATTAAAAATCCTACATGGAATAATTGTACTTGGTTCCTGGCTCCCGTCTGACCCGTCTGACCCTCTGTTCCTTGGACGCTCGCTGGTCCCCGGACCTCACTCTGACCCCTCTGTGTGCCCGCCAGGCGGCCAGTCGGCCAGTCCGCCGTACGCGGACGCGGGTACGCCGCCCATCAGCCTGCCGCTCTCCATGGACCCGGCGGTGTCGCAGCAGACGGGCGCCAGCCCGCCGGCGCGCCGACACCTGGGCGACAACTTCTCACAGCGGCTCGAGATGCGCTACAACAGCTTCATCACCACCGTCGACTCCAAGTTCATAATCGCCTGCGGCTTCTGGGACAGCAGTTTCCGGGTGTTCTCGACCGACACGGGTGAGCTGGGATGGAGAGAGGGCGAGGGCGGGGAAGAGGTTGAGAGAATTGCAGCTAGGCTGGATTTTTAGTGGGGTGTCTGGGCGTAAAAGGCTAGTTACATTTCAACGTAAATGTGAAACTACTAAAGTTAAGTCCCATTGAATAAATCAAGATGCTCAAAAATTGTATACGTGATTATACTTATCGCTGTGTGATATGCTGTTTAAACAAGTTTATAGAAAGCTGGATTGTCGTATATTCATTTCATTACTCATCAATTCCATTTTATAATTTTGTATAGTACCTAACTACAAGATACTTTCATAAAACACTTAGAGTGTAACTATGCGACCATAAGTCATCGTATATCACCACACAGCTTTATGGCTCGATTCCTTACTTTATCGCACAAACCAGACTATCTCCTTCACATATTCACAGTATTTGATACCCTGCACACTGCACACCCAGTCTATCATACTGTCTTTTTGCACGTCACTTTTGCGGATAAATAGAAACAAAGATAATACCCGGCGATTGTAGCCGCACCATAGACTTTGCCCCATCACAGGCGTTTGACCGTGGTGCCCAGTTCCCGCACTTAACGACATCCTGATTGGCACTCGAGTGGTCTCTGGAATTGTCTACCACGTTCGGCTGGAATCGCCAATCACTCAGTCAAATCTCTGGAGCTGGTCCGCTTGTTCTTCTTGCCGAGCAGGCTCATCAGACTCTTGGACATGTAGAAGGGCTTCTCTGGCGAGCCGTCGTTGCGCTCGATGTCCTCGAGGAAGCAGAGGAAGATGGTGTCCACGGCCATGGTGTACACGCTGAAGAAGACGCTGCAGATGAAGAAGGAGGCAATGGCCACGGTGGTGATGGGCACCCAACTGTGCTGCGTGGTCGGCACGAACCGGTCCAGACCTTCGATCGGGATCCGGTCCTCCATGAAGTAGAAGGAGGCGATGGTGACCAGCGCGGTGATCACCAGCTTCCCCATCAGCAGCATCACCTCACAGACGCTGTTGACGACCACGACGCGCAGGATGTTCCGCATGAGCAGCGAGAACGCGTCCTTGGCCGAGGCGCAGAAATTGGTGCCGTAGATGGCGCACACGATGTACGCGTTGCGGTTGATGAAGCGCATGAACTTTTCGAAGCACCAGAGGCAGCATTTGCAGCAGCAGATGACGCCGCGAGCCAGCGGGTTGTCGACGCCCTTGGTCTGGCGCTGGATGTACTCAAGTGTGGCGCGCGCCATGCGGATGATGGCGATGATGAGGGAGCCGAACGCCACCGTCCCGAGGTGGTAGCGGAAGGCGCGGCCGGCGCTCGACAGGACCGGCAGGCTGGGCAGGTCGTGCTTCTTGTCGAACGTCCAGTACCAGCCGGCGAACGCGCCGGCGAGAATGAGCTCACCGAGAGCCGAGCAGAAGAACAGGCCCCAGAACAGCGCGAACACGTTGTAAATCTGGATGTAGACGGCGGCCGGGTGCGGCTCGTAGCCGGCGAATGCACAGCCGCCGAGGCAGTCAGTACTGGTGCACGCAGCTTCGAATGTATCCGGCGTACATTCGTCGTTAGGAAGGTACGACGAGCACGTGCAGCCGCCGGGCATTGTCACCCGGTACGTGGGGCTGCCGGTGGAGGCGGTGTACAGCGCCACGCTGAGGAAGAGCGCCACCACGCCCAGCTGCAGCGCGAACGGCACCAGTGGGAAAAACAGTGTGCTGAGCGCGCTGTTGACGGCACGACTCGCCTGACTGAGCATGGCCGTGGCCACCCGGATCCGCTTGTAGAGCACCAGCAGCAGCAGCAACAGCAAGACGGCCACGACGCACAGGATGACGAAGAATGCCATCCACACCTCTGGCTGGTCGAGCAGTGAGCCGAAGCCCTGTGTGAAGGCGTCCAGCGGGTTGAAGCTAGTGCTGTCGCCACTGGTGGCCTTGACCTGGTCGTAGCGGAGGTAGGTGAACACACAACCGTAGATTGTGGCGCCTATCAGGCCGATGAACGCCGTCCAGATGAGAATCACGGTGATAAATCGTATCAGGAACGTCCAGAGCAGCGAGAGCAGCGCCGAGGCGACACACGCGACCACGATCACCCACCAGGAGTTCTGGAGGTCACTGAACGCGCCCGCGCCCAGCTCCTGCAGTCGTGTGAAGCGGCCGGCGCCGTCCGCGCCGCTGCGCAGGTCATCCACGTTAAGTGACGTCTCACGGCCGAGATGGTCTAGTACCTTATTGTTTGCACTGATATCCGATTCAAGAATGTTTGGGATGCAGCGGTCCATCATCGACACACTCTTGAGTACGATCTTGGCGCACTGCTTATTATCCAGCATGTTTTTGCAGTCATCCTTGGTCGGCTTTATATCAGGCCTGCAGATGAGCTTGTCCAGTACCTGGTCGCAATCATCGTTGGTGTCAAAATCGTAGGTGGCCGTGGGACACTGAGCCACGCAGACCTGCGGCGTCGGACATCCAACCGTCTCTGCCTGGGCGACGCTGCACGCCGTCATGTCGAAGTAGGCGAGGTAGGGCTTGTCTTCCACCTGTGTGCCGGGGGCGCCGCATGGCTGGCCGTCCGAGTTGGTCGGGTGCAGCAGCAGGTCCGGGTCGCCCTGGCTGTAGACGAACACGGCCACGGCCGCCCAGCCCAGCACGAACGCCAGCCACAGCAGCAGACAGAGCACATCCGTACAGGATCGGTCACTGACCGGGCTGGGCGGCGGCGGCGGCGGGTAGCGCTGGGACGCCATCGCGGCGGCGGGCGGCGGGCGGCGCGGCCAGCGGCGGGCAGACTGACGACGGCCGCACCGATCGAGCGGCACACCCGTCGATGGTGAGATACGCTATCGGTGGAGTGACGGAGGTGTATGACGGAGGTGGCGGGTGGTGGGTGGCCCCGCCGTCAGCCCGGTGAGCGAGCGCCAAGGGATGGGGAAAGGATGGGTTTTCGGACGGGAAGGGTCGTCCTTTTGCACTATTCAATGGTAGATGTCGACGCGAGAAGTTTGTTGGGGCGAAGTTTGCGACTCAATTTGAGCAGCCTTCACTGTCGATTTTTCAGACCTCTGCACACATTGCGATAGTCTTGTTTGCTATTGGCGCCACAGTGTCGTGCTAGTAACGGCTGTGGAGCCAGCAACTGGCCTTAAGGGTGGATAATTAGTTTTGGCTGAATGTTTTCACTATAAGAAACACTGCCTCTCGACTTTCATTTATTCGGCATGCTGTTGAAACTTAGCTTGTTTATCACATCTGTGATCTGATTATGTATCTGTTCGTCAGCTGAGTCGTTTTTTACTGCAGGACACTTCTCGCTGACACGTTTGTAGATAAGCTGCGATCAGTTACCACTGATAGGACACACACTGACACTGTGTTTGAGTGCAGGCTTTCAACCCCGGCTCCTGAACTCCGCAGAACCATGATGTCAGATAGTGTTTTCTGGTAATATAAGGCGTACGAATCGCGGGCTGTTAACGTCACAACAGGATGCAAGATGTTTTCGTAATGGGTGCCGTCATCCAGTTTTTACTTAGCTTAGCACGATCTGATTCGTGTTTTATCGTGATTCATGCTCATCTTGGTCGTCATTCTCCTTTCTGAAGGGATTTAAATTTAATGATTAAGTTTGATTGGTGGAGGGAGTAAAAGTGCTGATAACCAGAGGTTTCTCCGTCCTATCGTTTTGACAGCTTTGTGGATTGTTCTGCCACAGCCCTTTCCCATCCTTGTTGTAACGGTCCCGTACCTGGATAAGCATTTCATACCCCTCACTCACCACGCACACTTTTCGCATTTTCCCCTGCCGGTATCACCGCTCACTCACTCACTCACTCACTCACTCACTCACTCACTCACTCACTCACTCACTCACTCACTCACTCACTCACTCACTCACTCACTCACTCACTCACTCACTCACTCACTCACACACTCACTCGCTCACTCACGCACTCACTCGCCACCCACGATCACCACAATAGCCGATGTTATGTCGGTGCTTGGTGTTCTGCCCCCACTGTGACCTGTCCCCCCCCCCCTCTTCCAGGTCGGATCGTGCAGATTGTGTTCGGCCATTTCGGCGTGGTGACGTGTCTGGCCCGCTCCGAGTGTAACATCCTCTCTGACTGCTACGTGGCCTCCGGAGCAGAGGACTGTTCTGTCCTGCTCTGGCACTGGAACGCCAGGTCGCAGGTCAGTTAACGTGTCGGAGGGGTTTGGCTGGTTTTAGTCAGTGTGCCCCGAGGCGAGTGTTATGACATCTCTTCATAGGAGCGATCTTAATCACTGGTTGTGTCAGCTAGCGTAAAATTGTGAAGCACAGTGGAGTCGACGTAGTTACGCACTCACTATACGCGGTCAACATAGTTGGAAGAGCGGGACTACACAAGACTTGAAATGAGCGGTTGGTTTACCATGCGTAGTTGACTTTGTCAGTTTGGCTTCGAGTCGGGAATATGGATACGCTTTTGGTTTGCTTCATTTTTAACGTATCACCTTAATGCATGCATGATGCATCTGACATCGTCCCACTTTCCTATGGACCCTGTGGGCTGCCCGTCTCACCCCGTATCGCCTCACGGACACCAGGGCCGTCCGTGTGACCTGCCACTGGCCCCAGAGTGTCCATCTGACCGCTCTCCGCCGCCGCCACAGATGCTGCTGGGTGAGTCGGACTGCGCCAGTCCCCGCGCCACGCTGACCGGCCACGAGCGGCCGCTGGTGGCGCTGGTTGTGTCGGCAGAGCTCGGCCTGGTGGTCTCGGCCGCCGCCGCCGGGCCCGTGCTCGTCCACACCACGGCCGGAGAGCTGCTGCACGCGCTGGCCGCGCCCGACGGCGCCGGGCCGCCGCAGCACGTCTGTCTCAGCCGCGAGGGGATGATCGTGGCGGCGCACCAGCAGGCGGCCGTGGTCACCTACTCGGTGAACGGAGAGCGGCTCCGGCACGACGTACACACGTCCAGCATACAGGTTGGTGTGGGAGGGGAGGGACGGAGGGACAGAGTGAACCGGGGGTGACGTCGGGCTGTGACCGCTGCGGTGTCGTATCCGGTAATGAGTCTGATTGTCCCAGGACTGTGTCATCAGTTGTATGATGCTGTGGTGTGTTTGTGCTCGTAGTTACTCCATTCCATATCCGCCTCTATGGTGTATGATTCCGTCGTGTTTACAGTCCCCTCTGTCCCTCACCGATTGTACGATTACCGATCACCGTGGTTACGATTACATCTTACATTTGTACTTAACTTCACTTGTACTCTCTCCCTCGCCAGAGTATGAGTATGTCGTTCTAACACCCCCCCCCCTCTCCCCCACCAGTGTATGATTCTCTCCCGGGACGGCGAGTACATGATGACGGGCGGTGACCGCGGCGTGGTGGAGGTGTGGCGCACATTCAGTCTCTCGCCGCTCTACGCCTACCCCGCCTGCGACAGCAGCGTTCGCTCCCTGGTGCTCAGCCACGACCAAAAGTCAGTGCACAGGCGCGCGCAGTCAGATTGAGCTGAGGGGTCTCTCGGGTGGTTGTCAATTTATATTGAGATGCTAGCGTGAAACGTTGAGCCTGTGTTTTTATTGCAAGGCTGGGGTAACTATTGACTTCCTTCGATTAGGTGTACATACTCAGTAGGTGCTCTTAGTGCGGTATTGGATGTGTATTGTGCGGCATATTCCTTTTGCCTATAATGATGTCTATCTTTTGCTGGTAGCCGTTTTATATGAGTCTGACCGTTGCTTTCTGTTGGCAGGTTTCTGATGGCTGGCCTGGCGACGGGCTCCATAGTTTTATTCCACATCGACTTCAACCGGTGGCACCACGAGTTTCAGCAGCGATACTGAGCGTCTCGTGCTGTCTTTTAGTCCGTGAGCGAGTGAGTGTTACGTCGTACGTGAAAGCGTGAGAAAGAGGGAGAGCGAGCATTCCAGTCGGGGCGGGAGGGAGGGCGCCCTCTGTGATGTGACTCGCGCGCTCCGCCCGCCCCGCCCCGGCCCGGCCATATTCTTAACGAACTAGTCACAGCCGTCGCCGCTGGCAGCTAGCGCGCGGGGCCGACGCGGCTGCCCCTCCCGGTTTTGATAGTGCGAGCTTTTTTGGCGGGCGGTGTGGCGCGTGTCGCGCCGCTGCCGCCGCCGCCCAGTGCCGTCCAAGCCCGGCGCGCGCCCGCGTCCGCGCCGGGCGTGTGCCCAGCCCAGTCCATCCAGCGATGCTTGCCGGCCGGCCACGCACCGCCCCGTGTGTGCGTGCGCGGACAGACCGGCCCCAGGACTGCGAGACGGAGATGCTCAATACAGGATATGCAAGAGGCGGCGCGGCCGGCGGCGCTGGGGCGTGTCGTGCGCGCGCGCGCCCGGCTGGCGCCGTTTACCCGCCGAGGGGTCAGCGCCCGTGTTGTTGTTGTTTTAATTTAATTAGTGATTTTGATCGATTGCGACTGCGCGGCCCGGCCGGCGGGTGCATGGTGGCGGGTTCATTTATGCGCTGTCGGCGGCTGTTGTGTGCCTGCGGCTGGCCTGTGGCGGGCAGGCGGCGCCCACTGTATACTCTGTGACACGCCCCGAGCACTGAATATACGGCTGAGCTGATGCCGACTGTGTCCTCTGGTGCTGTCCGTTCAGTGGTTGTTGTTGTTGTTGTTTGTTCCCTCCAGGTCGACCTCAGTCGACTGTAGCCTGACGGCTCTGCAGGGTCCTGAAAGCGGCCGCCAGGGCCGCGACAACTCCGTCGCTCCGCACCTCTTCCCTGTTGGGTCTGATTGTCCCGGTGAGTCGCAGCCTGGCGCCCATCAGGGCCGGGCACTCGACCAGGACGTGGTACGGAGTATCCGCCGTCTCTCTGCACAGGGGGCAACGGGCACCCTGGCAGTCCACGTCTTCGCACTGCGGGCAGTGTCGCGACGGGTTCCGGCCGATTCGGTGGAGGTACTGGGCGGAGCCTGACCAGTGCCCCGCTCGCAACTGGTGCACATCCACCGCCTCTGCTCGATCCAGGTGTCTGACTGGTCCCGGCAGCTTCGCTCCCATGAGGCTGCGGTACCATCCGCGCGGCCAGTCGCTGACCCACTGGTCCCGCGCCGTCCTTGCCACCGCGCGGTACACCGTCATGGCGTCGACGGGGACTTCCTCTTGGTCCAGTGCTGAGGCTTGCTTCGCCAGCTCGTCCGCTCTCTCGTTCCCGGGCAGGCCGCAGTGGGAAGGTACCCACTGTAGGTAGGTACGCCTGCCGCGGGCCGCCAGCTGTTGAAGCGCCGCCCAGATTTCTCCTCCTATGAGGGTTGTTTGGGTAGAGGGGCCACCCCGGAGTGTCGCCAGAGCTGACTGGGAGTCCGTGCATATCACGATCGGCTCAGGAGGGAGGGTTTGTCGGTCCAGCAGGAACTTCAGCGCTTCTCTGAGGGCTACCATTTCAGCACGGTAGCTGGAGCAGACGTTCCCCGCCGGCACCGTGAGTAGGTGCTGCTGGCCGTCCGGGTCCTCGATGAAAACGCCAGCGCCGCCGTTTGTGATGCCTCCCTCCACCGAGCCGTCGGACCAAACCCAAGTCGCGCACTGTGGCAGACTACCTAGGTGACAGGTCGCCGCGTCTCTCTTCTGTGTGGAAGTCGCATTCAGTGGTAGTGGTCCCACGTCCAGGCTGATGGTGACCCCGCTCTTCACTTCCCACGGGGGGACGCTCGCCTGCGATACTGGGTCGATAGGGGGGCCGACACCGGCCGCCTCCCACATCTCTCGTCCCAGGGTTCTCCAGCCCGTCACGGATCTTAGACGGGCCGGGGCGTCCGACGCGGCTACTCGATGGAGCGGCTCCTCCGGGGGGAGCGCAGTCGCCTTGGCCAGGAAACGCGCAGCCAGTGTCCTTCTCCTCACCGATACCGGGAGAAGGCCCGCTTCCGCCATGAGCGCGTCCGACGGAGTGCTGCGAGTGCACCCCGTGACGACTCTCGCCGCTGCTCTCATTTCCCTCTCCAGAAGTTCCACGTGGGAGGGCGGCGTGGCAGGAAGCCAGGCTGCTGCGGCATGCTCCAGGGCTCCTCGGACATAGCCGCTGGCTACTGTCCGGAGCAGGTCCTCCTCGAGGCCCCAGGAGCGTCCGGACAGCTGACGCAGCTGCGCGATGCGTGGGCGGACCTTCTTCCTCAGCTTATGGCAGTGGGGGCCGAAGTGGAGCAGACGGTCTAACTGCACGCCGAGTAGGCTGATGGAGTCCGTGGCTGACACTGTCTTCCCCGCCATCTTAATCTGGCAGTCGACTGCGTCGCGGTGCCACTGTGACAACACCAGCATCTGGGTCTTCTCAGCTGCAACGACCATCTTCGACTTCTTTGCCCAGGCGAGAAGGGCGTCTGCAGCCCTCTGGGCCCTGTCCTTGGCTATCTGGATGGAGTTCCCGGCGCACAGTGCTGCGGTGTCGTCCGCGTACATATACGGTGAGACACCGGGGATGTCGCGGAGATCTTGCACGAGTGTCGCCGCCCATAACAAAAACAGGGACGGCGAGAGCACACTGCCCTGGGGCAGGCCCGCTCTAAACACTCTCTCCCCGCTGAGCACCCCGTTCACCTCTACCTTGACTCGACGATCTCTGAGCCACTGCCACACCCAGTTCACCATGCAAGCCGGGAGGCCCAGTTCCAGCAACCGCAGTCTGAGGAGGCGGTGGTCGACTTTGTCGTACGCCCTCGCAAAATCGAACGCGAGGAGGACGTACTTCTGCGCTGTGGCGCCGTCTTGATGGTTCTGGTGTCTCGGTCGGGGGAGCTGCCACCCATCTTGTACCTCCTGCACGAGGCGGCCGATGCTGTCCTCCACAGAGCGGTGAGCTCTGAAGCCCACCTGCTCCGGCGGCACCATGCCCCTGCTCTCGCTGAGGTAGGTGAGCCGGGCTAGGATCAGTCGCTCTGCCAGCTTCCCGACGTGGCTCGTCAGGGCAATGGGACGGTAGCTGCTGAGGAGCCTTTTGTCTTTCCCGGCCTTGGGGATGGGAATCACTGTCGCCGCGCGCCATTCTCTTGGGACTTCTGCTGTCGCCCACGAGGTGTTGATGAGACGTAGCAGGGCGTCACGCGCGACAGGACCGAGGTGCCGCAGCATCTCGTTTGAGATCCCGTCCGGGCCAGGGGCTTTCTTCAGCTTGGTTTCTCGGATGTGTTGAGCGAGTTCTTCAGGGGTGAAGGGCCCACAGCAGCGCCCGGCCTCTCTGTCTCCTTGACATTCCGCACAGCGCTTGAGGGCGGGTTCTTGCAACTTCTTCTTGACCTCTCGGTCTATCTTCGTTGCTCGGATCTGCCGGGACACATGGGCGTACGTCCTGGCAAAAGCATCCGCCTTGGCGCGGTCGGTGACAAGCAGTCGGCCGCCGTCCTCCATTGCCTGGCCATCTCGCTGTTCCTCATCCGTTGACTTGTCCCACTTCTTTAGGAGTTTTGAAACTCTCCCCAGACTGGCTGGTCGGTTCAGCGTCTCAGAGACGAATTGACGGAAGCGATCACGGGACACTCTCCTCTCCACCTCCGCCGCCCTCTGTTTCGCCTCCGTCCACCTGGTCCTGGACCGCTCGTTCCCAGGCTGCAGCAGGCGTCGGGCCTCCCGGCGCTCCGCTACGGCCTCCCTCAGCTCGGGGTCGAGTGCCCACGGTTTGGGGTCCGCGCGGGCCCCGCAGGGGATATGCCGCACGCCCGCCTGACGTAGGGCCGTCGAAAACCGGTCGCTCTGGAGCTGCGCCGACTCTCCCGGAGTCCCGGCCTCAAGGAGGGCCGCCTCACAGGTGTCGCGGAACGCAACCCAGTCGGCCTTGTCGTAAGCCATCCTCGCCTTGCGGATCCTGCGGGGTTGCTCTCGAATTCCGCGCATCTCCACCACCATCGGCAGGTGATCGCTCCCGAGGTCCGGACCGATCCACCACCTGCTCCTTCGGGCCAGGGCCGATCCACACACCGCCAGGTCGGGCGCGGACTGACCTCCGGAGCGGTAACTGGCGAAGGTCGGGTCGCCGCTGTTGAGTGGCGCCCAGTCGATCCTCTCGAGCCAGTCCGCGATTCGCGTTCCGACCCGGTCTGCAGCTTCGCAGCCCGAGTCCCAGGAGGGGTGGTGGGCATTCAGGTCACCGACGATGAGTGTTTCGTCGTCACTGGGCAGGAGGTCCGGGTCGAAGTTGTCCTCCCGGTCATCGTTCGTCGCTCTGATTGGCGGTCGGTAGATGTTCAAGATACGAGTCGGGGTGGGTCCCAGGATGCGTACCCCACACAGCTCTGTGGAGTCGTCGGTAGCGGCCAGAAGGTTGTCGATGACGGGGGTGAAGGCCAGGCCAGCTCGCACGTAGATGGCCACGTCGCCCCCCTTCACCACCTCCATGTCCGCTCTTCGCCCTCGCGCTCTCCGCACCACAACGGGTGGCTGAAACCCTGAGAGCCTTGGCACGGCCTTCGGAAACTGACCCTCCTGCACCGCCAGCACGTCTGCTCTGACCGTGGGAAGCCAGCGTTGGAGCTCGGTGATCTTCGACCGGAGTCCCTCCGCGTTCCATGATACTACGATCATGTGGCTTCTCGTCCGACGGTTGCGACGATATCGGCGATTCTTGGCTCGTCTCCGGCCGGCCGGGCGCCTCCCGTGTGGCGCGCCGCCCCCGTCGGCGGTATCGGGGGCGGGCGCGGCCCGCTGACTAATCATCTAGCGGGCCGGGTCGCGCCGGCGCGCGACTCCGGACCCGCTGGTGGCATACGCTGCCCTGGGCGATGAGGTCGATCTGGTAGGTAGCGCTGTCTGGAAGAGGTGCGAAGCAACAGGTGGCGCGGCGGGAGGCCGCTGCCAGGTCCCTCTCGGAGAGGGCACGGTTGGAGCCCGTTTGGTGACCGCGTTCCGGCTGCAGACCGGGCGCGGCGGGCCTGACGGCCCACACCTCCCACCGTGACGCCAGGCGTCTGAAGGCGGGCTCCTCCAGGAGGCCCGTTCAGTGGTCGGTGGTGGTGTCGAGCGGGCGGTTTGTGGTGTTGAAGAAGGGGTAGTCTAGGGCTGGGACGATGTAGGAGGGTCGAAAGTGCCGGCGAATGCGGTTATCCAGAGGTGGGCAGTGCAATGCGGCTGGGAACGCGTCCAAATTCATTGACAGTTGGCCTAGCGGTGATATCTGCCGAGTTTTATCGTCATCCCGAAGGTTCCGGGTTCGCATCCAACCTGCAACGGTTACACGTTTCAAACAGTTCTTAAGGGGTATATCGTATTGAATATATTCAACGGACGGGACCAGTACAGTCACTCCTCACTCGCTGTCACTCATCACCCACTCGTAACTCGTGCTCGAGCCGCGGCAGTGTGCCGCACCCTCCCAGCTCTGTTAGAGTAACACAGGGCTAGCGCGGCGTCTAAAGCTACACAGATATACTCCGCGTCGGCCCGAGCCCTGGCCCGCCGGCCGCATTGAGCTCACTCGACCCACCCGCCCCCCGGCGACGTTCCTCCTCACTGGCGACTATCACATGTTCTGCATTACCCCAGCGACAGGCCGTGACGGTCCAGTCAGCCCGCCCGGCCGAAACCCAGCGGACGCTCCAGCCGCCGGCCGCGGAAACAGAATCAACAAAAGCTACATCACCGATGAGAAATAAGCAGTGTTTTATAGAATACATCACTTGGTATTTCCACCGGGATTATGCGGAGGCGCCGGTTATCTATGGATGGCCATTCGATTCGGTGACACGGAGTCCGCTAGACTGTCACCTATGCGGTCTGGCATTGGTCACTGTCGGGCCCTGCCCTGTCATCGGTAATGTTTTCAGTTCAAGGCGGCCGCTAAATCTCCGGCACCAGCACTAGTTAGTCAGCACCAGCAGCAGTCAGCACCAGGCTCCGCTGTTCGTCGCAGTTCCAGTCCCCTGTCTCGCGTTCCTGCCGGTCATGGGAAAAAAACACATCTCAGCATCTTTGACGGACCGACGATCATCTGACTACGAAAGCTAACTCTTCTTCGTTAATCAAAATCTTAAAAGGATACCATGCTTGTCAACAACACACGCAAGCCACTGCATTCACAAAATACATAGCAGAGTGCAATATAACATCAGTTGTTATGACTCGAAATGGACGATTACTATCCTCACAATCCTCATCAGGGTGAGATATTCTGTCATTAATCCAGCAGTCTCCTGCCGTACCTGCGCGGTGCATCCGTCGGCGGCCGGTGCCTCACGTCTTGGTTCCCTGTATCCTGCTCTCCCACTGGTCGATTAGCCCGCTGCGCCGCCTCCCGGTGGACATGCTGCCCGGCAGCTGACGGGTCGAGGGAACTGAGTCAGTGAGAGCTCTCAGTGAGACCGAGGGAACAGTCAAGAGTTGGTGTGAGCTGTCAGTGGGCCAGTGAGAACATTCAGCGCCGGGTGATGATAGCCGAGACTCTTTTGGGAGGCGTGAGTAACACTGTACTCTACGTACACCACTTCCGTAACTGAACATTTTTGACACACACAAAATAGATCGCAAAATAGGCCGTGACGCTTCATTAAACACTACCCTAACTCACCTCCGAGTCAAATCCTTAAGCGACTAATCCTAAAATATCTACCCGCCCCACCCGCCGGTCCGTCTACCCCCCACATACTAACCTGCTCGTCGTCCAGCAGGTTGGGGTTGGACATGGTTCTGGAGAGCGGCGCCGGCGGTGGCACGTCCTCCTCCTCTGCCTCCGAGTCGCCCAGGGCGGCCAGCAGGTCCGGCTGGGACCGCGCCAGCGCCCAGCTCCGCTCCCGGCTGTATGGGCGCGGCGGGAGGGGTCACACGGTGGCCCGCTCGTAGCGCACCGAGGAACGACTAAAGTTTGGGTGAGCGAGCAAGATTAGGAGTGGGCATTCAAATAGACCGTGAAATTGGGAGCCGCTTATGCTGAATGTTTTCGCCAAATCATTACAATCTCTAACCGATACATATTAACACCCTAAAGTGGATATCTATGGGTAAGCGAACAACAAAACTAAACTAAAACGTTTCCCACAGTAAGCCGTACGTACCGCAGTTCCTCCTCGCGTTCCTTCATGACCTTCAGCTCGAGCTGGATCTTCTCCTCGGCGGTGAGCAGGCGCCGGCCGACCACGCCACTGGAAGCCCGCCGTTCCGCCTAAGGGGGGAGGGGGCACGTCAGTAGGGGCTTCATGGCGCTGGTAAATGTCTCACGTCATCGGGATAGGTCATGGCGGTGATGTGGGGACTGGGTGTGGTATCAGAAGATAAGAGTATGTGAATCATGCCGCGGTGCCACGACAAAGCGTCAGACATGGGTCAAAGTCCTTCACAGAAGCAGTCTGTCTTGAGATCATTACGGCATAGGTATTTGTAAACACTTGTGTCTGATATTAGTCACAAAAATAAACAATCAGAAAAAACGAGACAGGCCCGAATGTCCGTAACTCTCATCAGACAAGCCAATTGTAACGAGCTCCCAAAGTCACACCACAACCCTCCCTCCTGACTCGCTGAACTCCGAGACCTTCCCAAGCCCTTCCACAGGGCCCGTCCTTCCTCAGTTCAGCAGTACTCACTCCGTGCGTTCCGGACGAGACGGCCGGGTTGTCCAGTGACCAGCTGGTCTGGAGGCGGCGCTGCACAGGCGCCTGCCCCGACCGCGGGCCACGGCGCACGGCGCCACCGACCGCCACGGCACCGGCGCGGCGCGGCTCCACAGGACTGTCGGGCGCGGCGCGGGCCACCGGCGACTGCGGCGACTGCGGCGCCGGAGCGGCGAACGCGCCGGCCGACCGCAGACGACCGCGAGAGGAGATGAACTTGGCCATCAGACCGCGCCCGGAGCCGGTGGAGGCGGGGCGGAATGTGCTCATGGCGGGGGCGGCGGCGGGGCCGGTAGAGGCGGGGCGGAAGGTGCTCAGGGCGGGGGCGGCCGCGGGGGCTGGGGCGGTGATCGGGGTGGCCACAGGCGCAGTGACCGGTCGCGGGTTGGCGGGGCGTTTGCCGGGCCGGAGAGCGGGCCGGGCGGCGGGCGGAGTGGGCCGCGGGTCGGGGTCGTTCCACTGCTGGCGCACCTGTCTGGACAGCTCGGTCATGTCGCCGAGACGGGTGACCTGCGGACGGAGAGAAGGCCAAATCAAAGACGGTCTCTATCGAGAACAAACCAGGGATGAAATACATTGGACAATGCCCGTCTGAATCGGTTTGATAAGCATCTAGCATTGAAGCATAAGCTCCCTTTAATCGGCATCGCGATAAAATGACAGGAAACATATAAATTGAACTGTTTTTATCACAAAATAGAATCGCTTGACACTATTTCAAAGTGGCATGAAACCCATAAAACGTCGACAAAACTCGAGCCATTGTTGCCCTGTCAACAACTAAGAGTTGCATCATTACACAGGCGTTTAACCTCGCCAAACAGGCAGTCCTCGCGCTGGCGCACCAAACCGCGAACCTTTTCATCGACGGTCTCCTCGCTGGTGGTGATGAGGTGTCCCTCTCCACGGAGCTCGAGCTCGCGCCGGGTGGCCTCCTCAATCTCATGCTGGACGCGGCCGGTGGCCAGTCTCAGCGCCGCCTGCCGGTGGTCGTCAGAAGGCGAGGGCGCCGGACGGCGGCTCGTGCCCGCAGTGCTCACCGAGGGAGGCTGGCCCGACTGTGGGTGGTAGATAGACGAAAGTCAGACGGGTGGGGGAGGAGGAGGGAATTAAATAAACGACCGGCAATACTGCGACACGGTGCTGTGGGCGAGGCTGGAATGGGCGTATGTAAGGACGGACTGAATAGAAGGGAGGGAGGTGAAAGAAAGACGACAAACAAAGCCTGCAACTTAGATGTTGATATAAAAGACACCGCGTTGACACTTCCGCCACATTACTGGGGCGGAGTGATGCTATTCCGCTGAGGCGGAACAAGACGGCTCTACCGGGGGCGGAACACAGTGTGACAATGATGACCCGCCACGACGATCGAGCGAAGGTCAGAGCCGGGGACGGCGGGCAGAGGTGGGACGGTCCGGCGGCGTGCTGTGTGTCACACGCTGTTTATCAGACACGGATACAGGCTGTGTCGACTGTCCGACCTCTGAAACCGATACCAGTGCAGATGGACTGTCTATTTTGATACGAGCCGCCGACTGGTGACGGCAATGGCCGTGTGGTGTTTGTGAGTTCCGTCTAATAAATCATATCTAGCACCGGATTTTAGTACGTCATGTAAGGAGATTTGGATCTACTTGGTGTTGAATTTCGTTTCTGATAATAGCAAGAGGGCGGTGGCTTCTTGGTAGCTTCACTAGCTCCTTGAGGTCATTCCGTGTCGCGTCACTATCTGATAAGGTTGATAACGTGTGGCAAAAACGAGCGGCGCCAATGATTCGGCACGCTTCCGATTGGCCGTTCGCATGCCGGTGTCGAATTGTGGTCACGACGCCTTGCACAATCACCTGACTGTACAACTCACCGTTCACATTTAATGTACCACGTTACCCGCTTGAATGCGCATCAGATGCATTATCTCTCTGCCAAGGCAGCCTCCGGAGGTATGTGAAATAAAGAGAATGTGCCTATGAAGCCGTGATCGGCACTTTGGCGGTGTTGAACAACACGCGAGTTTTCGCAGACCTCACCTCATGAGTGCGGGAGCTGGTCTCTTTGGTCGGTTTGGCCGCTCGCAGAGCCTGCTCTCTCCTGGTCTCTTCCTCCCTCTCCTTGGCCAGGCGGATTTCACGCTCGATCGGTGTCTCCGTCGACCTGCTGGGTCAGAAACACGACGTCAGGTCAGGTCAGGTGACGGAAGGGAAACCCCCAAACGTGACAGGAACAAGTCAGAAATTTTCCCACATTACTGTCACGAATGACATGCACAGATTGCACACTGTAGCTTTCGCCTAACCCCGTTCGGTATTCAACGCCGAGAAATAAACACAGTGCACTGAAAGGATGTGCCTGTCGACCACTGGCCAGGCCGCGACTATGCAGCGGATGACACGCCAACCGGTCAGTAAACACAATCCATTGAGTCGCCTGGCGCCTTGTAGCCGACACCGGGGTCCATCCATTCAGGGGCGGGTGGTGTGGATGATAAACATAGAGAGGTGGAAGGGCAGGCGGGTGGATGTTCGTGCAGTGCAGTGACTCCGGCGGTCGTCGGTTGTAGCCTCTCCCCGACTCTGTGGCTCATTCAGAAGACCAGGCTAACCCATAGGGCACATAAACTGGATGACAAAGTGATATATGATAAAAGATGCAAACAGACAGCAAAAGTGCGAGGGAATGTTTGAACGTATCATTATCCTCCCAGTGCAGTGATCGCACGCAACTTATCGCTTACAAAGAACATCCAAGTTCACCTGAAGAGCTCGGGACTGCCAAGTCATCTAACTTTACAGCAGCCCACTGTGTGAACAATGCAGCGACTGGTGACCGGCCACGAACCCCCGGTATGAGTGCGACGGCAGTGGTTCCGAGATAGCGAACCGACCAGACACACGTCTCGCTAAGTGCGCTTAATTGCGCGCCGTGAAATAATCGTGAGAAAGGTGGTGAAATTGCATGGGATAGTGGCGAGCGGCTAAGTGCCGCGATGGATAGCATTATTTAGCACTTAAAATCATATAATTAAGCATCTCCGTTTTTGTGCATGATGGATCGACACTCGATTGCTTTCTTCAAGACGTCATTAAGAGCGTTAGCCCGTAGAACACGACTGACAAAAGTAAAGGCAGCAAATCGAAAATCGGACACGGCAGGAATGCGTCATATCTTTTCCCTGATCTCTCATTTGATCCACTCCCACCTGTGTGACGAAAAACTGCCAGCTGTTCCCTTATCAGTACACCTCGCCCCTCCCCACCCCTCACCCTTCCTACCGGAAACAAGGCCTCACCTAACAAAGGAGCACCCCCCCCCCTCCCCCACGGACCGACCCTCACCTAACGAAGGACTACAAGTCACTCGCTTCCCCCCCCTCCAGCCCCGCGTCTCACCTGGCGAACGACCAGTGCTCCTCATCGCCGTGCTCCTCGAAGGGCCGGACGGTGACCCGGCGGCGGGCGGCCAGCTCGGCGGCGTGCTCCGAGCCCAGGCCCGAGCTGTGACCGGAGCTGAGGCTCTCCTGAGAGCGGCTCAGGGGGCGGCCGCGAGACGGACTGGCGGCGGACAGGACGGGTTAGAGACTGACACAGCGGGTCCGAGACACAGATCAGAGGGCTGTTCACGGGCCCTGTGTGCGGTCGGACCGCACACAGCCTCGAAGCTCCGCCCACTGCGTCCCTACGTCAGCCTTCCGTCACCGCACACAGCGATCGCTGTGGCCGGTCGGGACTGGCCACAGCGGACCGTCCACCGCACGCAGCCGTGACGTCAGAGCCGCCTACCCATCCCCTACCCCCACGCCTGCTGGACGCACCGCACACACCGCACGCAGCAGTGTGCGGTGCCCGTGAACACCCCTCAGGTACAGCGGTCCAGTCGGAGGTGATCAGCATAGACCGAAGGTCAGAGCGGGATGATGACAGACACAGTTAGGGTCAGCGACAGGGAATGATTTAAGCAGCGGCAAGTCAAAGATGAGAGGATTTGTCAGGTAAAAGGTCAAAGGACAGTGGCATTGATCAAAGTAAGATCAAAGAGTCACGTCAAATATCAGGTCTGATGGTAGGTCAGCGGCCACTTGAGAGGTCAGGTTGAGGACAGGTCGGGTCAAAAGAGGTCAGTTCCGAGGTCAGTTGAGAGGACAGGTAGAGGACGGGTCACAGGTCAGGTCAGAACTCAGGTCACAGGTCAGGTCACGGCTCAGTTCAGAGGTCAGCTCCATGTGGCACCCCGGGGAGATCTCCGCGCCCCGGTGGGGAGACCAGCCCTATATATAGACCAGATCGGGCCTCGGGGTGCACTCCGCATGACTGACGACACCGCGGGGGGCCCTGTACTTGAAACCCTGCAACGAGCCTACCAAAGCAAGCAGAGGGGCCGGATGGGGAGAGGGAGGGGCGGTGACAAATGAACGGGGCAGCCGACTACATTGGACTTGTTTGGCCAACGCCGGGCCGAGCGGCGGCCGCCACTCGGAGTGCAAACTTTGACCGGCTTTCAAAGCATGCATCGTGTTTATTTGAACGATGCAGTGTATTGAGGACAGTCAGCTAGGGGTAGATATACGACGAATTTAGACTGGGATACAATAACTGAACGTACAACCTCACTTAGTCCGACTATCAGAATCGACAGCAGGGGTCACAGAAAAGGCCCAGCTCAACTTTATACGCTAGCAATGGAAGGATTCAGTTTATCAGTTAAGGACACTTCAAAGGCTCATAGCTGATAGAGCGAATGTTTAAAAGGCAGATACGGGTTTAAGTACTACAACAGCATGACTGTCCTTGATTGTGAAGAGCCCTACAGACGCTATCAACCTTTGACCGAGCCAAACGTAGCGTGACTGTGCCCACCCCTTCTGTCGCCAAATCGATAGTGTAATCAATGTTCTCTACATGTCAAACAGATATAGAGTTTCTGCTTATAATGAGTTCACCTATACTTTATGAACATGGCTTATCAATCAAACGGAAAACCGACAACAGATGCTTGATAAGCTCGTGGCCATCTGATATCTGCCTCACGTTTGCATGATCGCCTCTATAGAAACCTGACGGAGTACCCGGCCGAGACGGCTCCAACACATGTCAGTTTCCCACCAATACGCCTACAGCGACTGGATAGACCATCTGCTGCTACTCATTAGACGTTCTCGCTCGTCTCAGACAGTTAAACCGCCGGCCGGTTCCCATGTTTTGGTGGCGACGTGGCCCGTTTTACGAGGTGGCCCCAGAGCACGCGGCGCCCTCTCGGCTCAGCGGCGGCAGAAGCTGCCTCCCGCGGCCTCACAAGGTCGATTGGTGTGAGTCGGTTCTGACATCACCGTCGTGATGATCTGACATCACTGTGTATACAGCTCGCACGGCGGTGCGTCAGAAGTCTAGCGTCACATATTGCTAGGGTTGTGGCGACAAATTCTGACAGAGCTGCGGCATCCGAGACCGAAGCCAGGAAGCTTGCCTATGAGAGACTGGGACAGTGGTTAAACAGCTCGGCATGTGCCTGTTGTGCTCCTTCAATGTTGTTCTCCTTCAGAGGAAGACAAACATGGACACACGCAGGGATACGAGAAACAAATGACGAAACTTGGGAAACGATTCGCGCGGTAACTAACGCAGTTTCTGTAGCAACCGTACAGCACAGTTATAGTGCTGTTCGGTAACTTATCTTTAGTATCGGCAGTGGCAATTGTAAGGTGTTTGGGTCGCCGGTCGGATCTGGGGTCGGATCATCTCACCTGTCGCCCTCCTCGGTGAGACTATCCTTCTCCTCGCTGCCGTATCCGGAGAGCGGCTCGTCGGCCGGCGCCGGGCTGCTCAGCGGGCCGGCGGCGGCGCGCGCACGGCGCAGCTCCTCCTCGCGGCTGCGCTGCTCGCGGATCTCCCGAGCGATCCGGGTCTCGGGCGAGACGCCCTCCACGGAGCGGCGCCTCCAGCCGGCCGGCGCCGGGTCGGAGCCGGCGCCCGGAGCGGCCGGAGCCGACATGCGGGAGCCGTGGGCGGCCGCGCGCGAGGAGCAGACGGGCGAGCTGTGCGCCGAGCTGCGCCGTGAGCTGTGCCGCGAACTGGGCGACGAGCTGGTGTCGCAGGTGCCTCCGCCGCCGCTGGTACAGGAGCTGCTGTCCGCCGCCGAGAGGAGCTCCGCCTGAATACGCGTCTCCAGGAACGTCTTGGTCTTCTGCTTGTTGGCTATGATGGACAGAGCCTCCACACCTGAGGAGAAAAGGGTGTCACACTCCATGTCAGTAATGACAACACTGAAGTCAGAAGGAACACGAGCGAAAGTGGAAGGGCCAAGCAAGGACTAATCAGCCACACGATAAAGACCACACATCACGATAGCTTCACTTCCAGGCTTTCAGCTTGGATGAAACTCACAAACCATCACCCTTTTAAAACACCATTTAAAACGACCCACACTGACGCGACTGCCTCTCAGAGACCGTCCCCACCTCACAGCACGTCCACCGCGGCCGGCTACACTCCGCAAAGAGCCGGGCTCGTCACTGCCGCGGCCGCCACCCACCGTGCCGGCCCTCTGATACCGGTATCGGGCTCAGATGAGACACACGGACGGTATATCGGGTCTGATAGGTACTGACTATGGAGAGAGAGGGGGAGGGGAGGGAGGAGATATGGTATCGGAGGTTATAGGGGCTTAATTCAGAACTGCCGAGCTCAGAGTCATAGGATGGTGGGAGGGAGAATGGATGTGGAGGTGTTAAATGAGTCAGGTGTGTTGGGTGCGTCACGAACGATTTCAGAACGATATGAGGGAAGGTGGGTGTCAAGCCAGTTATTGGAACGGTGACAGAAAGCATTGATAGTGCTGCTGTATTGACATCATCATGTCGCCGCACTCAATGTTGGGCTAAGGCCCGCAAGGATGGGAAAAGTCAACTTTTAATCAATAGGCATTTGAGTTGCTTTCAATTGAAGAAGTACTGACATCAATAGGTTTCAAACCACCTCGCCTTCATTCATATGCATCACGACTTCTTACCAAAGTCTGAGCAATGACTGCCAGAAATAAATATGAAACTCGGTAAATTTTAATAAAAACAATCACGAAGGTTCGACGTCATGCGTATTCATCGTTCATGGGCAATGGGCACGCACAGCACGTCGACGGAAATAGGATGCTTATAGCCCTGTAGACATGTCCTACACGGTTGCCAATTTGTTTAACGACAAAATGATTGGAGATGATGACACCAATATTTCTCAACTATAGCGTCGATGATTGCAGTAACGTAATGCTACATTGTTTTACGATGCTTTGGTTGTTGAACCCGCGAGTTATTCGATTAAAGTAGCCGTATAACAAGCACATACGGCTGATATGCCAGTAGCCATCCACAATAACTTCATGGTGCTAGCCGGTATAAGGCACCAATTCACATGAAAATTAATAAATAAGCCGCCGTCGACTATCGAAACGATACATGACATTCCAAGTGGACCGTGGTTCATTGAGTGTTCAGTCTTGGGCGTGCATTATAGCGGACTCAAACTTTCAAACATTCATTCGTGAAATAGGTTGTAAACCTGTTACCACTTTTTTAATAATTTGTCGATGCATGTGAAATGTATGGGCTGCCTTGTGTCCATCAAATTCACATATATCGCTCAAAAATGATTTTTCTTGCACATACATATTTCAGACGGCTTTGTAAGGCCCATCCAGAAGTAACATCAATGCACCTGAGCTGCGTTTAAGTTCTGTGCGGCTGTCGTATCCCCCGCAGTCACGGTTAGTAATGACTGTGATAAATCGAGAGAGGCACCCGCCTGTCTCGGCCATCACGGCAGAAGGCTCACCGCGGCACCCTTCCTGTCCTAATGAGGAGAGGGTCTGCATGTCAAATAGGCACCCCACCGGACACACACTCTGTGAACAATTGTACACCTCAGCGCGACCCCAGCCGTACTTGAAAGCCGTGAGAATGTATAATGAGAAGTTGCAGTAAAATGAGTGGTGTTTTCTTTCTCAGGAAAACATTCAAAAGTGCTTGTAAAGACCAACACAATGCCCTTTTGTGTTCGTCGTTTACGTTGTAAGTAAAAGTACGGCAATGGTAGATGATGTCCTTGAGTTAGGGACTGTGTATGTGAAGACACGGTGCGCAGCCTCACGATGTCGGGCAGACTGTTGACAAGTCGCGTTTGTTTATTCCAACTTGTATTTCCGAGTCCCACACGCTGAATAATGTATGAGCTAGACGCACTTCTATAACTGTTCCCGACAGACGCGCACTCTCTCCTGAGTCGGTGATGGTGAGTCTGTCCGGAGCGGGCCGCCGTCTCGAGCGGGGCGGGGCGGAGGGTGGTGACAGCCCCCTGTGAGGTCTCCACAGTGACATACTCCACCCGCTCCGCGCCGCGGGGGGTCCGGTCGGGACCGGCCCTTCGCCGTCCGACCGGTACTGCGCACCGACCGGCGACCGCCGGCTGGCCGGCCGTGTGACCGTCTGACCCGGCACTATGCGACAGGTGCCGCCCGGTGCACCAGCCGGTGCACCAGCCGGTGCACCAGCCACCACACCGGCCACCACACCAGCCACCACACCGGTCACCAGGGCGGTCACCAATGCGGTAGCTAGTGTGGTTAACAATGCGGTCGCCAGGGCGGCCAACAATGCGGTCACTACAGATCACCAATGTGGTCACTCGAGGGTTTATAAGCGTAGTCACCGATTACGATGGTAAGACCGTGCCGATCACACACGGTTCCGCCCAGGTCATAGCCGACTGGCTCAGGTTTGAGATTTAAAAACCGCACAACTAAACGCTGAACTTTCAGGCACAAAGCTGTTCTGTGATGTGGTTCAATTGTAATGACGGTTGAAGCGACATGCTAAGATTCATGCAGTGTAAATATTTAGCTAAAACGGTTAAAATTCACACTTCCAAACGAGCAAAATGAGGACCGCCGTATTAGCTCCAGATCCAACCAAACCAAATCTTAGCAACATGACCCAGGCAAGATCCAGTAATACACATCATACGGTAGGGACCCACAGCCGACCATCCTTCGAAAAGCTGCCCGTTTAGTAAATGGACAGATAAACGGGGAGCGGGGTTCGATGACCGATGGTGCCCAGTGGGCCGTGACGGGTGACTGGTGACCAGCGATCAGTGACTGATGACCGGTGACCAATGACCGGTGACCGGTCACCAATGACCCGGCCGGTATCACGGCGGGGACTGCCCGGCCATGTCTGGCGCAGGGCCACGCCACGCCGCCGACACCGCCATCGCGTCTAGCGCGTCAGTGTCGTCACGCCGTCACGGTCCGCCGGCGTGACGGCCGAGCGCGCCAGCCGTGACGGCGTCACGGCGCGCCGCTTTACGCCCGTGACGAAGACGACGGGACGGTGAGCATGAGCGAAAGGCCATGGAAAATTTCGAAAAGATCATGAGGTAATGTTGATGTTTCACAGATCAACGCAAGAGATAGGTCGGAAAACCTGAAGTAAGGGACTGAAAAAGATACCTACCAGCCACCGGTCAAGATAACGGTAGCTCAGAGCTGAGAGCGTAATGTTTGGATATGTCGCCATGACCTCTCGGACCAATCTCGATTATCTTTGAGAGTTGGCCGGTATCTGGCATCTTGAGATGCCAGGGCTGATGAAGTCACTTTTAATCGATAGCCCATAAATAAGGATGTCATAGATCCACTGCGAGAAACGGCCATCGATGCATCTCCTGTTCTTGCACAGTGCTATCGATTGTGTAAAATACTAATGCAATGAAAAGCTGAAGAGGCTACGCATTCCATCAACACCTCAGTATCTGAGATGGAAGGCAGGGTCGATGGGAATGCCTAACAGCGTCCATAGTCCAAATCTCAACGAGCATCTCTCCGTACCTTTCTACAAGCAGCAAAAACTTCGACAAAACACTGGCCGGGCCCGGGAAAATGATGGCCCTACTAGCCAGCGCGGTCCGGTCCTGCCTGCTGAGAGATAGATGAGGGTGCTGATGTTTATTTACCTGTCGTGATCATCACTCCCGGCTCGTCGTGATCCTCCATGGTTCGAGCTCTGACCCGAGTCCGCGGTAGGGTTAGATGAATACGCGGAGGTCAGTTTCTTGGCCTACAGTTCTGTAGGCTGATGAACTAAATCACAGGCGCTTCTGTTGACTTCAGGCTTCTGAACTTTTCGTAGTTTTGCCGAAGTAGAACAGATAAGCGATGACAGGGCTCCGATACTTTCCGTACTTTCGCCGGCACCAGAACACTCAGCAGTCAGCAGCCTCTCCCGAGTCTCCAGCGCACTACTTCAGCCCTTCATCACTCCTCCTACCTCAAAACAAACACAAACACCGCACCACAAACACACAAACGGCACACCGAGCTCCAGCCGCTCACCAGCCGCCGCCGCTGCCGAGTGGGACGGACGCGCCGCGGAGAGAGGCACCGTTACCGTGGCTCGCGGCGGCGACGGCGGCGGCCTACTGGAGCCGTCGCCCGGCCGGCCCGACTGTGCCGGCCTGGAGCGGGCCGGGCCGGGCCGGGCCGGGCCGGGTCGCCAGTCTCACCGACGGCACGCCGCTGTAGCCAGGTCATGCCGTCAGGAACGGTCACGGAGCGGTCAGACGGACCACTGCGGGATGCCGGGCCGCAGCGAGATGCAGAGGAGGGAGAGGCTGGTACTGGTTGGAGGAGCACAGAACGGGGTACAGGACGGGAAGAGCTCAGGAGTTTGTACTGTGAGCCGCGGACCGTGGGGTTGTTACCAGGTGAGCAGACAGTTCAACCCATTAGATAAGGAATGTAGCGAGACGTATGGCAGTGTAACTATCTGCTCCAAAACTACTGACCTCGAGTGAGCCACTGAGTCAGGTTCTGTCAGCTCTGGTGAGAACGGCGAATAGGTCAAGAAGCTTTTTTTCTCAGCACACTTGTAAGTGACAACACTTGTTCACGCATCTGTAGCACTGCTTTAGAGGCTTTAATTAGACATATTTAAAAAGCTGATGAATCACCAATCTACCCAGACTGTTGGATAACATTCGTACAAGTGTGCACATGCTTGACTTACGAGCCGTATTCTACGGGCATAACTTCCCGAACTTCCACTAAAGTCAATTTCGACGCTGATTCTGACTCCAACTCCCACTCCGAGCCCCGCCCTGACTCCCAACTCCGACTCCGACTCTGACGCGGAGTCACGGCGCAGCTCCGTTATACGGCTTCTCCAAGCGTCCGATTCGTGGGACTCGACATATCCGGGGTCGAGTTCCATGCAAAAACTGCGCCCTGCCCGGCCCTGCTACCGGCGGAGATTACCCCATAAACTGCAATGAAGACGCCACGAGGTACATTCACAACAGTCGTTCCAGCGGGCGGGCGCCGCGAATTCAGTCCAGTCCACGGCGACGCCGTTCAAACTGTCGAGGGATGTAACGAAAATAGCGTTTACAATGCAGTTAACGAAGATTTTAAACCTGAGTGGATGTTGGTCCCAATTGAATCCGAAATGCAAGCAAGTAAAACGTCGGATCTATCAACGAAAGGAGAGGAACAATGGGTCGAGTTTACGTCTTAACAAACTACGAAATAGGTATGAACGCATTGTCGCGTTAGCAAAGCTAGCAAAGCCCAAAGAGGCTCAGCCCGTTCTAGAGCCTCGCAGCTGAAGGAGGTGGCTAGACACCGAGTCAGATAGAACCACCTCTGGATGTTGGACTTTAGGTCACATGCTCAGCATTCAGCACAGCACTCGGGTCAAAGTTTCCCTCACAAATCCTGACACAAGCGCTGATGAATTTCCCCCGCCGACAGTCATGAATCGGCAACCGCCGGAGGTCGAGCCAGGTCGGGTCATGAGTTGAAGTTTCTCCTGAGCAGCGGGACCCAGCGACCTGCGCCGATGAGCTGACCTCCGCCCCCACACCGGAAAATACTAAATACTTAGTAGTTCCAGTTCCCGCCCATAAGGCGTGATAACGAGAGAGTCAACCGGTGGTTAGGTACTTAGAGGTCACACAGGGCTTATCGGCCGCACAGGGCAGTCCGATGTTGTATGTACTTATGTGCACCTCAATGAATGGTACGGTATTGTATCGACTCTATAACTGGACAGTGCACAGATACAGAGACGAAACGGCGCGCGCAGCGGGCACGCCGGTACCTCGTTGCATTCCTGCAGAGTCCGACAAATGTGTACTAAAGCTTCCAGCGCTAGGCCTTCCATCGCTGGACGAATAAGTAGGTACGAGCATGCAGCGATGACCCAGTTAAACTATGTCGGTAGGCAGGCATACGACTGGCCCCTGAGATTTAGTGACTGCATCACATTATCGACTGGGAAGAGCACATGCAGTGATATGATCATCGGTGGCAGACTGTTTCTCGGACCATACCCAAGTGTCCCGAGCTCACAGCGGCCGGCCCACACCTCCACCAAATCACAATAGCCGCGTTTCGCCACAGAGGGATGCCGGATAGTGACGTCACCGCCGCCAGCTGAGGTCAGCGACCGTGAACACGCAGTAAAGGCCGGCGGATGACGACGGCGGCCCGGCCGACGGCACGACCGGCCGAGAAAGCGCCAATATTGGGAGAAACGAGAACATTGTGCGGCGGCCATGGAACTCTGACAACATTGCAGATCGTGAAACCGTGGTCACAGTTTGAGTAAACTAATGTGTGTGCAGCCAGGCTTCTAAAATGTTAATTAACACTTGGCACCGTTAGTCACGAGTCTGAAAACTCCGTACGGAACGTCCTAAATGTGTGCCTTGTGCAATCAACTAGTTTTGGAGTGACACTCAAGTTTATACTTGTGCATCGGTATGCTGAAACAAACATTTAATATGAGTACCCCGGTTATTATATGTATGTAAGTGGACATCGAGATTCGACTGCTCGCTCATGATTGACCCTTTCATACGTGCGAATTATGAATTCAAAGAAATCAAGTCGATCAATGGGAGCTTTGAGGTTGGAGGAGAGGCAGCAAATCTTCAGATTATAAGTGTGAAGGAGGCTTCATTGAGTTCTGCTCTACCAAAGGTCAAGTGTCGGTCTGAAATGTTAACAAGGAAACAGAGACCCCTTCTGCACCAAGCAGACTGAAATGCAACTGATCGCTTAAATAGCGTAGTAATGAATCAAAATGTAAAGCTAAGCGAAATGTCAGAAGTACCTACTAACCAATTGTGGAAAACGATACGAAGATGTCACTCAAAACTAGCTACACCCGGTTACCGTAATATCATCAAGCTACAAGCTTATCACAAAAACAGCGAAAAATGGTCACAGAGAAGGTCGTAAATCGTAATTGTAGAGTTAAGTTAGGTAACTGTACTGACCACGCATCGACCACGATATACACCACATCCAAGCGAACTTTAGAGCATAACAACCTGTTTGATCACAACATCTGGCATCATTCGGTTTATTATTTTCCTAGCCCATTCCAGCAACAGACAACCACAAAAATGGTCAGCTAGGATGGAAGCGTTATCCGGAGCTGGATAATCCTCCGGCGCGAGCCGCCGGTCGCTGTACCACGGCGGGATGCTCATTACTGTCGGAGGGACAGTCCGTGGGACAATCTGCTGGAAAACTCCCACGCGATTCACCCACGGTGGCCGAGTCTCCCGCGGCGACCGGAAGTGTGCGACCGACGCGGAGATGGCGAGTGAAGGCCCGGACGGCGGAAACCAGCGGAGACCAGCGGAACCCAGCGGAACCGGCGGAGACCGCGGCTACGCCGGGACAAACGGAACTCCTCCGAAATGGAATACCGATGCGTGACAAATACCTTATACCGGTGTGAGATGAGCATAGGTAGATAATTACGTGTGGATAATGACATAGCCCGTTACCAGTTTCCAGCAGAGACACATTTTCAAGTAAGCACAGCACTATCAAGCAAAAGCTTCCCAATGAATCATAAATACGGACAAAATGAAACAAAGCCAACTGCCTCTATCAGGCCTTTCACAAGGTCTTTTATCTTGCAGCTCGATTCCAATACCATGGATTGCAGATTGTGACGGACCTTGACAATCTACACCATAGGGCATAGATTGTAGACGGACCTTGCTTTATCAGAATTCAGAAAACGGATCCGGTAAGTGGACGTTGGATCTATATGTTATCGGATCTATGTTATTATCTATATTATTCTTATTATGATCTATATATTATTATAGGATCTATATATGTTTCTACTGGCCCGTATCTAAAACAGCATCATCCATGCCGGGGAGGACGGTGGATCCATCCTTCTGGTGAACCGTGTCAATACCGTAGCTCAGCTAGGTCGTACCAAGTAGGAAGGTGGATAAAGTCGCTGGGAACTACTATGGACGTCAAACCCCTTGAGACCCCACTTTTTTGCGATAATTTTTAAATGCGTTCACTCTCGTTGACAATATTCTGGCAATGTGTGTTTCAGAACCTGCCGAAACTTTTATTACTAAGGTATTTTGACGCCAAACGATTATGAAAGGTACTTCTCATTCACTCGTAATGTTAAATTTCACGGAACGAATCTGATGTTTGGGTAGAGGCTACGCGCTCATGGGGCGGAGCCACGTAATGACGTCAGCGCTAAGCTCCGCCCTACCCCTCCGGCGCTCCTTGCCCGGCGACCGGTCACTCGCGTCTCTCGCTCCATTCAGGCTTGATGGTGGGCGGTAGCTGGTAGCGGTAGCGGGCGCTGGTAGATGGCATTTAGAGCAGATGGCGCTAGTGGCGGGGCTCGAGTGTGGCCGAGCGCAAGCCTCTGCCCGGGCCTGAATTGACCTTAGCATTACGAGTGAATGAGAAGTACCTTCCATAATCGTTTGGCGTCAAAATACCTTAGTAATAAAAGTTTCGGCAGGTTCTGAAACATACATTGCCAGAATATTGTCAACGAAAGTTGACGCATTTAAAAATTATCGCAAAAAGTGGGGTCTCAAGGGGTTTGACGTTCATAGTAAGTCAATGCAGTAGCTGTAGCTATGGTCGTACCGAGGAAGTAGGAAGACGGTCTGGACTCTGGAGCCAGCCGACTGGTGGTCCATGTCTACTGTCTACACATGGAGCCGACACCACCCGCGCCGAGGAGTGCCGGGCGGTGGATCCAGCCTTCTACAGAGCCGTGGCTCAGCTGGCACGCGCCGAGCTGGGGCGGTGTATCAGCCTTCTAGAGAACCGTGGCTCAGCTGGCCCGCGCCGAGCCAGGGCGGTCAGATGTGGCCGAGCGCGGCCGGTCACGCGCCACTGCGCGCGGTCAGCTCGACCGGCCCTCTCCGCCGGCAGCGCGGCTGAACGGGGCCGTGTCACACCCGGACACACACGGTAACAGCGACCGGCACTGACCCTCCGACAGCTAACGGCACCGGGAACGGGCACACTCACAATCATAGCGCCGGCGCGGTGCTGTAGACATATCCAAGGTGGCTTGATATCAGACTTGATACCTGCGTCCTTAAAATTGAAAGCGACACCCACATAGAATCGGAAGATTTTTTAATCAGGCTGACGAGGCCGTTTGTTTTTCATATGCAGATAAGTAACAAGACAGCCTCGGTACCCAATTCGCCAAGTGAAGGACGATGTTAATGCGTCACAGCCGGTGACAAGCAGTTGGTGAACGGGGTAAAAGCCGCCGACTAAGCCCGTCATCTTATGGGAAGGCCGCCGACGTATAAAACCAAACAACGTGATAGGACTCGCCAAATCATCGACTGACTCCATGATATACGGCTGGCAGATTGTGATCCTGCACACAATCTTTAGCGCATTCACCTTGGGTTCCAGGCTTTGGACAGTCAGTGTCGTTCAACGAGTTTTTATCTATCCTCCTGTCTAACAAAGGTCAAAGCAAATGAATAGAATGAACGTGTCACAGCATTAAAGAGCCTCATAAACGTGTCTTGAATAATCATATCAAACAGCCAGATAGGAAGCAAGGACACGTCTACCGAACTGCACACAATCGGCTTTAGATCGCGGCAGTCAACGCTGATATAGCAGAGTCGGCATTGGCGAACCGTTCCATCTGCAGCAGCACGGGACGGCCCGCGGCTATCTGCTCGCGGGAGAGATCATACGGTGCGGTCAACAGCGGGCCAATCCGTGCTGCTGAACTGAGAACTCACAGCGAGGGATTTTGGTGTGACCAGGGCCTCGTTTCATAAAGCGAGTCCGTAACTTACGCCGGTTTTTGGTCTTGTATTGCAAGTGCATGTGAAGCGATGACGATAGTTTGAATCGTTGAATTTATTTATCTTGCAAGCAAGAACAGAAGGGAGAAGGGGAAATAAATTTATCTCTTCACATGCGCTTGCAATACAAGCCCAAAAACCGGCGTAAGACAGTTACTGACTCGCTTACATGAAACGAGGCCCTGGCCGCATTTGCTTGTCAGACTAATTAAAATGTCTTTTCGTAAAGGCTTATTACAAAATAATGGCTCACGAGTTTTTTTCAGATAGTACGCAAAAAAGTAGAAAATGAATGCAATGGAAATAACAATAAAACTTCTTGCGATAATCACTAACAAAAAGTATGGTACTGAACTGTTAAAAGCCACGTTTTATTATAACTGATAACCCCACATGCAAAAGCTCAACACTCGTCAATCAACCGCGGTCTTTACATCTCGCCTACCCACGCCCCAGTTTCAGTCACAGCCCATATTTCAGCGGTTGGCAATCCATCACGAATTTCTCCGCTCTCCAAACGCGCCGGGACAGACTGGCAGTTCAGCGGCGACACAGAGGTCACGCCTGCAGTTGACCTGTTGAGTCAGCGCGTGACCCCTCGGTCAGCGCTGACCCCCGCGGCGGAGCGGTGACCCGTCAGCCAATACAGTGCCACGGCGAGCTGAAGTCAGCTCAGCAAAACGCGACGTGAGGTCAGAGTGAGACCACCAAAGGGTAAAGGTCGCAAAATACGCACACAGGCTTTTACAACAAGGCGGAATTATGGTAATGCCTCCTGGAGCCGTTGAAAGGGCGAGCCGCGAATAGCGAAACTCGTGGCAGCAAGAGAGCTCATCGGAGTGTATTCTTCTAAATCAAAAACCCCGTATTTGGTAAAGGAAGAGGTTAAAGTGAAAGGAATTATAGAACCAGCCATGTCACTAAAAAGTTGCCAACGTAACAAATCACAAGACAATAACAACTGTAAGGTCGCGTACATACGGGTGCGAGCTCAGCATACGTCGGTATGCGGCGCAATGCGGTTCCGACAGTTGGAATGGAAAGCAAAAACAAAACCTTCAACTATTCATCTCCGCAAGGGACTGAGGAAAAGAACGGTGGATGATGCATCACATGTCGGATGCTGAAACTTTCAACAAACATTGTTTCTGACTGGGCACTGGCAGAAGATACCACTTTTACTCCCATTACCGAAACTCTACTTTTGTGACTTATCTTCAGGGTAAGACACAAAGTATGACTATCCGAATGTTGCGCAATTCAGCAGTGTCGATTAATATTATCGTGAGTATTTTGAAACACTTCCATCCAGCCACCACGACCGAGGCGAACTCACCACGCTGACTGCATTCCACAGTCCGGCAGCCACCGTTCACACTATAGGAACTACCATCCCCACCTCAGGCGGGCTACTGGCCGCTGCGATCGGCCGCCATCACACCAGTGACCTTTGTGAACAGCGCACCTGTCAGAGTCAGCACAGGCGCCTTACAGGGCCCGGCCCGCGGCACTCGGTGACAGGCGCCGTCACAGGGAGAGAGGGGACAGAGGGACGGAGGAGCGGTGACCGGAGCCCGGTGACTGGGCAGAGTGCGGAGCGCGGCAGTCGCGCCGGTGACTGCGCCGGCTCGGTCGGAGAGTTGAAAGTGACAATTAGGCAATATGCAGACGACGAGGTGGGCGTGATTAAAATCACAATAGCATCGTAGTTGTGACGAAGATTATAAAGGTGTATGGCGCAATAGTGAGTTGCACCTAGTTAACAGCAGAAAATAATTATTGTCCGGAAAAGCAAGCGTGGAACGGATCCTTTTATAAGTTAGTGAATCATATGTCCATGTCTTATTCTTCTTGTGGGGAATGAAGTAAGAACTACCGGATTATTCCGATTGGGACGGCAGTGTCTCGGTGGAACAGGCCACCCAACCCAGCCGCTCAAACCGTCGCCAAGGCAGGGTATGCTCCTATTGGATTCCTAGAGATGCTCTCCAAAAGGGCTGTATAGTGGACTCAGGACTGACCGCCACCCAAGACAACGTAGTGTGATCAAGGATGGGGATGAGCTGATCCCGTGTGGATAGGGAAGAACGGCGAAGTGGTTAAATTTGAAACGATGAGAAAGGGTTTGAGAAAATTGCGTCAAGTCTCGTGATTGGTCTTCATGTCTTATGGGCTAGCAAAGAGGTAGATGATTGTGTAGATGATTCCCAGAAAGAAGTAAATTACGAACGAATTAGCTCGTACTCCACTTCAAACTGCAATCTGAACAGATGGCAGTCCACTACTGAAAGCCCATGGCCAGCTCGCAGCGCCACGCCGAGGCCCGGACTCTACAGCCAGCGCCACCTGTGCCACCTCACAGCCGGGTAGATAACGGGCCGACGTAGGTGGCGCTGGGTCCGCCTCGGACCCTCGAAAATCTCACGAACGCGACAGCGCTCTCCTGCTCGTCTTCTCAGGCTTGTGGGTACAAGGAGCCAAAAGCTAATGACGGCCGTGCCTCTCATGGGTTTTTAAGAGATCCACCGAAACGCATATATCCGGCATGAGATTCACTGCGGCAATAAGTGACGGGATAGATTATATCTACGGACAAATGAGGCAGTACCGAAAACGAATGCCAAAATGAAATGTTGCTTATCGTAACGTAGGCTGTATCACATACACATTAGACGACCAACATGGGTATATGCAGGAGGGATGATTTTTAACCCATTAATTAGAAAATATGACTCACTGATCTATTAAGACACATCTACCCACGCACGTAGTATTCACAAAAATGTTTTATCACAAAGCCCTGTCAAGGAGAGCCGCCAGCGCAACTCGTTTTCTGATTGAGGTCAATTAAACTGTTACGACTACCAGCTGATAAGCAGGTAGGTTTTGACTGGTCAGCCGGTTCCAGAGAGATTGGGGATAGATAGGTACGACACAGTGACGACATAGTCACAAACTAATACAAATAAGCAACGGCGCGTGGGACCGTATACGACCCAGTAGGTATAAGAGTGCATTCAAATTTGTGAGAGATAATAGATTGCGTTGACAAAAACAAATAGCCCATTAACAGCTTAATAATGGCGATAAAAAGCAGCATTGAACCAATCAGAATTGGGACGGGACTTTAAACATCGGTCCACCGACTAATCCGTCCAAACATATCTCAACGGTCACATAATTTATCCGTCGTACTCGTGGGTCCGATTGATTCAGCCCCTCTCCCTTCCACTCCCCATCGATTAGTAATGGTTAACTACTTGGACAGCTGATGACCCATTAGACGTCGCACAGGAGCTGTCGGGAGGGCCAGAGGTCAGAGGTCACGTTCCTGCTGGACCGGAGGTCAGGGGTCACGCCCCTGCCGGACCGGAGGGCGGCCATGAATGGACCGAGGTCACGAGCTGAGAGCACTGGAAAATGGAGAGGCGATGGAGATGGCAAACATCAGCATCTTGGATACCTTATCAGCTGCCATGAAAACAGACGCCTGACGATCAGTGTTTCACGCTTAAAACTACGACCATTCAACTTCAGCGAGTCCACGACACGCACTATGCAGTTCCCTGTTCCAACGACGTCAGTAGCCATAATAAGGGAAGGTCCCGGTGGATGCTCCTCAAGCCAGCCACCGAGCCATAGAAGATATTTCTCAACCACAACCTGCATTGCGAATTGTGTCAACAGAAGTGTTGCCGTGATGACAGCATCCAGACAGACACACAAACGGGAGGAGCCGACCGCCAGGTGCCGGGCGGAAAGTCCACAGGGGGTGGACAGACACCAGCGTCACGCAGCGGGTCACGGCGCACGCGTGCGTCACGTTACGCATCGAGCGGAGACGACCGTTTCATCACGGAGCTGTCGGAAGAGTGACGGGGTCGGGGAGAGTGAAGAGAGAGGGGAGAGCGAGGGAAGAGTGATGAGTGGGAAGAGTAACAGGAGCGCGACAGACATGCGTCAGGAGTCGGTCGACGCACGATGGCGCACGAGACACCGCGCCGGCTCCTCGACTGAGGAGAAAGCAGTCACGGCACGACCATCTGATTGGGATGTATGAGCCGGCCGGTTCGTACAGAAACAGCTCTCCTGTCAGTACCAGTCGCGGAAAAACGCAACACACGGCCACCAACCGACATCTCATGGCGACTGATGGCGGTTGCGACATCTCGAAAGCAATGACGACGATTCTGGAATCCTATTCAGGAAGCGACGGTGAAGCTTTCGTGAGTGAGCCAGCATTCCGGAATGACTCACAAAGTCGCCGCTTGGTTCCCCAAAAAACTGCCCGTCACCAGGACCCATCTCGTCAGTTCAGGCGCCGTGGAGCCCTCGCATGACCTTTCCCTCTGCAAACAGATCACAGAGCGCCCCTACAGAAAGGTTTCCCACCGTCGGCCCAGTTTATGCCGTTCTCCGCACCGCTCTGATGGTGTCAGTGTGTCTGACAGCTCGCGCCGGGGCCGGCCGGACGGATGGGAGGCGTCAGCAGCGACAGGGGTCGGATGAGGTCTCACCCTCCGCGGCGCTCAGTTTCCGACGACCCAGAAACACCTCCCATCGCGCTGAAGGTCGCGTGCTGTTGCGGCTCGTAAATTCACCGACAAGAGCCCGACGGGAAGCGAGAGTTGAACCTGCGCGCCCCGCAGCAGCGCGGCGTCGGACGGCGCGTCACGGCGGCACGAATTGCGACAGCGTCGGCCGACAACGGGGGCACCGTGACTTCCTGTGACCTGGCGGTAACCCGGGGTGACCTGGTGGTGACCCGGCGGCCCCGCGGCGCCGCCGATGTGACACTCGCCGTCCGGGAGAAGTCGGCACGGTGCCGCTGCCGATGGGAAGTGGTGACCTCGGATGTCGTCCGATCCGGCCCTCGGCGGAGGATGAGAGATCGAGGTGGGCGGGACTGGCCGGCCGACGCCCAGGGGCGGGACGGAGAAGTAGCGAAACGACGCCCAGACTCGGGTAAGATGTGCGCTCACATTGACGCCCTGGGTGTAGCCATGTCTGGTCTGTAACCTTGTGGCATGAATTCACCCAGTTCACCCAGTTCGGCCAATAAAACGGTAGTTTCAAAGGCCACGCAGAACAATGCGACTCGTTTATATAACCGCCAGAACCAATGTACCGTATCGTTCTCACCGAGACGAGAATGGCCGATTCATTCCGCGCACGTTTTATCCACAGCCCCCACACGTCAGAAACGCCGGCCGAACCCACGGAACTGCGCAGTCTAGAGGTCACCGCATGTTTAATCGGCGTCGATGTCACTTCCGTCACAGTCTCAGACGCGCCGGAAATGTCTGGTGATTGGCACACACTGCGCCGCTGCACGTCACCTAAGGCGTCATGTATGAGCGTGCACGCAGTGATACATTGTGCACGCGTGCATGATTGCAAGCGTGTGAACACACCTCCATTACTATTACTTATACGAGCGCGTGCTCACAACACCGTCGATAATGGTTGCGAATGAGTTTGTAACGTGCGTGCTTGAGACTGAATGGAGGCGTGATGTGATGGTTTCCTGGTAAAATGGTTCGGAGCTCTAAAACGGTTTAGACGGTCTAAGCCAGCATATAATTGGGTAGTTTCGAGAGCAATACTTTCTAGAAATACTTTCTGTGACAAGATGATGAACTGCGCACGATATTTTGCAGTGTGCAGAGCAAAGTGATGAATATGCAGTTAGTGCTATCATAGCCGTCCACAGCCAATCAATGCGTGATATGTGGCCGTTCGGTTTTGCACAGCTCAGGGTTGCTTCACACTCATCCGACTGATAGCATATGAATGGGAGTGATGAAGCGAGCAGCCGTTGGCGGCTGATGAAATCCCGTTAACAGCTCGTGCGCGTCTGAACAGAGCTTCTCAGCCGTTATTCAATCCGATTATACGAGAGAGAATGCCATTAATGTTGCTGCATCGCCTGTAAAACTAATTGCAATAAGTGTTTAACAAATGACCGTATATCTACTATAGTATCGTGAGAGCTTTCGCTGTCTTTGCAACGAAAGTCGAGAGTGAAAGACCACCGATTTACGGCTGAGAGCTAAGGCTAAGAGCTATGGCTAATTGCTTGAATGCAGCCTATCACAACTCACGCGCCACAACTCACATAGGTTTATGGACAAAAAGCAGACCAGATATTACCAATCACTCTTCATTTCTCTTTCATTCATAAGCATGCAAAAGGTAAGTAAAGCATACGCAGAGAAAGAAGGGTTTACTCATAACACTTACTTTGTGGCGTTCCGAGGAATGTGTCGTCCCCGCCGGCAGTCATCAGCAGACTCCTCCCGCAGTAGTGCCGGAGTTCCACCTCCTCCTCCTCGTCCTCCAGCCAGTCCTCCTCCTGCTCCAGCCGCTCGAACTGTCTCTCAACCTCGGAGACAGAGATGACCAGCGGCGCCACGCAGTCGTCTGCGTGGGCCACTGGTTCAGCCTCCTGGTCACACATGGCGGCTGGTGAGTCCGGTCGAACTACCGGAGACTCGGCGACTGGTGAGTCGGGACGAACGACAGGTGACTCGGGTCGAACGACAGGTGACTTGGGTCGAACGACAGGCGAGTCAGGACGAACGACAGGTGACTCGAGACGAACGACGGGCGACTCGGGTCGAACGACCGGCGAATCGAGGCGAACGGCAGGCAACTCAGGCCGAACGGCGGGCTCGATTTGTGGCGAGCTGAAGAATGTCGTCATCAGGGGAGCCTCGGCCGGCGCGGGGCGCGGCCAGCTCTCCGCCGCCTTCACCTCCACCACGGACGAGTGGAAGAGTCCGCGCGCGTGAGACACCTGCAGCGCGACCCTGTCTCCGACCGGCGCCGGGCTGTGCGCGGCCGGGTCCGCCGTCACTGTCAGGGAGATGGACCCTGTAGGTGGCTGTGTCGGCTCGTCAGGCTCCTCTGGAGCGATACGGATCACCTGCAGTCCACCCACAGTGACGCAGCAGTCGCGTCCCGGCAGCAAGCAGTCGCCGGCAGACAGCCAGTCGTCACCGGAAGAGGCCAGCTTCCGGTCGGCGCCGGAAGTGCGGCCGTCGGGGGTGATGAGGGAAGCCACGCGGAATTGATCCCCGTCGTGGGTATCAGCCTTTCGGGTTGGCGAGTCGGGGTCGATGCGCTCTGTGATGGTGATTTCGGAAGACTCGCGGACGGCCTCGTACGAGCTGGTCGACTCGGGTTTTGGAGAGACTGGAGAGGTACGATCGGAAGGAGAGTCGACCATGATGGGCTGTTCAGGGAGGTTTGCGCAGATCAGGCTGCTCGGAATTCTCGGTGTTTGACGCTTCTTCTTCGCCTCTCGGGCCTCCCGCTTCGATATGCGGTGCGCACCAGGGTTGTTGGCGGTTTTCTTCGGGAAAATCATCGATTTTATGAGGTCGTAATCAGTGAATTCGAACTTATTGAAGGAATGTGTTCCCAAACAATCCTTTTTACTGACGTGGCTGTTCCAATCATTCTCCTTGGCCGTTTCAGTATTCAGTTTCACTGTTGTGCTTTTTCCTTTCCCACTTAACGACGCCATTTTCTTCGACATTTTGGAATCGAGTTCTTCGAGGAAGCTACTCTTCTGCTTCTTTTCCTCACGTTCTTTCTCTTCCTCCTTTCGCTTGAACTCTTCAAACGCCTTGGCTATATCCAGTTTGGAGCTGCCGAAACCAGGCAGGGACAGAGACCTGTCGGGCGGCTTCGGTGCCACCCTCTTCTTCTTCTGCGGCAGTTTCTCGGCGGCCATGCTGTTCTTCTTGGCCTCCAGCTTCTTCTTCAGTCCAGTCTGCAGAGCCGCTGTCGTGGGGATTTTGATAGGAGTCAGAGTGTAAACTTTGTCATGAGCCTGCTCGGACGAGTCAGTAGGAGTTTCGGGTGAGAGTTTGGTGGGAGTTTCAGGAGATTCATTGGTCGGAGTTTCAGCGGCCGGTTTGTCAAACGTTGAGCTATGATTCACAGACAATGTCGTCAGTTTCTGTCCCGGCAGCGGGGGTGGCGGCGGAATCACCCCGGGTGTCACAGCCACCCGCTCCACGGGCGCGGTCAGGTCGGGTCGGCTCACGCCTGTCTCGCCATAGAAGGTCGTGAACGACGGCACCCTCGGCCTCTCAGGAGCGGGCTCCGGCGGCGCCGCGCGTCGGTGCAGCGCCTGGGCGATGGCCTTCCTAGCCTGTTGAAAGCCCACGTTGTCGCCCAGCTTGCCAACGGCACGGCCAGCGTGCAGGAAACTGGAGTTCTGCTTCGGCGGGTGGCCTGACGGGGACTGAGTGTCAGACTTTGGCTTGGGTTTATCCTGAGACGGGTTAGCCAGCGAGGGCGGGCCGATATCAGCCAGCTTCATGGCAAGCTTGTTTTCCAACTGCAGCGACTTCGGTCCCGACCGTTCATCTTTTGCTTTATTTCCATTGTCACCTGAGTTTTTATTGCCGCACATTTCCTTTTTCACCTCCTTTTGCTGCTGATCAGCGCTCTTTCTGTACACAGGAATGGTTGGAACTGGCACCATCTTCGGTCGCTTCACACCAGGCGGTTTGGCCATGTTTACCACACGGGACTGCCTGAGTGCTTGTTTGGCAGACATAAGCGACTCTGGCGAGAGGACTTCTGAGAGTGACAGGGGCTGTCCCTGAACCGGCGCCGCTTTCTTGGATTCTGCTTTGCCCGGTGTCGGCTCCAACTTTGCCGACGACGATGTCGACTTTGGTGACGAGGCGTCCTGCTCAAGACCCAGCGGTTTCGTCATTGCCTCTGATGCTGCCTTGATTAGTGTCTCCAGCGCAGCTTTTGCTTCCCGTGCATTATTTCCTTTGCCTGATCCTTGCTTCGACAGCGACCCTGGCGGCATTGACGTGGGCACCGGCGGGGGCGGGGGTGGAGGAGGCGGGGGAGGGGGAGGTGGAGCGGCTCCTGCTGGCGGCTCCGACTCCCCGCTCTGTGCGCCCGACTCCTCTCCTTCCTCCTGTTTGGGCGAGGCGCCCATCAGATCGCCCGTTCCCGACGATCGACGCGATCCCGACGAGGCCCCGGACGAGTCGGAAGCCGGCGACTGGTACGAGTCATACCCGTGGTCTGACCTGACCTCGACACGCAGGTCATCGTACTGCGACTCCTCTCCCGCTGCTGCCACCTTCGCCTTCGTCGGAGCCTTCAACGGCCTCCGTGCCACCACAGTCTCCTCCTCGAACAGGTTCTCATAAATCGGCGGCTCCTCCACAACGTTCCCATTTGCGTAGATGGGCTGATCGTCATCATCAGAATCGTTTGCCGAGCCCACCGCGACGGGCGCGATCGGTCCGTTCTCGTACAGCGGTCCGGACAGCTCCTCATCGGTGTCGTTTTCGTAGAGCGTCTGCTGGTCCTCCGCCAGCGCTCCGCCATACTCACTGAGTGACTCGTAGATGGGCAGCTCTCCGTCTACAGAGACCCGCCGGCAGCCGGCCACGGCGTACCCCGGCAGCGCCGCCTCGGTGGCTGCCGCCGCTGCTGTCGCTGCTGCTGCCTGTCCGGACGTCACCCCCGTCACCGCGTCCGCTGCCGGCGGGTCCAGGGAGCGCCGCTTCTCGGGGAGTGTGCCCGGATCGTCAGGTGGCGTCCACACGAGCGGCTCCCACTGCGGCTGAAGCGCCAGGTCCGGCTCCAGAGAGCACAGAGACGCTCTGTCGTCGTCGTTGGCCGCGTCAGTCTCGGGCTCACACTCCTCTTCAGCCTGTAAACGGACAGAATGACGTTAGAGTTGTGACGTCACACAGTGTGACGTCAGATGTAGTCACATCAGAGGTGGGAGGGCGGTAAGTAGCTTAGACACTAAAGACAAGACAAGCTGCGAAGACAATGCTATCGTGACATAACAAGCGAACTACTTTAATGCGTTTCCCCATTCATAGTTGTAGTTTGACGTAAGCATGGTTATTGGTTACATTTGATGGGTCATAACTCAAAATGCGTCAACATTATGCGACTGACGGTAGGCGAAACACCGGAAATGCTCAGTGATATTTGTGCACAATGAGTGCTAATCATAATGGGAAATGCTTGTGTTTTGTGATATGTGCATTCGCAGTGCCATGCAGTGCATATTTCTTCTAATGAGAAAGGCTTGTGATATGCCTTCACAGAGACTAATTAGAATGTTATATTGATGCAGAACGTCATAGAAGTAACATCATCATACAGGCAGTTTCAAATATGCCTGTCCACTCAGGTAGTTCTGTCACCAGAAGCTAAGCGTTCTTGTTTCGCTCCAGATATTCATAATCCGCATAACCTACAGGCTACAAGTCTCGCATGGAAACCAGTTCACCAATCAATCCGGATCATCTGTTACATTTCCGCGGCATATCTCGCAGTTTCGCCGGCTCTGTTTCGTGTGACCGGTCCAAATCGTCGGGCATCTCGGGTGTTTCTCCCACGGTGTCGTGTATAACGGTTGTAGGAGTATGTACGTCCGGTGATCGCTCCCAGGGGTTCGATAACCAGGGCAGTGAGGAGAGTTTGTCACAGATAGAATTGGGTGACTGCACATGGATCGTGAGTTAGGCATTGGTCCCATGCCCATTGCCTTTATCGAGCGAAGGTACCATGCTGAGGTGCCTTTGTGTATGATGAGTACAGGCATGATAAAAAATAAGGATAGGTATGCTTCGACCAAGCGGAATGCGAGAAAGAAACTAATTTGATAATGCACAATATTAATTGTTTCTGTTGATTTTAACAATTTTAAACAAAGGCAGAACGTTGTTGACACGATTTATCAATAAAATGTCAAGAACGTTATAACGAAAGCAGCGTAAAACATGACCCAGTCAGCAATGCTGGCATAATCAGCAAGAAATTGACGAGTCCCTTCGCTAAGGACCCAAGTGGCTATGCTTCGGCGTTATTCAGCTGTGACGCCATTACCATAATGTCCAGTCCGGTGTAAGGCGACAAGCAAGCGTCAAACTCCCTAATGGCACTGTGATTTCAACACATTAGCATATCAAAGGTCCTTGGATCTAAGTGAAGTCCGAAACGCTGCCACTGTCACGGGGAGTAAAAAGCAACTCTGGTTTATTCACGACATTCGTCACACCCGACTATTTGGGTCGACATTGTGTTAGTTTTTGCCAATAAAACACAATCCAACCTCGAAAGCCAAACTACTTTCACTTGCCCAAAATTTGGTCACCTCAAACACCGGATTCCTCCAAGGTCGACCGTTTACGACTGGTGTGTGTTTTATCGCCGGGCCATGGGCAAACAGGTGCGCGCCGCACAGTGTGTCCTGAGTTGTCCAACATCCGCCGGACTCAGTGACGACACACGGTTCAAAGGGACCGACCAGTGACCACGGGACATGACGCAATGGGGAGGGAAAAAGGCAGACGCACTTAGAATATACATATCTACTTACGAACAAGGACTACTTTTGTTTGAGCTGGGTCTTTGTTTGGTTTTGGCTGGACATTTGATGCGCATGATGCCTTAAAAGATAAGTTACTATGACTATAGATCGGACGCGTCTATGGTCACGCAATGGTAGGTTATCAGAAACAAACTTGGTAAACGGCCGTAACTATTGTGACATTGTTACTGGCCTAAGTTATATCCATGTATATTCCTTATCCCAGAGCCAAAGACAAAAATATGATTCCTAGCCGAAGAAGTTTGAGCCACGTCTGATACTTTTGTGAATCACAATATTGTTCTGGCTCCTCACCATTGATGGTACAGAACCACCCATGAGTCAATGTTTACAACCGTGCCCGTTCCTGGAATTTCTCGTTAGCGTCAGGTCATGTAGTGAAAGCGATCGTGTCATAGATTGCCAAGGACGAAACGATGACGGGCAGTAAACAAAAGCAGAACCATTAGCGCTAAATGGCAGCGAAATTCCACCGGACCATTGTCAGAATGTTTCGGCTACCAGCGAGATCGTGCTCAGGTTCCGTCTAAACAGCTTACCTTCTTCTTATGGAGTTTGGAGAGTCCATACTTCCACACAAACGACTTCTTGATGTTGAAATTCGACATTCCCGAGTTCATTTCGGCTGCGAACTGGCGGTCTGGTGGCGCGCGATCGGCCTCTCACTTCACACTTGGGTCGTGGCTTGCATCAGAGTGGTGCCGGTGCCAGCAGCGACATCACACCTGAAACCAAGAATACATCCCCGGTCAAATTCAACATTGGCGCCAACGCAATCGAGTGGAAAACGATGGGGATTTCGCGGCAGTGTTATGATGTGGTAATCCCCAACGAGTCAGTTTTCCTGACTAACAGGAAGGAAAGAGTGATGTGATGTGGTAATATGACCTAAACGGGGACTAAGGGAAGCCACAAGTGTTTTGCGGCAGTACAAACGCATGAATAATAAATCATGATGTCTACTTGCGATTTCACCCTTTGATTTACTTTGTGCGCTACATTAGGCAACCTCAGGATTGTATAAGACTAGGCTTCAATGACAGCACCTCTTCCGAGGCTAATTGTTATTAATGCGCATTCACACTTTTCACACATCATCAAGTCATCATTAGAGCATACCTATGCCTAAACGGGGGCGGGAAAGCCGGCGATTCACAACCAAATAAAGAAAGCAGCCCATCTGTTCTAATGCCGACAACTACCGTTAATGATCCTAGCACTCGGGATCGCACAGGTCATCCGCTTTCCCCTCCGCTTCCGCTGAACAATGCCACCGGTGCTAAATCGCACCGCCTCCGAGCCCCAGCCCTCAGCGCCACAATAGCGAACACCGGAGTGATGAGGAGCGCTGCATTGTTTCCGAACTGAGTGAGTATCATCTGGTCATCCAGTTACCATCGGGATGTAAATCCCATCCTGTCGTTGCCGTAAACTCTGCGAGAAGCGAAGCAAGTGTGGTGCTACCAGCCTATGCATGGTTGCAGTTACCGTAGTGTTAGCGGCCTACTCGCCAGCGCAGTTACCGAGGTGTTAGCGGCTTACTCGCGAATGCAGTTACCGAGGTGTTACTACCTCAGTCTGCGTTGCATTCTCGTGCTGCCTTCTTGTGTAACAATGCAGTCTCCACTCGTTACTGTTTAGAGTGTTCCCTACTGAGCGGTGGCAAGTGGCAACTCATCCTTGCCGTTCGGATTGTTATTTAGAACAGCAATAAATGTGGTTTAGCTCTGTAAAATATGTAAAGGTCCAGTGGCTATTTGATTTCTTATCCCGCGCCCTGCTGGGGGGGGGGGTGTTTGAACACCCCCCCCCTTGTGGTTTTTCGCGAATATCTCAAAAACGGCGGCGCGGAGCGCCGCCGTTTTTGGTACACCTTATCATACATCAATTCTACACATGTTGTGAAAATTTCAGACCAAGGTCATTCAAGGTCAGGTCACCAGGTCACTTGAAGTGACCTCACCTCATAAAAAGTTTCAATGTCTGTCATAGCTACACCGAGTGACCGATCGCTTTGAAACTTTCAGCGATTGCTAAGAGCAATAGCACGTACAAAATGTATATCTCAGAATTTTGATATCAATGACCTAAGGTCAGGTCAATTTTGCGACCTCCCCATTATAAGTCAATGGGAGAAAATTGAAATGCGCCTCTTTTGGACGAACGACATTATAAACACTCCCAAACACTGAATTACAAGTGGTTTAGACACACCGAACATGAAAATGGTGTCCGTGACCCCTGTTTATGCCCTGAGATCATCTTAGGTCACGAATGGTATCTAACAGTTTTTCGCAAATAACTTTGATAGAGGCATGCTAGAGCGATGAAAACGCCTTAGATGTGTTCAGCTCGACGATACGGATCGACTGATATGCAACATGACCCTTTCCGGTCAGGTCATGACCTTGACCTGAGGTCAAATTTTCAAGTTGACCTTTCAAGGTCAAGTTATAGTTCATTCGATGCGTCTTGACGAGAGGAACACGATGCCGGTAAAAGTAAGCTCGTACAAGGCTTGGGTCAAAAGTTATTGCAGAAAAAAACTGTTTCCGAAAAAATCGGCTATTTTTGCAGTTTTTGCCCCCTGCAGGCAGAGGCGGATCCAGCTCAGAGGTTTGGGGGGGGGGAACCATAACAATTTATCGATTCTTTCCATGCATCGTCCATAGGCGTAATGTTAAAATTATGCCGTTTGGGGGGGGGGGGGCAAATGCCCATTTTGCCCCCCCCCCTGGATCCGCCACTGCCTGCAGGCAAAACCGTTGACGCTAGGTCAAATCTGAGAAAATTAATCAGAAAGGGCGCTAATAGGGCTATCGAATGCGCTTTTCCGCGGCGCTGTAGCTCTATTGGTTCCCGAGTTATGCCTTGGCTTCTTGGAAATTGTCGACATTCGACCTGGAAATCGGCGAAATTTTGCCTTCAATGACCTCTGGTGACCTGACCTTTGACCTGACCAAAAAATTGACCGAAGTGATTTCCTCATTATTTCTGACGCTCTTTCGAACGCCGCCTTCCGCGTATCGCTACGTGGCCCAGGAGCCGAGTTAGAAGGGGGGGGGGTGTTCAAACACCCCCCCCCCCCAGCAGGGCGTGGAAACCCAGGACCCCCAGCCGGGCGCGGGTTATGTGTTCAATCTTCATGATTCACCATTGATTATCAGCACGATGACTTTGTTGACAAATGTAAAAAAAAAAACGACTGGGAAGACCAAGCCCGTTGATTTTTTTTGCGGCCGAACTCTCTCATTTATTGGTAAATACCTGCATGGCTTCCAAACGTGGCCTAGACCTTTTTTTTGTCATGAGTAAATACAACATCTACTTGTGTTCCTGCAGTGTCACAAATACAAATAAAGTCCATCGTTTTTCGGATAGGTACTTATGATGACATCGCTGTATGTCTTCACCTTCCAAGTTCTTGTTAGGTAATTTGCATACATAAATGGGGTTGGTAACGTTCAAATTCATTCAAAAGGTAATCAGAATAAGACATGCATGTGCATTGTGCAATGCAGTTTTATCTGCCCATCCCGTTTCACTACGAGTCCAGCGACTCGAATAGGGCGAAATATTTCCGGGACAGCTCGCTCTGACGGCTGACCAGCAGAAGCGAGCACCGCTCCATCGGCGACTCTAGCTATACCACAGCCGGCAGCCAAACACAATCTCTCCAACAGGTGACAGTTACATATGGCACCAGCCTTCCATTATCCACCAGCTGCACAAAGCACAGTGCCAGCTGTTATCACCCGCGGCTCAGGAGAATAGCGGTCCAAGGCGCCATGGCTGTCCAATGCACCAGTGGATTCAAGACACCAACGGATGAAGACAACATGGCCGTGCCTGGCCAACGCCAAGTCGCCAGCTATTCACGTCTCATCGCCAGTCCATTAGCCCCGTCAGACACCCATTCCCGGCGCTACCTCGGCCGCCAGAACACGTGAGCCAGCCCCTGAGGCTCGTCCATCATGCAGATCTCGTCACTTTCGCTGCCGTCACTGCGAGGTGCGATGTGGTCGCACTGGCCATACCAGTTGCATAATGAGCGCCGGTGCAAGACAGACGCGGTGACCGCCGTTACTTCCCACCTACCGGTCACCTGACCGGTTCCCGCGGCCAGATTCCGCCCCGGTCCGGTCACTGGACCGCGCCACCGGGCTGCGTTACGGACCGTGTCACCGCACCGTCACCGACCCGTCACCAACCGTTTGTGGTGACCGGGTCCCTCAGCACCGCCCGCGAGCGGTCCCGCAGTGAACATTCCTTCCCTCGCCTCGCCTCAGCCACGCTGGGAAATCTCACCCTGGGCCAGCTGGAAACCGAAAGTGATGGACATCGCTCAGACTTTCTCCGGGGGTAATTTAAATTCCCCAAGAGGCGCGCCGTAACGGCTAGGGCGTTATGCAGATGTCCCGTCTCGCTCGGACGAGCTTCGTGCGACCGGAGTGTCCCGTAAAAACGACAGGGCGCGCGCCGTCACTATACGCTGCGACAACGCAATATTTCATGGTGTGGGTCAGTGGCGGCGGAAGCGGGGGGGCAGCGGGGGCACGGCGCCCCCCCATCTTCCAGGGTGGGGGGCAAACATATCTTTTTGCCCCCCCCAAAATTGCCTAACCTAACCTAACCTAACCTAACCTAACCTAACCTAACCTAACCTAACCTAACCTAACCTAACCTAGCCTAACCTAACCTAATCTAACCTAACCTAACCTAACCTAACGACGAAGTACAATACTTCCATACTACGTCAGGAACATATGCCAGTTTGGCTGAGTACCTTTTTATTAAGTTGATATAGCGAGTAATTTGGATTGATAATAGCCGTTTTCACGACGGGCTATCCGGCGAGCTAGTCCGTGACGGACTATTTCCACCAAACGCCCTCCACACATAATGCTCAGAAATCAAGCAGAGCTATCTACGAGCTACCGGTAACCGAAGTCTGGAAGAGTAGGACGGAACGCGAGTGGCCCGGCACGGACGTCACGAAAGCGCGTCTGAGCGTGCCACATGCCTTTCCCCGCGACTCTGCCAGACGCCAGCCGGCATAGGCGCGTGAGCCGGGGGGCAGCATGGGGGCAGCCTGCCCCCACAACTCTGGGGCCGTGGGGGTCGCTGCCCCCACAAAGTTTCAAAGGGCCAGGAACCGTCGGGGCAGCTTGTCCTCCCCATATTAGCGGCCGTGGGCCTCAAAGAAAAGCTGAATGGAAGACAATACCTATTTAAGTAAAAAAATCCCCCTCTGTACGGGGAACCGCAGTTGCTATTGTACACGAACCCCAACTCTAGCCGTCTGTCCTGTCCAGTAACAACCGATAACATTGATATCGACTGCCGGTCCCTGCACAAGAGCAGCTGAGGTTTTCTGTGCGTGCCCTCTGACGGCTTATCGTTGTTCCCTGTGAGGGTGCTGGGACAATTTACTCAGGGTCGCTGTACAGTAGCAACTGCGGGTCCCCGTACCTGACTTGACAGCTCATGTGTGGAAGCTTTAAACGTTTATTCCAGGTTACCAAAAAGGTAGTTTCTTGACTCAGATGAGACTAAATATCTCACTTATTTGCAAATGTTTTTTTTTTTTTAATTTTTGTTGTAAAGGCCAAGGGGTGAAAAATAAGTGGCCTAAAACCGGTGAGAAAACTAGATCTGGGGGTACCCTAGGTTCCGGGAAGGATCAGGTGTGCCCCCCCATCCCAAAATACCTTCCGCCGCCACTGGTGTGGGTTTTCTCAGCGCGGTGTTACCACGCGAGGTATACGGGCGCTATTTGTAGAGTGAATTACGAGAGGGTGTCATGGTGGTCGGAGTCTCAAAGGGTTCATTTTCCAATTGTTTTACTTTCTACGTTTAGCTGGACAGCCATTATATCGTATTGTCTAAGCGTACCTGAACAACAAATATTCATGGAATTCTAACGGCACCTGATCCGCAGAAACCTGACTTCTTTATTGTTGGTGAATTATGCTTCAAGCATCGCTGCTTCCGCACACTAAGTCGGAAGAGAAACTGCAAACTGCAAAACCAACCGGGCGGGAATCCGACAAAAGACGATCGTGACTTGTTCCGTGCTTATACAATGGGAGACTCATGAGCGAGTTAGCACGGAGGTCACAATGACTGCCGCTCTGAAAGCGTTTCACCAGCCACGCTGCTCCGGAGGGCTTCGGCCAACGGGATCGCGAATGCTAAGTGCCAGACAATCGTCATTGTTTAGCCATGTCAAGCACGAAGTCGGGCAAATTACGAATCCCGTTTTGGGTGTGGTTGTCGGTTGACATCCATACAACCAGTGCATGATGAAAGAGGCATTTATCAAAGCAAACTCAAAACGTTAAACAGCTATCGGGCAGAAAATAATTCAGCCATGCGGATGAGTGACAAATCCAAGATAAATACCCTAACATTTCATCACCTGCACCATCATCATCGATTCAGCCGTCTCCCTACGCAGTGTTTTCTCTCGCCCGAGCCGAGATGAGCGCAGGGTCAAACAGCCGGGTCAAGAAGCACCCTCGTGCGAAACCGAGAGTGCTCGTGGAGAGAGTGAAACTGAATCTATCGGCCGCGGGCGGCTATCGGCTGGCCGGCTGCCAGAGATGAAACTGTCTGTCGACAACCGACCGTCGCCCGCGGCGGCTCCGAGCCGAAAGCGAGTCTGATGCTGACTGGCGTGACGAGGAAATACTCCGACTCCGGGGATCTGAGAGGGATGAATGCCGCGTCACAGTGAATATCGGTTTTATGTATTGATCACTCGCTCGTCGGGGCTGAATGCAGCGTGACGAGGGATGGATGTCATGACGCAAAAGCGATGAAGTCGTTGGGAATTTCAATGAAAACCTTTCATATTGGGGATGCGGAAAGCGACAAGCGACCATTGCTTAACATGTAAGACATGCGTTGCATAAGCTATTGGAAGAGACTCAACATCACAAAATACTTTCATACGGTGAACCGAGCCGTTACGGTATCACACACAGAAGTAGCCGTTCTAACCACTGCTCGCGGCCCAAATTTCCCAACTTCCCCTGCCGTGTGAGCGTGCGCGGGGCGGGGCGGCACCTCCCGACTCTCGTCTAACGAACCTGGACGTCACGGGGGGCGCACTACAAATGGTGACGTCACCGCGGCACTAACTAACGTCCGCCGACCGGCCAGACACGCCGGCGCTGGGGGAGGGGGGAGGGGCAGACAACTTTCGCCACGGCTGGACCGGCCCGGTGCCGAGACACCTGCACCAGCCGCCGCCGGCTCCGCTGGACTCCAAACTCTCTGGTCTCTCCGAGCTCTGCAGACTGACAGACCTCCAGCCATGATCGACCTCCAGTCAACCGGCCCCGGCACACTCTAACGCAACGGGCTGTTGACCTGACCCGCAGCGTGTCTGGGGCCGTGCAGCGAGTGAGACGGCTGCGGGGGGCTGGGTGTCTGGTCCGATAATGGTACCTTATAGGTGCAGCAGGACCGGTCAGGACGGAGTAGGTTGGCGAGACCCACAGGGCGAAATGGAGGGGTCACGTCTAATGAGGGTGTCTGACACAGACAAGAGTACGTAGGGTGTGTCTGAGAGCAAGAGTGAGGGACGGCGAGGGCGTCGGCACTGCGGGGTCGATTTCTCACCGGGGCTCTTGTAAAACGTGCGCCGACTGAGGACGACAAAAAGGCGGCTAGGTGGGACAAGGTCGACCGGACTATCGCGGGCGTCCAGTAGGTGTAACAGCTACACACCCGCCGGAGGAACACCTCCTGACGGCCGTGTCTCGGCCTCCGAACAGCCCAATAACTCACTGTCCGAGCAAACGCCGCGGCCGGAGACATCGGTACACGCCCAGCTGTGGTGACACAAGCGGCGTGTTTGGTCGGCCATTGGTCACACCTCACCGATGACCTTCTGCTGTCGCCCGCACCAGCTGGTCAGTCCGAGTGTTCCCCACGACATATGACGGGCTGGCGGTTGCTAAATTTTCTCAATGGACCGGGCGAAGTGGCGAGTGGGTTACCAAATCGTCTCGGGATGCGAATTCTACCGGAAAGATCTGCACTCTCCACCCCAATGACCATTGCTGACAAAGGTAGGACAGTCTATGCTCTGAAATTATCTTTCCTAAACTCTCCGTCATCCTACGAAATATCAGACGTTATAGCTGCGCTCCCTCCACCGCATGTCCTATAGAGCCGCCGTTCCCTCGCGCTTCATTACAGCCGTGTCAACCTCGAGGTCAGTCCTCGCCTGCAGGGGTGAACGGCCGACCATTCAGCCGATATCAGCCGCGCTATTAAATCCAAGCCGATACGATCAGATTCGATCAGATTCGATCCACATTGAGCCAGACTGCGCGGTGGGAGGGCGACACTGACGGAGGCTAGGAGAGGATGTAATGAGCCATAGAAACGCGATCAAAGGCGAGGCGTGGCTTTCCTTACTCCCCGTATAAAACGATGGCAGATGGATGACACGGATTATGTTATTAGAGGCGAAGGTTGCACCATCCGCCCACTTAAAAGCAGTGTGCGCAGTCATACGACGTCGAGTCAGTCGTCTGCTGAGAGTGACGCACTGCAAACTTCAATACAACCAGTAAAACGCCTTTTGGGCGAAGAACGAGCGAGCGAGATAGTGAGCCCTGCACGTGCGGAAGGGCGAGAGGGTGCTCCCAACAGGCTTGCGCAAAGCACCCTTCTAACCGGCCGCTAGCGGTGTGCCAAATTTGAACGCAATCGGCCCAGCCGTTCCTGAGATCTGGAAGCGGCATTCTGCACGTGCGCACGTGCAAACGGGGTCCAAAATGACTTTTGCACGGCACCCTACTAACTGGTCCCCAGCCGTGTACCAAATTTGAGCGCAATCGGCCCAGCCGTTCTCGAGATCTGGAAACGCCCCCTGCACGCGCGCACGTGCAGTAGCACCCTAACCGCAACACATGGGAATGCATTGCCTGGTGGGTGCCTACCTGTATGCCAAGTTTCAGCGAAATCGCCCCAGTAATTACCGAGTTACTGAAATGGGAACAAATTTGGCACCTCTTATTGTTGTATTTTGCACGTGCACTGGGGGTGACCCACATGCATCGAGAGTATCCTATTTTGGGTAGAAGGGATGCTGCTACCCTACAAAAATTACCGCAAGTCAATCGCCCAAGCGGCTGCTGAGATATGAGCCTCTCAAAATCACTACTTTTGCCAAACAGCTTGAACACCCTTGACTTTTCACGTGGCACGTGCCACGACCGTCACTGAGATGTATCAAAAGAAGTCAATTACGGGGTAGAAGGGATGGGGCTACCCAACAAAAAAGACCGCAGGCCAATCGATCCAGCGGTTGCTGAGATATAAGCCTCTCGTTACAAGCGTTACAGGCCGGGCCGGGCCGCTCATACTGAGATTTTTCCGTTATATTGAAAAGACTCACTTCGCTCGCTGCGCTCGCTCGCTCGTAATGAAACAACGAGCGAGCTTCAGCTGCATTCAGTATCTCTTGCGTCAGGCACAACAGTTCTGATGGAAGAGCCGTTGCAGTGATGGTCATGTATCTATCCAACGCAAGGGCATGATAGCTTGAAACAGCTGTGCGATGTTCAAATCCGCCAGGCTGTTGATCGATTTTCCGTTGTTCATAGTATATCCTTGAGAGCAAGGATTCGACTAAAACCGCCGGCTCCCCTTTACGAATCGAACAATGAAACGCCTTTTCACGCTTGAAAAGTCACTAACATGCACAACGTATTTCTACCACCAATCCCATTCCGTGATTGTTTTAGACACACGACAGTCAGGGGCCGCGGTGGCATTTCAAGCACGCCAGAACCCCATCAGCGGGCCATGACACGACTGCCATTACACGGGTGGTGGGTCAGACCGCGACAGTTTCTCGCCTCGTTTACTCTCTGAAGGCCGCAGCTCGACGGTCAGGACCCCACCGCCAGCCCAGTGCCATATAACTCGTCCCCGAGTCAAGGCAGCGGTAGCTAACGAGGCAGAAGAACACGACTCTACCATGTCTGTTACTACCTTCTAACGTCTCTCATGCATCCGGAGACATGGGCGTGATGCCGACGGGCGACTGGTGAAGCGGAAATAAAGAGACCCGGCTGCATTTATTATCACCATGGATGTAACCAAACCGCGTCACTATCGCCGGGGATTTCATGGAGCTTCGTATGACTTAGCATAGACACGCAAACGCCCTTGAAGACACTCACTGCAGCGCAGCGTCATGTTACTGCTAAGGCTGTCTTCAAGCTTGACGAAGGCACAAAGTCAGCAAAAAGCTTAGCCACCGTCACACCCATACGCTCGGATCCGTACACCGGGACCCGGCCGGAGCCCGCTCCTTCGCAGAACCGAACTGACACACCTATGTGTGCATAATGCACGTTTGACGTTTGCACAGTGTAACTGACAAGGCGGCGGGCCCGGAATCAGCACGCAGACGGCGTACGCGTCGTGTATCAGCAAAGACGGCGACGTCAGCAGAAACGGCGGCGAGCGGCGGTGACGGAACGCCAGGCGGGCGGGTAGGCGCCAGTGCTATCAGTCATGATTCAGACGTTGGCGGTTCCTTTGGTCGAGCCGAGGCCGGGCTTGCGCATTTCCGCAGGAAGTCTGTCCTGAATATTCCACCGACGGCCATTAGCGCGGTGAAGTGGAAAGTAGAAGAGACCGCTAGCGATGGATAGAACGGAGACAGACGGGCTCGCAAGTCTCGGACAGTGTAGGTACCCATCGAGTGTAGGTACCCACAATACCCAGCACTCGTCTTTTGCAGAATCATTCTAAGCCGGCGCGACCCGTTTGACCCACGCTGACCCGGTCTGGCCCGGTTGGACCGGCTCCGGTATGGCCCTCCCTCTTCTCTGTAACAACCGCCCCGGATCCGTCAGCCCTCCCCGTCCCGTCCCGCTATGCTCCGTGCTATCCTGCTCAGCCCCGGCACGCCCGGGCCGTCGAGCAGCACCTGGACATTATACGCTCCGCCCCGGTCCATCGCCGTCGGCACCGGCCGTCGAATATAGGCCAGGACAGCGCGCGTCGGCCGCCGCCCCCCAGCCCTCCGCGGCTGTCTGGCGGAGGAGGGAAAGTGAGGCCCGCGCGCGGCGACCGGTGGGTCTGCGATTGAGTTATGTGCGGTCGGCGGTTGGCACTCATATGGGTCAGCCGGCCGAACGCCGGTAATGAGCAGATGAGTTCCGAGTGTCTCTTCGTTCCTTTGTTTCCGTAACTGCTCTCTGATGAGGTCTACTTAGCGCTGATGGGTCTGAAATTGCGGCGGAGAATTAGGCATGCGCCTAGGTCAACGCCAGGATGAGTGCCGGTTGGATTATGAATAGGAAGAAGCGCATGCGGATAATAGCCATACACCATGAAAAAATAGCAAAAGGTGAACTAAGCGACCTCCAAATGAGACTAAAAAATGGTAGGCATAATAAGTCTCTAAACATACGATTCACTTCCATAGGTTGTTGAAAATTTTGACGTAAGATACTAGATAGTCGCAGACAACCTCGCATCGCTTTCTCAGAACGTTTGCAAGGAAGCAGCATGAGTTCAATGTCCAGCTAAACGGCTTTCAGTTTAGTCATCCCCTCGCCTCTTGCCAAACAACCAGTTTCAATGGACCTGATAACAAAACGACAGGGCGGTAGCCTCACTTCCTGACTTTGCTGTAAGCGGGAACAAATACGATATCATTGCAGACACCCGCAAGATTAGCCGTTAGCGTCACTTTCTCTAACGACTTATGGCCGAATGATTGTTAAGTTGGTTGTGTCGTCACCTCTGAAATCCCTGCCATCGCGCGGATAGCCATAACACCCGGAAGAACGCCTAGAACGCTGCAGAACCAGAAGACAATGAAAGTGAGTGTCACTTTTAGGGCATTTGTCTCTGCAACACCCGCGTCTATCCAAGATTAGTTCTAGTAAAGATTTCAGCAAACAGATGAAAGTGCTAATTCAAGGTCTTACTTTCCAGCATGGGCAACTATATCTTATTATATTAGGCATAGGTAGTTTATGCATTTTATTGAAGCGAATTGCAGGCGCTAAAATTTACGCACTCCCCTATTTTTCTCTCTTTTGCAAAAAAAAAAAAAAATCCAATCATGGCATGGTAGCGTCAACTGCCCTCAAGACCACTGACAACTGATAGCTGAGCGGATAAGAGTGGATCTAACCCACTGGCGGCCCCCAGGAGGTAACGAGACATGGGTTACTTTAGTCAGACCCGATCTACGATTTACGGCATGACAGTGCATGAAAAGAATTGAATAGCCGACCAAACATTATGGAGGTTGCCACATTTTCAGTTAAATGGCAGCGGTGCTAAAATCCCTGCTCGGTCCCTTACATTTGTCACCGCACCTGCCGGCATCTACCGACTTCACGTAACCACTCGGTTTTGTGCCGAGTGGCTCGTAGTTCGTACGATCCAGTTTTTATAGCACGGTGTCCGACCCTGTTGTGTCCATGGAAGTGTCGACACATCGCGGCGACACGCAAACAATGTGTGAGCTGAGAGCAGTGTGACGTGAGCTGTGAGCTAACGTCCCGACATTGTATGATGCCACCTGTGTTGCCTATCTGATCCATCATCGCGGCGCGACGAGCAGTGTGTGGAGCCAAAGTGTCTTGCCCTCCTCTCCCCCCCCCCCCCCCCCCAGCGAGATATATAAGTAAAAAAGAATGACAAAAAATATTGATATGAATGTTGAGTTCTAATAAAAATGCGACTTAATACACAATTCACGACAAATTGAATAATAAAGCCATCCTATCTTATTCATAACAAATAACTACAAGCGGGGCAATTCGAAGGCGCATACGCGAAAAGCAGTTGCAGATTTTCAATCAGCAAATGTTGGCTTAGTTCGGGGCTCGGAATGAATGAATTCATCAGAGGAAAAACATGCCGACTGTCATCTCCAATGCAGAATAAGACAAACTGAGCAATAAGCATGATACCTTCAATAAGGAGCATAGGACATTTTTTTATTTTGGCCATGGTCTCAAGGCTGGTCCCGATGGTTTCGTAGCATTGGCGATTCCGATAACTATTCGTACTTCAAAATTGCATTATGGCCCATATGAAACGCACAGTTTGGTCATTGTTCACAAAATGTCATGCAACAGGTTAGGCATAGGCACTACTTGATTATTTTCGAGGGTGATAAAAATAGCGGTATTTCTAAATAAAAGCCATGATGAAAGACAAAAGTCAATTCAACATTTCAAGAGCTAAGCACTGAGCACACACGCATAAATATCGGGTATCTGTAGGACAGATGCCAAAACAACATGCATAAAGCGATATAATGGGAAAAGGCATGTTACTCACAGGAAAGCAAATACTGATACCATAAGAAGTGGCGAGCTCCCTTTTCACAGCTCGATAAAAAGCTAAACAGATCAATGCCCCTAGAGGACACACCAGGGGCCACGTCCGCTCACCTGAACCTCCTGCTCCGCTCCGGCCGGCCTCGTGGCCACTCGGTCCCGTATTGACACTGCGGCTAACACGATCCACACGAGCGAGATCGGGTCACGCTCTCTCGCGTCGACGTCGCACGCGCACACCAAGCGCCAGCCACCGCCGCGAGCCGTCGACTGACGCCGCGCGGGCCGGGCCGGCGGCGCGTCCCACCGCCGAGCCGCCGCCGCGGGACGGGAGCGGACGGTTTCTCTTTCGTTGGGAGGACGCCGGGCGGCTGGCTCGAGGCGAGGACGGACGTGCTGCACGCCGCCGGCTCGGAGATGCCGTTTGCGATGACGGATGAGATGCTGGAGTGATAGCCGGTGATGGACTCCCGTAGAGGGTGGGAGAGACTATGAACTTCGACATCCGACATGCTTTGTGGCGGTGTTTTCGATGGAGAGATGTCCGTTTCAAAGAAAGCTGCCGTGCCGCCACAGTCACACCTGTTTACAACATTTCTCGGTCGTAATTAACAATAAGTGATGCGTTTGGAAGACACACGAAGGAGAAAATGTGGTGGAAGCGAGGAGAGTAGAAATAATTTACTTGACGAGAGAACACGCTTTTATCTAAATTCTTCCTGATTAATTGGTCACAAGATATCGTTATCAGACAAGGACGTAGTTTCTCTGAATAAAGGACTTTCTGGTGGGAGACACTAGGCGCCCAGGTTTTCACTTCGTCCTTGGAATACCATACTGAGGACGCGCCGCATACAGAGCATATCAAACGCGCTTTCATTCAAGAAGATACATAATTAGCATAATTGGATAAAACTTATAATACAATACTACCGGCAAGAGCTGAGCGTGCTTTTGCGACGTGAGGATGCAGTTGAAGCTCACAATCTGTATATCGTGATAAATACATCAATCATTGGTAATCCTAAGGTCAAAGTTCGCCACTCTACGGACATCAACACCGGCTGTTTATCCTGGAAGAGCACGTACGCGATACGAAAGCCCTGACAGACGGCGACCCCAGCACACCACAATGCACACCAATAACAGGTAACAGCAGCCGCTGTAACGGTATGCAGTTCCAGTCCCACCCGTACCGCCTCCCCACGCCGCGTGTGTTCTCCTTGGACGATAAACGGTCAGCGCCAACATCTTTGTCACCCATTCTCTCTTATAGAAGTTCGGTGACACCTCGGCTAAAGGCGCTGCTTTGCAGACGCTAATTTCACCGTATATAACGGGGACAAAAGAGCAACGGCAGCGATACATAAACGGTATGTCTGTCTCAGGCATGTCTCTCTTCTCTTTACTTGTCACTCTGTACATGCATGCACGGCTATAACGAGCGCATTATGTGCCTTAGTAGCCTGTGTAGTGTGTATAACGAGCTGACACGCTAAATTCCTGGATGATTGGTTAGGCCATGACTGGGGCGGGAGGAATGATATTTACTGAGCTTATGATGCAACAGCAGGAAATACGCATCAGGCCATCCAGAGCATCCGTAAGAACTAAGAATTGCAGAGAGAGCGAGTTTATAAAGCTCATTAAAGGTTATTCAGTAAAAATGAGACCACCATCATATCAATGATTTTACATGGGAATAAAAACATGCAACCGGTAAGCCTAAAGGAAAAATAGGTATAAGCGGGATGTAAAATAGCAAATGAATGCCGCTCCTCAGCGTACGATGGAAAACAAAACCTTCCGGGGCACGTGTCTGCAGCTTGAATCTCCGCCTGCTCGACCATGAGCAACTCACCAGCCGCGCTCACATTTCCAATTACACAGCATTCCCTCTCATCCTACCGCCCCTGTCGATCCGTGACATCCCTCGTCTCGGCGGTATCGGCAGTCGGCACTGCCGTGAATCTTACGAAGGACGTGGGAGCGGGTGTCGGGTGAAACCACGACCACCGCTGCTGGGTGGTCGCGCCGCGGCGCCCACTGTGCAGGTGAAATTACCCCGTCCGTGGCGGCCGCTGTGATATAGAGAAACCCAGCGACGCACGCCCACCGTCCGACCGGCGATCGTAGAAACAAATGGACACGAGTCGCGACCGGCGGCACCGACTTCCCGAGACGGTCACACAGACGCCTAATTGTAGCGTGCTTAATAAATCGGGAGAAAATGTTACGCAAGGACGGTCGGCGCGGTGGTTATGATGAATGAATGGACGGTGTGGGTGGAATGATAGCAGATGGAGAGAGCAGTAAATGAAAATACTAAACAGCATATCGATATAGACATTAAACGTAGCGTCCACACGATGTTTATCAGTGTCACACGGATGACAGTAAATAAGCCATCTTCGGTTCTCCCACTTTCTTTTCCCACCTCCGTCTATCTCTCCTTCTCGTCCATCCCTATTACTTTCTCACGCCTCTCACGCTCGTGCCGTTAAATCGCCTACCGAAGGTTGCAACATCGCCAATTAACGGCCAGTCGAGCACAGTCGCCTTTTTCTCTCCAAGCAAGGAGATGAGATCACTGAGAGCAGACAGACCTGATGAGGCAGAGAGGCCTGACAGACACGTCATTGATAGACCTCGGATGAGGCATTCCAGAAATGGCCTGCAAAATTCAGCAGTCAATTCGAGAAAAGGAAAGAATAAAGACGATAATTATCGCATAAAATCACTCGGGATGTTCAGTCCCCTTTATCCACGGTACCTTCTTCTGTCCAGTCAGTAGTTACTCAAGGAGAGACGAGCCAAGTGGATGAGAACTGGACCACCGACCACGCCGTCCACCAGCTGTCCATTGTCCATGGCTCAGGCGGCAGTCGGTGACAGGTGCCACCACACAGAAGAGGCGCTGCCAGCAGGTTCCTTACGCTGGGGATCATCGTCTCTGGTATCTGAATAACAGTCCACCAGCCTGTATTGACATATTTAATAATGCTGGAGCAGAGACGGGCCCCTGGACAGCAATGGGCCATACGAGGACACGGACTGCGTTGCTTGATTGACAAGCTAGAGACTAAACCAAACCAACTCTGCTAGCTGCACTGTCGCAGCGAGGAATACCTTTCTCAACTGAGAAAGTCCATTGATAAACCCGTCACCACCAGACTTTACTTCGTGAAACATTCAGGCACACCATCACCGGCAACAGGCTCTATCAGACACATCAGCACATACTGACCACACTGCCTACAGCCCAAGGCTGGCCCACGTGTTGGAGGCCGGTATAATGACCGCCACTGGCCCCAATACGGACGCAGCTGTGACAGTTGGTGGTGCTCCCTCGAGTGCATCTGTTTGGGAATGAGCCCGGACCGACGCCGCTAATGGAAAATGAACGCGCCAGGCTGTCCATCAGACGCTGGAAATGAGGAGTAAAAAGCAAGAGAGAGAGTAAAAAATTAACAAGAGGATGATGACAGAGAGCCGATGGTTCACCTGTGCTATGACTTGGTTTAGCGAGACGATTATTAAATGTGAGCGGATGGGAACATATCAACCCACCAGCTACCATCAACTAATCAGGGACATGCCTCAAAACATATAAATAAAATCAGGATTCTCATATGCGATTTTAGACCGATTGGTGACCTTCCAACATGCCCGAGATTGACATTTCGACATCGATCGGCTCACATTGTCGACAATCGTGGCGTGAATGTCAGTGGAAGTGGCGCACATTCTCCCCGAGCTTAACACCGTCGACCACCTGTCACTACAAACTTCCCAGAGTTCAATACAAACGTCAACGACCCTCGGCAATGTTAAATCAAATGCCGCTTCCGGCTTGGGACGTCCGAAGACAGTAGGCAAACTTTACCGGCCCAGTCATCCGTCGTGAAGTCACAACCGGACTGACATCACAGTGATGTCTGAGCCTGTGTATCGTGACCTAAGCATGAAGGAAATCCCGCGTCTGTGTAGAAGTCGGCCTACATGTTGACCTACCGCAGTGGAGCCAATCGTGGCGCACGGCGCGCGTCACACGCCGCACTGCGCCGAATTAACCTCACTTTTCCGATAGCTCGCATTTCGGATAGTTCACATTGCTTGGCTCGCTCACGGCGTGGCTGAGCTCGGCCTTTGAAGGGCCAGAGTTGCTCAATACGCCGGTAATGTTCCAGTTAATCCGGTGAGTCTCACACTGTTCGAGCACCAGTCAGGCTACGTTGTGAGGTGGATTGGTGGCGAGTGTGCTAATAAGAAAGTCACTGAAGCGTGTCGATTGTACAAAGTGACTCAATACTAGAAATGGGCTGAAAGGAAATACCGCTGGTTTGTGCGCACCTCGCAATGTTTTTACTCGACAGGTAATTAAAAATTGCCACAATGTGTGATCCAGTTTCACAAGTTCGCAACAGTTGCTGTTACGCCAAGGCCAAACTAAGAAACATACGAACAACATGAGATCCACCAGTGCTGAATCGTGATACTGCTGTAGTCTTCTCATGCCAGCACATCTTGCACATCGTTGTCGCAAGGCACATAAACTCATACCGCCGCTGAACACCGCGTGCTCGACAGTGATGAATACTCCCCTCCGCACCAGTCGTTGTCCCAGTTCGCCGTCGTCGGCGGCACTGTTTTCGACTCGATCGGTCGCTGACGGCGTCCTGTCGCCGGCCGACCCGGCGACCCGCCGCTGGTTTCCCCGCCCGCGGGCGCCGGTGGCGGCGCCGGGTCACGCCCGGGGCGCCCGCCGCGACCCCGGCCACCGCCGGAGCCCCGCCGTCCGCCGCCCGGGGCCGGACGTCCTCCCCCAGCAGAAAGTGTTGCGGATGGGACTGTCTCCGGCCCGGTTATACATAACTCGTGACACGACAGGTCAGCCACGCTTCCGGCGAGGCGTCGTCGCCCCGCGGCGGACCACGGCGGACCGGCAAAAAACGAGACCAGTGGTCCGTGGCGGCGTGAGTGGCCTAAACCCACCGAGTGACTCAGCGCGAGCACGCAGTCCTCGGAATGATGGGGCGGAGTAATTGAATGTGGGAGCCGCGGGCACCGGGCTTTCGCAAGTCCAACGATGTCCGGAATAGTGTGATGGATGCGAATGTGGAGCAATTCGAGTGATCCATGATCCACTATGGTCGCTGATGTTATGGCTATTCAAAGAATTCGCACTCGTTGACAATATAATGGAACGGTCTCTCTAAGACGTCCTTGGAGGTGCGAAACTGAAAGCGTAACGCGTCAGTGTATTATAGCCGTGCTGCTGCTCTTTTACAAACAGCACTGCATAGGAAGAAGCACAGAAAGTAGGAACCTTCCGACTCTTAAGCGCCATGCTCATTTTTGTCAATGGCAATATTTATATCGAGAGGTTCTACGTCTTCATATCTCAATTAGGGACAAAAGGCAAAACAACAAAGGAAAGTCGCAATACCCCTTACCCCTTCTCCTGTAATCACTGTCCCAAATGACAAAATGACCAGTACCGACCGGTTGGGCTTAATGTGAGGAAGCTGTCATAGCGCACTGTGCCCAGGCACGCTACCGTGTCGTCCCCGTACGGCCAAGGTCGGAGAACAATACCAGAATGGTATCACACATCTCTGACGGACAAGGCGGCTCCGTCAATGCGTAATGCATTTGTGCTATCGCATACACACATGGCGATATATCATGCTTGGACATCAGCCTTAAAAGAAAAAAAATCATTAGATGATACTTAATCGTTGATAGAAAGACTGATGTTATGCACATAATTTCTTCTTGGTTGAGGCGCACAAAAAGTCTCTGAGCTGGACTATAACAAAACTGGGCGCTGCAGAATGCTACTTGAATATATTTTTGGCCTTGGGGAACGATATCAAGCCCATGAAGCTACAGTTTATTGCTGATAATAGATAATTGCTTTGTTTTCTTTCGAGTCCGGCTTAATTAATGACTTCACTTAGATACACCCGCCCCGAACGGACGAGTTGCCGAACGGACAGACGGACGGACTCAGCGTAAATACTTACAGGGGAATTAATCTAAGTCTGACGCAACTCCTGGATTCAACATTATATCCCATTTGAAACTTCCATATTTATCTGTCTAATATTGCATAATAGTAGCATATGTCTATCATTTCAGCTCACTGTCGAGATCAACTCAGCCCCCGTCTACCCCTACTGTTCCACACCAGACCATTGACAACGGGCCACCCAGAACGAGGTCTCAGTAGGTACAGTGGATCTAGTTAGGATCTCCAGACGTAACTAGATGGCGTTGAGCCTCAGTCGAGTCCATGTGAGATTCAAGGAGAGGTCACTACCGAGCTGGGCCCGATGAGGAGGTGGGCGGGGGGGGGGGGGGGTGGTGAGGTCACGGTGCGGGTGATCTGTCAAACAGCCCCGGCGCTGTGGGCCGTGGGGCACTGCCGCAGGCAAATGGCGCACTCCAGCGTTGTTCCATATCGCGGTGGTGGGCCGGGCGGCCGGTTAGCTTGGCTGCTTGGAAGGAAAGGATAATGAGGCATGGGTTTGCTGTGGGGGCATTCCACGTCAAATCAAACACCGAAATCCGTCATCCCCTTCGATTTTTCTGAAAATTTGTAGGCAGACTGGGCATGGTTCAAAACTGAGTTACGTATAATATTTTCGAAATTTGATAACGTATCGCTGAGATATAGGTCATCGAATATAGCGAAAAATGCCATACATCAATTTTTTAAATGGCTATAACTCTGATTCCTTTTCTGGTATCAAAATGATATTAACAGGGTCTTATAGGCAATTGATATGGCTTTGATTTTTAATTATAAAATTAAATTGAAGTGACCTTGAAATGCATTTGACCTTGAATTAAAACAGAAAAATTTAAATAGCAAAAAACACGTCACCTTCGATTTGGGTAATTTTTACATATTATGTCCGTCACAATGTTCCTAACCATCTGTGAAAAAATTGGAGTGGGCCATTCATAACTTTCGCGGCAAACGCCGTTTTCATGCATCAACATCACACAACCGCGCGTGACCTTGAAAGACAGAGTCAAGACATGCTTGCTTGTGTAGTGTGTACACTTTCTGAAATGAATGATTGCTGATTAGTGATATCCCAAACTCTGCGAGAATGGAAATGCATAGTCATCGTAGTCAAGCATTCACGTTCCATAGTAAAAGTGTCTCAGGCAAACGGTATTTTGCGGTGAATTTTGAGCCGTGTGGAAATGCATCATGAAGTAAATTCAACGAAAACATTATCACGCAACGATATCTTCACGTCTTTTGATCTTCACTATACGAAAGAACATACATTTTTTAGTATGTATGGGGAATTTCTAGTTAATCCAAATATAAATATGGCAGTTAGAGGCCTGCTAAGAGTAACAAGTCGCCGGCTGAGGCGGGCTCGGCCGATGCGGGAAACGCAGCAATCACAATTTTGTGTTTACACGTTCATATTTCAATTGTTTACCAACCGATTTTCAAAATTCTTTCACCATAAGATTGCCTGTACATTTCTTAGTCTTCTCACAAAATTTGACACGAATCGAACGTAATCAGCGGTAGGGAGTGCGATGTAAAGACGGAACCGTTCCGTTCCGTCCCGGCACAGTCTACAATTCAGGCGGCTCGTAGCGGTCGGCGCCGGCTGCCGAGTCGCCGCGTCGCTGCGGCGACAGGATGTTCACTTTACACCGCTATTACTAGAACAGTTGTGAACCGATTTTCTTATTGCTTGCACGATGAGATGTCCAATTCAATTCTTGACAGGTAGGCATAATCAATTTCGCATTAATCTTATGAGATATTGGCGAAAAACAGGAGGGGTGGGCGAAATTCGCTATTCCCCCTCCACTGCGCGTGCTAACATACGTTTGCATATGTGCAATTTTCTTCCAAACTTATGAATGGCCCACTCTAATTTTTTCACAGGTTGTTAAGAATATGGTAGGCAATAAAATATGTGAAAATGAGCCAAATCGAAGGTGACGTGTTTTTTGCTATTTCAATATTTGTGCTTAAGAACAGAGTTAAGCAAATTTCAAGGTCATATATTTAAGTAGGTGCAATTTTAAACAAATGCTTAAGAAATAACCTAAACAGTAAGGTTTATTTCATTCAAATCAAACAAGTACAACCGAAGTTATGGTCGTTCAAAAATATAAAGATGCAACATTTTATAAAAATTTGATGCCCTATATTCAGAAGACCTGTGGTCAGAATGTGCAAAAAACATCAATGTAATGTCCGGGGCCACACAGGAACTCGCTCACAAATTTATAATGAAATCGCTGATGGTAAGGTGCAAAACAGCCGATTTTTGTTCGATTTGACGTGGAATGCCCCTGTGGCCGGTTCATCTACTGTCAACTATGATGAATCCAAAGTAATGCAAATGTGATGTTGGTAATGCAGCTGGCAATGGAATGCTAGCGAATGCTCCGGGCGCCCAGTAGCTATAAGGATTAAGATTATTTTAATATCTATGTCTCCTGAAATTTTCATTGAATATAATTCAAGCAATAGAAAGATCGTATCGTTCACCAGCTTTTGACCGGCTGGCGTTTCTTACGTAGAGCGCCCTTTGGCAAATAATTAGGTATCACGCAGGTTTTTTTTTTTTTTGCTGGTAAGATGGTCTTTAACCCGCGCCCTGCTGGGGGGGGGGTGTTTGAACACCCCCCCTTGTGGTTTTTCGCGAATATCTCAAAAACGGCGGCGCTCCGCGCCGCCGTTTTTGGTACACCTTATCATACATCAATTCTACACATGTTGTGAAAATTTCAGACCAAGGTCATTCAAGGTCAGGTCACCAGGTCACTTGAAGTGACCTCACCTCATAAAAACTTTCAATGTCTGTCATAGCTACACCGAGTGACCGATCGCTTTGAAACGTTCAGCGATTGCTAAGACCAATAGCATGTACAAAATGTATATCTCAGAATTTTGATATCGATGACCTAAGGTCAGGTCAATTTTGCGACCTCCCCATTATAAGTCAATGGGAGAAAATTGAAATGCGCCTCTTTTGGATGAAAGACATTATAAACACTTCCAAACACCGAATTACAAGTGGTTTAGACACACTGAACTTGAAAATGGTGTCCGTGACCCTTGTTTATGCCCTGAGGTCATCTTAGGTCACGAATGGTATCTAACAGTTTTTCGCAAATAATTTTTGATAGAGGCATGCTAGAGCGATGAAAACGCCTTAGATGTGTGTTCAGCTCGACGATACGGATCGACTGATATGCAACATGACCCTTTCCGGTCAGGTCATGACCTTGACCTGAGGTCAAATTTTCAAGTTGACCTTTCAAGGTCAAGTCATAGTTCATTCGATGCGTCTTGACGAGAGGAACACGATGCCGGTAAAAGTAAGCTCGTACAAGGCTTGGGTCAAAAGTTATTGCAGAAAAGCTGTTTTCGAAAAAATCGGCTATTTTTGCAGTTTTTGCCCCCTGCAGGCAAAACCGTTGACGTTAGGTCAAATCTGAGAGAATTACTCAGAAAGGGCGTTAATAGGGCTATCGAATGCGCTTTTCCGCAGCGCTGTAGCTCTATTGGTTCCCGAGTTATGCGTTGGCTTCTTGGAAAATTTCGACATTCGACCTGGAAATCGGCGAAATTTTGCCTTCAATGACCTCTGGTGACCTGACCTTTGACCTGACCAAAAAATTGACCGAAGTGATTTCGTCATTATTTTTTACGCTCTTTCGAACGCCGCCTTCCGCGTATCGCTACGTGGCCCAGGAGCCGAGTTACAAGGGGGGGTGTTCAAACACCCCCCCCCCCCAGCAGGGCGTGGAAATCCAGGACCCCCAGCAGGGCGCGGGTTAAGGTCAGATCGAGTCGCTAAGAGAAGATGAGGAAAAGTGGACGAATGCTACCTTTTTTTGTGCATGAAGTCTCGAGTTAAAAAAGCAAAAAGTTATTATACGTGTAAGCTGAAAACAATAAGATCAGTTAATAAAAACATTTGACCCGAAATTAGCCTCTGTTTTGTCGGACCATGATTGCGTGTAAGTCGCCGGTCCAACTGGGTTCAACCTAACCCAACCGGTTCGGCTCCCCCTTTTTCAATATAAATTTGGCCCGAACCTTTTGAATGAAAGGAATCACAAGGAAAGAGTCCCCGCTAAGCTGAGCTTGTTGCGTTGACCCTGCTCTCTACCCTCCGATCAAGCAATTTCTGGTCTATGGCAGAATTTAGAGTCCAAATTTTAACGTGCGCACATAGCCGCGCACGGCCGGTCCCCTCACTGACTTCGCCTGGCAGCGGCCTGCCACCAACCACAACCATACCCGTCAGGAGCCTGAAAAAAACGTCAAGCACACGTCGCGTTTCGAACCCGGACTTTTGCAACCGGGACGTCGTGCGCTCTCACCACATGGCACATGGAGTCCAACGCTCTACCGACCCAATACCGACCGAGCTACCGGGACGGACATTTACCTGGGGGTTCGCCTCGTGACATTGACAGACGTCAGACACTGGCCGAACTTTAGCCGAAACACTGAGCAAGCTGCGCAGGGCGATAGGTGCTCGTAGCGTTGAGGTTGGGTAACCTGTGAGCTGAATGCGATGTCGTGAGTTCGAGCCCCACTCCCGGGTCTGGTTTTATCTAGACACGAACCAAACCTTTCATTCTACTGCAACGCAGATAAGCACGATGACATCTTTCCCCAATATCTTTCCCCAATATCCTCTCCAAAAGTCAAAATTATCGCTTATAAATGTTTAGCTAAGCTCTATTTCTTGGGAAAATATTTTTGGTCATTTGTCTGGAGCCATTTCAACACTTTTTTTCTTTTCTGATTCTTTTCGACCCGATAAAACCCACCAAAACTGAACGTGCCAAATGAAAAAGATCTAACTCAAATAACAATTTAGAAAAGCCTCATCATGCATTATGAAAAGCATCATGCAACTATCGACTGAATAGTTGCATGCTATGAATACGTCCTTTAAATTATCAATGTTCAACATTTTGGCTGGAACTGACGCTGCCTCTTGATTCCCTTCAGTCGCGTTCTTGCCGGTTCCACAGGAACAGGATACCACCATACCGGAGTGAACGCACCCGCAACCATCATCCCCTCCCCTCAGCCTCGGCGCAGTGGCGGGCGGCCCTGGGCGGCCCACTCCCGGCGCTACGCACGCCCCATGCGCCGTGATACCGCGTCACTCCCCCTCCCTCCTTCCCCCACAATGACCGTTGACCTCACTTCCCTCGGGATTTGGACTCGCCCTACCCCGACCGTAGCGCCACGTGGTGGCTCTGGAGATCTTAAATAGACCCACTGTACACCGCCGACCGCGTGCCGTCCTTTCGCAACCCACAGCCCGTCTCATTATCAGCTGACGCGGCTCCGTCAGATCTGCCCCACCAGTTTCTCAACGGCGGCTCACAGCCGGCCATGAACCCATCATTACCAGCCGTTTAACCTCGCCGCTATTTACTGGCAAACTGAGCCAGAACGGGCGAGATGGTGTGAAAAACGGCAGCTCTGCTTCTGTCGAGATTTAATACGATACTGCTTCTGCCAAGATGGAATAAGATACGAGTAAAACCCGTGATTAATTTCAAATTAAGCGGGCTGAAGGCCGATTCTATGCGTATCTATCGATAGCTCGATGTCGAACGTAGCCGTGTCAGGGGAGAGAGGGGGCGAGGGAGTGGTAGAGAGAAGAGGGAGGGTGTGGTCGAGCACGCGCCGGTCCCATTGAGACAGACATGTCGGCACCCCTCTGAGAGCGTTGCGACAGCCGTGTGACCAGACTACCAGTGCCCTGGTTAGCACCGACACCAGATGATAGGACCCGTTACACGGGGTACCATGGTCGAGAACTATAGCCATGCCGATTGCCGGCTGCTAAAGTGTCATCAATTAGAGTGCTGAGTTTTCCGTCTATCTTTTCCTTAGATGCTGGTTCGCCATCATTCGTTTTCCCTTATAACCATTTGGCATTTTCATGCTTCATGTTGGCTTTGCGGTTGCTATTTTGCATTACTTAATTCTCCATCTCATTAGTGATTAGATTGTAATTGTGTCACCTTTTTAATCTCGACTTAAAACGAGCTCAACTTTATTTATATCGCCACCTAGTTAGTTTTTTATCAACAACGATCTGACCTACTTCAGTATCAGTTGGTTTATCCCATATGTTGCTATAAAAAATATAGGTAATTCTACTTTTTCATGCTGTCTCGGTCACGGTCGGCAAAGATAACCAATACCAACGCATCAATGGATGCAATCAAAATCAATACACAGCGGAGTGTTGCAAACCCGAACAGGTATTTACGTAAAGGCAGAAGGCTGGTCTGGCATTCCAAATCCCAATGCATGTGGATGCCAACAACAGACTATAATGTGGTGTAGTGGGACTAAGGATACGTGTTGCATGAGAGATAATGGCTGTGATATTAATCAACCAGCTACCAAGTCGCCTTCTCAAAAAGTTACACGCTGTTGGTCAGTATGGCGAAAAGCTCAAGAACTTTCATAGCCATCACTATCGTCACTGCGTGTTGCTTTCATCAGATAATAAGACAAGAGGCATATTCTCATAAATGACAATCATGGTAGTCATTATTTACCACAAAATTTCCCAGTGAAATCATCAGCTGCTTATTCCGCGTTTTCAAAACCATCAATAATATTGCATTTACACTGCATTGTCTCCTGTAATCCCATTAGCTCTCACCTCGTGCATACAATGCACTCTTAGTCTTAACTGATTTCCCGGTCGGTCTGGTTGGTTTGAAACCGGCCGCTCTACATATACCTAGGTCCTAGGTAGTGTTACGTAATAAGTTTAATAAACCAGCTGCATTTCTTCTCCTTTCCAGTCGGCTCCAACCACCCACTTCATCTCCCAGCCACCTGTTCCGTTGCCTTCAATCGCCCTCTCCTATAGAGTTCACTCTCCAGTCGTGTCTCCCTCTTCAGTCGACCAAGAGGGAGACACGTTCGTCGCCGCCTTCTGTGGTACCTCCAGTCGGCGGATCCTGCTACCGAGCGACACGCTGGGGTCGGTGATGAAGCGCCACACCACACCCGGCCAGGAGTCGTAGCTGGGCAGCTGGGAGTACACCTCGGGCACCATGTCACGCAGCTCGGACAGACGCTTGTTGGGCACGTTCGGGAAGTCATGGTGCTCGTTGTGGTAGCCCTCGTTCCACATGAGCTGGTTCATCCAGCCGTAGTAGCTGTACGTCTCGTGGCCCTTGGTCAGCTGCATGTGGTCGGAGATGAAGTGACCGGCTAACGGGTGGAGGCCCATGGTTAAGAAGAAGCCGCCGATGAGGTAGACGAACGGCTTCAGGCCCCAGTGGGAGAGGAGGACGTAGTCGAACGCCAGCTGGACGGCGATGTTGAACAGCTCCAGCCGGGTGGGCGGCAGCGGGTTCACGAACAACGGCCGCGTGTAGTAAAAGAACGGCTGCAGGATCACGAAGATCAGTTTCCCGATCGCAGACGTGCCGAACAGACGCGCCTCGAACTCCGTCGGCACGTCTGCGTCCATCTTGGCGTTGCCCTGGTACTTGTGGTGCATCAGATGATACCTTTTGAACGCCACGGCGCACGGAAAGCCCATCGGCAGATTGGCCAGAATCCCCAGCAGCTGGTTCGGCAGCGGGTACTTGTAACCGAACGCCTGGTTGTGGCTGCACTCATGGATCACAGACCATAGACCATGCTGGAGAAAGCCACCGAAAAAGTACGCTACGGCTATCAGTACCGGCCAGGACATCAGCCTCGTGTAGTAGGCCACGGAGAGCTGGACTCCAACCAGACACAGCGCCTGCCACTTCAGCTCGGGGTTGTGTCCGAACAGGCCCCTCACCTCAGGGTGTGCTTCAAGGATCTTCTTCCGCCGCGCGGCGTGAGGCTCGGGCTCCGTGGTATCGTCAAACCACGGCTCAGCGGCCGCGCGCGGGGCCATGGCGGCGAACGGTGGCGCGGCGGAGACAAAAGAGACGCGCGGTTGACAGGAATGGCGCAGCAGTGGCCGGAGCGGTACGCGGACTGACCGAGCCCGAGGGCAGACGTGGGGCTAATGAAGGATGTGTTGTCTGAGCAGCGATGGGTTATTACCTGAACACTTGACAGCGATCAGACCCACCCAGCTGTGTGCGATCACCGAACGAGTGAAGTGTGCAGCGTCGCCAGGGGCGGACGGTTTAAGGACGCTCAGTCAGTCCCAACGTCCGCGTCAGAGTTACGTAATTCACATGATTTGTATAGCATTACAAGGGATAGAGGTCCGTAGCAACACAGAAGGGCTAACTGCGTCTTAGAGCCTCAGAACGATAGCATGAGCGATTCAAGCTGACTAGCTACAATCTACGACTATGATTTGTGCAACTACTGCAAAGCCGAAGCGTCGGTTGCTAGCCAAAAAAATAAGTTTCATTGTGCTTACCTATGACGTTTGGGCTGCCATCTGTACTGATAAGTAAACACGGCCTCTAGACCGCGAACATTTTCATACGAGGTTCATTCAGGTGAAGTCTGTCAAGATTAATCAGCCGAAGGCTTTAAAGGTGTGATGCAATGTTTGTGATTGCTGTGCTGGAGAAAACTGATGTAGAAACGGGTAATGTATTTCTCGAACATAGATGAATATTAAGTACTGCTAAAGCCACATCAAAACACAAAACTTATCATTATAAATGACTTAAAATGCTAAAGCACAGTCCGTAACACTTAGCTGCGCAAGTACATGCACACAAAAAGGTTTTGAAGTACTTTATCATGATCGCGAAATTAGAAAATTTGTACGCTATTCATAAACTAATTATGATGGCATGGAGAATGTGCAAATAAGTTGCGACGAAAACCGAGAGATCTTTATCAAACCGTGGGTGATAAATACCATGGCTCACCCATAGTCAAGCTGACGAAGCAAGTTACATAAAAACGGACACACCTTACGATGCATTTTGCGCAGATTACTTATGAATAACACAACTACAAGCACTTCATATAACACAACACAACATCAAAGACCCACGGTAGAATACAAGTACAAACGGTAAATGCGTTAAGTTGTTGCTGCCACTGTACGATAATATGCGCTTGTGGTATTCCATATTTGGCACCATAAGTAGCACTCAAAGGCGTTACACTAATGAGGCAAGAATTCAGAACATGTCACCACAAAATATTTCTTCTAATGATAGCGACCACACTGGCCAATACAGAAGCAGCTAGTACGCCAAAAAGCTCGTCATATCGAAGTTCAAAGGCACAGTGACGCCGGAAAGGCAGCACAAAGTGGGAATGAAGGCACCGGCCTTTATCTGCTTTACTTTATAGTTGGCACTTGGGTAGCACTATTCGGTGTTGAACTTCGGCGCATGTAAAGCTGCGTCCGATAAAGCCAGGAGATTCGACAAGATAAATCTAAAATCATGTCAGAAAGTGTAAAAAGAAATGAGGAGATTCATGGACTGAGATGACCTGATAATTTTCCTACAATGAATATCTTAAAACATGTCTGAAACAATGAAAACACGTCAAACTTCGAACAAGACAGATCTGTTAAGCATAATCTTTTTCTGGATTGTAAATTGGTCCTACCCGGGGAATGCACTAGCAAGAGCCATGAAGCCTGACCACTTGACAGTCGAATATCTTTTCACGTCATGGCACTTCAGTAGCAGTGGCTCCAGCTGGCGTTACAGTCACCATTGTCTGAACATCCTTTACACGACCCACATTGGGGATGTTAGTCACAAAATGGTCAGCAGTATAACCCTCTCGACATAAAATACCTACTGTTGACACCTTACAGTGGACACCTTGAGGCGACTAAGAGGCACTAACTCGGAAGAACTATACTGTTCTTGAAGAAGCCACTAGCCGACAAAAGCAGCAGAGGAGTAGCGACACTCTACTGAGGTGGCGATCTGTAGCGGCTCTACTCTGGGCTCGGCTTCGTCACCACACCTGTGCCTGCCGTGTGCTGCGGTGCCGCTCAGTAGCCGCGCCCGTAGTTCTTCAGCTTCACAAACAGGCAGCAGGAGATGATGACGCCGAAGATCTGGACGACGGAGACGCCGACTCCGACGGCGCCGACCACCACCAGGTGATCCTGGATCACGTAACCCATCTGGTGCACGCAGCCCTGTAGAACGGGGGAGGTCGGGATCAGTTAATGACGATAAGTTACGCAGTGCAGGGAGAGGAAAGAAAGCAATCACCGGTATACAGAAGTAGCTACCGAGGTTTACGCCAAAGATAATGATGAATGACTGGATACAGACGATACTTATTTGGCACTGACAGAAGGAGTAGAAAAAGGAAAATAACGCAATTAAAACGGAAGGATAACGTGAATGTCATTTTAACTGGCTAGGGCCTTGGTCCCTGTCCGATTCGCCTTGGTTAGTGAGCGAATGTGACAAGTTTTGCTGTCATCTCCAGTGACATGGTCATCATGTTATCAACACTCAGTAGCTCATATAACACGGAGCAAGCTCTCCCCACCTCACCCCCTCCCCTCCTCCCCAGCCCCCGACAGTTTCATATGACGCACGCGTGTGACCGACCGCCGCCGGTCGGGGTGTCGGCTCGGATTTCACGCCAGCGCAGCGCATTCTCATGTTTCCGTCGCACTGCACAACGCACACGTGAGCGGTCGGTGCGTTCAAACGTCGCTCTTTGTCACACCGCAGAGCCGCCGTAGGGTCGCCGCGGTTCGGAGGCACTTAGTGAAGTCATCCGAGGGGCTCACTTTTAGTGTCACGGGCTTAGGTGAGGTGTCCTGGCCGCTGTGGGGCCGACATTGACCTCATGGCTCACGACTATGACAACGGAAATGATCCAAACACCAAGACGGAAATTACGCTACAAGTGGCTTTCGGTTACGTGTGACCAGATTATCTTCACTTTTTTTCCTTAGTGCCCAACTGCCAGGCTGTGATTCAAAGTCCAAGCATCGCTACGCGATTATTCACGACTTCCGGCTCTCCCTGCTGCAACAAACGTCCCCAGCAGAGCCCCGTCATAGTACTCACGCCAGGGTTGATGTTGGAGGGGTGGTCGCGCCGGCCGCACAGAGGCTTCACGGACTTGCAGCAGCTGTCAGGCACCTTCCTACCCTCTGTGTCGGCCCAGTCCGTGTACAGCCAGTTAGTGTAGTAGGTGGCACCGCAGCAGCGGAACTGGGGAAAGTGGGGGAGACGTGTCAGTCGGGGACGATTTGGAAAAACACGGGTAAATAGTTCGTTGATGGTAAATAGGGGTCGGTTTTGAGACCAAACTGGTATAACCCCGATTAATGTTTTATTGCGGCGCTACGACAAATGGTTTAGGGTACGTCCAGCACTGCAACCGCTATCAGCAAGCAAATTATTAATACCGCAGCGTGAACACTGAACAAGGTCCATTTTGAGCTTAAAATCAGCGGATCGTAATTACTTTCTTATCATCTTCAAACGTCATGTCACATGTTTAGATATCCCATCTCGGTAGATTCCCGCTTCGCCCACCAACTCCACCACCCGTCTCCCGTGTTTTCACTCACGTCCTGTTGCATCTCGTCGATAGCGGCCGTGTACTCTGGCTTCCTGTTGTAGTTGTCGGCGAAGGTGGCGTTCAGGTGATGCGCCAGCTCCATCTGCAGCTGCACCTGGTACACGTAGGCCAGCACGCCCGCCATCGCCTCCAGCAGGAAGATCAGCAGCAGCACGAACGTGTACTATGTGCATTGTGCAGGGCAGAGTGGGCACGGTTAGAGGGCGGAGGGTTCGGAGAGCCCGTGCTTGAAACGGTGAGGAAAAGGGGGCACAAAATTGACTTCAGTGTGTGCGAGAATGTAGCGACGTCTGAAAGACGAAAGTAAATGATTTGCATTCATCCGCATTTACCGATGTTGAAAAAGATACCATCCAGCGATGTGGGAAAAATTGAGTGTGAAGCTACTCTCGCCCAACTGTCGGCACCAGCCACAATCTTAGCGAGCAACCGACCACCCCAATATCCTCCGGATATCTGACTCCACATCTCTCACCCACACACCCACCGCCACTCCGCGGTTCGTACCATCAGCAGGCAGGGCAGGCTCTCTCTGAGCGCGCCGAGGCAGCCGACCAGGCCGGTGACCAGCACCAGAACTCCGGAGGCCACCAGCACATAGGCGGCCGTGCTGAACGAGGCCGTGGAGAGCAGCAGCACGTAGGATGGCTCGCTGACCAGCGACCAGATGCCCACGCCGAACACGGCTATACCCGACAGCTGCCGGGTGTGGGAGGGGAGGGAGGGGTGGGGTGTCACAACAACACACAGGGGAAATGTGGAGGACAGGGGGAATAATGAATGAATGGGAATGTATGCAATCATTGCAACTTCCAGGGGTTGCAATTCAAATTCAAATTCCATGAGGTTGGGGGATAGCTGATGAATGGTTTAATTGAACTATGTTCTGTAAACTTAAAATCTCTTTTGAGGCCGATGCATTGTATTCAAAAGGTATGCCCCGTCGAAATTAAAAACAAAAACAATGCCTACATTTTTTAGACAACACCCCCTTTCTTTCGTTTTGTCCTACATTTCGAAATAAAATAAAACACGTGCTGCACGAACTCGGTAGCCTAGGGAGCCACCATATCGACAATACCCTATTATCTATAATACATGTAAGCTTTGTTCGTAACAATGTTCTCTTCAAGCTAGCATGCTGGTGAAAAAAAAATAGATGTTGAATGTTTAAATATTGAGCCATAAAACTTATACAATAATGCAACAAAGTTATTTCCAAAAAAGCTGTTTTACCTAAAATAAAGGTAAAATGTCAAAAATAGTCTTAGCTCACCATGAAAACAAAGTTAAACATGTATAGAACATATTTCAGAAAGTTGATGCTGCAGCAGCCTTCATCTTTAGACTCTTCAAAGTCCATTCTGAAACAGAAGAAAAATCATGACATTTTTAAAAACAAAATCATAAATTTAGTCCGAACCTTTTTGATGGGAAGGATTCACAAGGACAGAGCCACCGCTAAGCGAAGCTTGTTGCGATGACCCTGCCCTCTACCCTCCGATCGCGCAATTCCGATTCTATGGCAGAATTTAGAGTCCAAAGTTTAACGTGCGCACAAAGCCGCGCACGGCCAGTCCCCTCACTGACTTCGCCTGGCTACGGCCTGCCACCAACCGCAACCATACCTGTCAGGAGGCCCATAAATGTCGAGCGCCCGTCGCGCTTCGAACCCGGACTGTCATAACCGGGAACGCGTGCTCTCACCACGCGGAGTCCAACGCTCTAACCAACTGAGTTACGGGACCGGCTGTCACATGAGCATGTCACATGAGCTGAGCTGCAGGTGGGTAATGTCAAATTTGCAATGATCACAAAAGATAAGGAAAACAGGCAACACTGTAGAGCATACCCATGGTCTGTGGAAGTGACATTTTCCCATTAACAAAATTATAAATTGTTATATTCTTATAAAGTAACCATTTTTTTCCAGACTATAAGTTTCTTTTATTGTTCAACCGTTTCTACCTTTACATCAATAGACAGGAAAATCCTAAGGATATTCCTAATCCTTTCCTTTCCATTGTCAGGTTGAGGTTAGTGTTTAAGTAGGCATTAGGCAAAGGCTTATTTACCACCAGATGCTATTGCCATCAGTTCTTCTGCTTTTAATTTATTAGGTTATGACTTGGCATAGCCTGGTGTGTAGCCATGGCAGATCTAAGTTAGGCATTTCAGGTCTCCGCCCTTCAGTAAAATGGTAGGTACCAATGCATGCCGAGAATGCCACAAGTGGGAATAAGGAGCTGGAATCAGGAGCTGACCATAAAAGAGCACATGCGTATTCACATACAATTTATCGGACGACGGTGAAAACAGGGCGCCTGGGGCGATTTGATCAAGGTTCGTGAAATTTACACGTGACGTTTGGCATATAGAAGGCCCATGGAGCGGGACAAGTTCAAAATGTCACGTGACTAATATGCCCTCCGGTGCCCTGTTTTCACCGGCGTCCGGAATATCAGCTGTCAGAGAAATGAATGATGAACTGCAATGCAAATTGATTATTTTTCCCAATTACAATTGTTTAAAACCAAACCCTTCGGTATCCACACAATTAGCCATTAGATAAAAAGTTTGTCAAAATTTATAAATTTATATTTTTGAGCTCATGACTGCAGTCTGAAAAAAACACAATTTATCCATCAAATCAAGGGCTGAAATTGAAATACAATATCTACCGTCACTGAGTTGACAGATACCTACCTACATAATTCAACAATGATTTGAGTTGCTGACATGAGTCGTTGATCAACTCACCTCATTCCAATGGCTTAACTCTCGAGCCAAAATTAAGGCCACTGCTAATTACTCCGTGTTAAAATAAGTGACAAAAGTGGAGTGATTGCTTTAGGTTGTAAATTGCAATCACAACACTATCACAATCACTTTCACAATTCACAGCTCATATTGTTTTCAATTGTAAAAATAGTGTTCGTAATATATTCTTGGTGAGCGGCCTTTACAGTATGGGCAGCAGCGATTCGTCGATGTTTACTAAAAGCAGACACTAACGTACAATTTTTCTACAAGTGAACACGTTATATCGAATCTGCTGCGTATTCCTTGTCTTTCTAAGTGCTACCAAATTTTAGAAGTAATCTGCGGTTTGTAAATTACTAAAATATTTTACGTCCTGTAATGTAATTATCAACTCCGGTTGGACATGCCTAAGAGCTGGACTTTTTGCACGCGTTCCCCGCCAGGGGGCGCCACTGAGGAAGCACCCTCTGACGTCACGATAAAACTGCGCGCACTGTGCGCACGGATCTGTAAGCAAGTAATATGGTGGTGGTTTCATGGTGGAAATTGGAATAAGTATTTTGACGTTATAAAATTTCAAGCCGTTTTTGTGAAATTAATTAGTAAATGCATTTCAAAAGAATTTATTTAAAGTGTGAAAGGAGAATAATTAGAAGAACATGGATATTTTTGTTCCAATAGCTTATAATGTGAGACATGATCGGTACTAACGGGTACTTCTAAGAAGTAGTGAAGAAGTACCAAACAGCCTGCTCGGCTACGATCGTCAGCTGTCCTTTGGAGCTGGACTTCAACGCTGTAAAAAAAATATGTGGTGAATTAATTTTTAGTTTCACCAAAATATAAGCAATTTATCATTTCTTTTTCACTTTTGTAATTATTGTTGAGTGAAGAGACATGTTGCTAGTTCTGACAATATAAATTATTAATTAAAAAAAAACGAAATGCGACGGTAAGTATCTGCTACTAAATTATCACTTTAACCAAATACATGGAGAATCTTGCTACCATTGCTTATAAAACGTGCTTATCAATACACAAATGTTTTATTTCAGACAAGAAGGATTTATTTGCCTGAAGTCTTGCGTCATGTGCTACTGCTTTGATTCCAAAGACGCTCTCCGGGTCGGGGTAGTTTAGTTCTTCATCGATCGATAAGATATTTTGATTCCATTGATATCCAAATTGATAAGCTCGGCACTATGGAGTAAGGGCGTCCCCACAGGGGTGACGCAGGAAATATGAATGGCGTTTACACCGACAGTAGTTTCTCACAGCCGGCAATGGGAATCTCCTGTCGGTGTAAACGCCACTATAGTCCCATGACCCATCCAACTCAAACACTGGGGAATATCCCCGCACTTTTGAGGACGGAAATCTATGGACCTGCTCGAAAAATAGTGGATAAAATACGGCGAGCTTTCAGTTTTATGGGTGGGTCTCCCATCCGAGGCACTTATTTACGGGGGATATTGGGTCATATTCCCCCGGCGTCCTGATGATCGGCGCCCAGCTCAACGTCGAAGGCGCCCTGATACGCGGCACTGCTATCTGTGAAGGTGCCCAGGTTGCTGCCGCTCGAATTTTGGTCGCCTACTTAACAAAACCTCCGTTGGTGCCATCTCAGTTTCCTCGAGGTCAGGCAACCTTCACACGCCGTTGGCTACCTTGGCTGGCCGGCGACTCGTTCCCCTCGTGGCGACGCTCTTGACATCCAGTCAAAAGTTGGAGTGGCTGGCGCCCCCAGTGGGGGCCGGGGAAGGGGCAGTGGGCCTCCACGTTGCTCTTCCCGAGCCTATGGTGACTTGGCTCAACTCTCCTCAATAGAATCTGGATTCTGCACGCTGTATTAACATGGGCGTAGACACCACTACGGACAATACGGACAGTGGGTGTGACAATCAGTAGTGCCATTCATATAGAGGGTGTCATATATGAGCGGAGAGGCAACAGTACAGCTGAGCGGAGAGACAACATTAAAACAACAGTACAGCTGGCGTTGCATGGAGCTGCAGGCAACCGGACAGCGGAGGCTTGCGAAAAATAAACAATTCGTCACTTTAACGTATAAACAATAGTATAAAAAGCAACATAAACACATATTCTCATGGTCGAACCCATGCACTAGCGGCTCACGGCGGGCACAGGCACGCAGTGCGGTAGCGGTACCGGATCACACGTCATGGGCGTTGTCTCAGCATAGGTTGTTATGACTTATGAGCGGAGAGGCAACAGTACAGCTGAGCGGAGAGACAACATTAAAACAACAGTACAGCTGGCGTTGCATGGAGCTGCAGGCAACCGGACAGCGGAGGCTTGCGAAAAATAAACAATTCGTCACTTCAACGTATAAACAATAGTAAAAGCAACATAAACACATATTCTCATGGTCGAACCCATGCACTAGCGGCTCACGGCGGGCACAGGCACGCAGTGCGGTAGCGGTACCGGATCACACGTCATGGGCGTTGTCTCAGCATAGGTTGTTCGCAATCTAGTTGAAGCCTAAGAAGACGGCCAGTGGGGTCTCACTGCTGCTGAGGCGACCTCGGAGACGATGCGTCGCCCCTCCTGTCGGCGACCTGCGGTGAGCAGGATTCCAGATAGGTGTCTGGCACGTTGCCGACACTGCCAGACGCTGTCAGCAGGCCTCACTGCTGCAAGTGATGTGCAGATGGACGCCAGGTGACTTCGTCTGCAGGCGATTCCGGAGACCGCGGCCTCACCAGGCAGTACCACCTGCATCGCCATGTCGGTGTTTCTAGAAATGGAAAAATAACAGTATCGGTGAAGGACAAGCAATACAATGTATTCTGTTTTCCTCTCTTGCAGGTATACGTAATCTACAATTATCATAGTTCCTATTTCATTTAACTGAACCTGAAAATTCCATATTGGCACATTGTTTGACTAAATTTGTGTAGTTGGGAACAGGGGCGACGCCACGGTGCGACGACTGGAGGGGACATTGACCATTTTGGAGGGGACGAGGACCATTTCAAGTCGATTCTTTCCATGCAACGCCATAGGCGTAATGTTAAAATTTTAAAAAGTGGAGGGGACGAGATCCCCTCTGTCCCCCCCCCCCCCTGTGGCGACGCCCTTGGTTGGGAAGCAGATTGTTTGAAATACATGTTTGGCTGAACAGTGCGGAAAATATTTCATTGATCACTATAGCTGCAACAAAAATACTGAGACAGAAAACATTTGCGCTTACCTGGCTCCTTAGTCAGTCCCGCACAACGGAAGTGGTACCATTTATCGCAGCCGTTGCATCCGACCATCGGTGCTGCACTGATGCTGCTGCACTCCCCACATTCCCAGTACCTTAGGAGCGTCTTGGCTGTGAAAAGATTACATGAGTCATGGCGCATACATGAATAGTAAGATGTTTTATATGTTTAATATCGCATAGCAAAGACACAACAGCTAGGAGTCAAGTGTAAGCCAAAGTGTAAGCCCTGCCATGTTTTGCAGACTGGATTTTAAGCAAGAAAAGCTTTGCTAAAAATGACGCTTGACGAAGCCTCATCCTACTGGGCTGTCTGTTATGTCTCCCTGTAAAAAGCATGTGGCCCTTATATTGTATATATGATGAATATGTTAATAATGCAGAGAAAACACAGTATAAATTATACCCAACGTTTCATCTTAATAGACTTTGTCAAGGGTGTTTGAACAGCTTGAGATGAGTGAAGTGTAAGGGTACCTAGGTACATCTGAAAATAAATTGAATCTGCGTTCAATTAACATTGATTTTGATAATACATTTCACAACTCAACTGCTAATAACAATCATACTAAAATAGCACGACAGATAACTAACAATCTCATGAAGAACTTCTTGAATCGCCTTGACATTGTCGTCCGAACGAATGTTAACCCGGTTTACATAGCATATTTGACGAGGCTCTAGCTCGTTAATTTGGCGATAATTTCGTTGCAGTGATCTTCAAATATTTAGAGGGGATCATTTTGTAAATTGTTAAGCACCATTGGCATCTTTTGCAACATCACGGACGGAGATATAAGCTTGCAACAAACCCTATGTAAACGCGTCTGTTGTCTGAAGTTACACATTTGTCTTTTCTGCGCAGCATTTGTGTTTGCCATTTACCGCACCAAATGTTCGCCAGCGGTGGTGACTTTTCCTTACCTGCTCACGAAACGTCACACACGACATGACGTCACCCGAAGACGTCATCAAAAAGTCCAGCTCTTAGGCGTGTCCCTCCGGTTTATATACTGTATGACTGCCATGCATATATTCATAGTTAAGAATAATCGTGAGTACTTTTATTGTGATCCTTTTGAAGCAAATTGTAAAGATTGAAAGACATTTCAGCAACTGCGCACAAGAAGCTGACACAGGCAATGCAAATAATTAATCATTTGCATGATTTCTGAACTTTTGTGTGAAAATCGATACATCATAGACATGGACCTCGGTATTCAGAGGTCTATGGTGGATATTGTTGGTAGCCTATTGCTTTAATTTTCCATAGATCCATTCCTCACTGTCATTTGTTAGGTGACTTGCAGGCTTTTTTGGATTTGCAGATTAAATACAGTTGAGTATCAGATGGGGTGATCTCCAAGCATCATTTCATTAGATCAGTAGGCGGAACTATGGTCAAGCGTACCCATTTTCGGGAACGCATTTTCGTTCCCATGTTTGGGAACGATAAACCCAAATATGGGAACGCCATGTAGGCATTATTTAAAACAAGAAAAAGAACCGTTAAATGACGTCCAAAAAATATAAAACGATCGTGAACCGCCTGATATTTGTCTCAATATTGTTGGGAAAGAGTTTGATATTGTAAGGCCCATCGTAGTTTCAAATCGTTCCCCTATTTCTAAAGCAGTCCATCATCCGGGCCGCGAGCCCAAATTTGGGAACGCTCTCGTACACTGGCGCTGCAAGCGTTCCTTATTATGGGAACGGCGTACCCAAAATTGGGAACGATTTCACCGACGCCTTTCAGGGGCTCTTTTCATTAACAAGCATCACGTCCAACGCCGCAAATTATTGTTAACGCAACAATCATCAGATGACCTTTCCGGCAAGACCGTCGCATGTTTCGCCCGGTCTTCTGCGCTTTTATTCCCGTCGATCTCGCAGCGGGCACGCCCCCCTCTGCAGGATACGTAATTCACAACGCTCAGCGATGTTCAACAAGGTCTTCCATACCTATATCCACCGTCCGCGCCGAGGGTGGAGACATGTCAAGCATCTGTCTGTTTATCACCGATAGTTGACGAGCACAAGGAAGTATCCAAAAATGGGAACGCTGAATATGTTACACCCTCAAAACACCTAGTCCCAATGAAAATCTAGTTTTTTCCTTTCTTGATGAGTGTAAGTGGCAAAAGGCCTGGTAGGATGGGCACGAGGAATGATCGAAATCAGCATAAAAACTATAAATAAGCCACACAGAGCGACCTATATAAGAGAAATTCCCCCAAAACGATCACGCTTAGAAACACGGAAGACAAAAACCACGCTCATGACGCTCCTTATAAAACAACTCTAAACAGCTAGCATCCAAAAAAAATATATCTTTCTGGGATGATAAAATACAGCTGAATAATTTTAAACCACTGAAACTGAGTTTACAACAGTAGTTCGGTAAAATCACTGACGTTCCATGCGGTCGTGCGCCCCGACACCAAATGTCACCAATATTACCCCCGGACTGTCCGCGTGTTCGCTTGCATATGTCAGCATCTGGTGTCGCTAGTATGAAACTTCATAACCAGGCGAAAATTATTATACTTGACCTCAAAATGTAAAAAACGCTTCATTTTCCTTAAAATTGCAAGTTAAATGTAGTATAACCCATGTTTTCACCATTCCGTCATTTCAAAAAATCATTAAAAATATCATTCGACGGTCAATTTCCTTGTGCAACGGTCAGATTAAAGATAATTTTATAGAGACTTAGTAGATACTTAAATTAGCGTGCACTTTTTTGAGACGTGATGCACTAATGAGTTTTAGTGGGCGAACGGCCGAAAAATTACCTTCCGTTCCCATAAATGGGAACGCCCGTTACCATATTTGGGAACTCCGTTCCCAAAAATGGGAACGTTCCTATATTTGGGTACTCATGACCATAGTTCCACCTACTGAGATGGAAGGAAGCTGAAATGGCTGGAAGCAGAACAGACAGAATTTACCGTTCCATCCTTCTTACAAAGTTTTTCACAAAAGGATGGGGCAAGCCAGAGAGCCTCAAGAGGCTCTTTCAGTTCCGCAAGGTCATGAGTGACCGAGAGAAGTGCATGCAGCTCGTGGATCGTGATCATCCTGTGACGATAACAAAGGTTAGCAATGATGAGCCCCTTTACAGTGCAATTCTGGTGATGTGTCTGCTGATCTTTTAGTATTCTTATAGCAGGCGTCTCACATGCTTTTTAGGTTCACAGCCTAATGCACATATATGTATATTGTTTTGCCAACAGCTTGATGGGTAATTGAAGCTCTCTAGACCACGTTGGTATGTAGCAGGTCAGTCTATCATCCATGCCCCAACCCAGTCTCAAAATATGCATTATGTATTCATCAAGGTTCCACCCGATTGTGCCTAATTTTTACAGGAGCAGCGCTATCAGGAGTACACGCTACTGGAGGGCCAGTTCCAGTCGCCGTTCAGCCGCCACTGTCCCGGCCTGCTGCCCGAGGTGGCTGAACCGGCGTACTTCCAGGCGGTGCTGCCCAACCAGTGGCCGACCCGACTGCGACCCACTGTCATACATCTGGCCGGCACCGGTGACCATGTGAGCACCGGAGTGCCAGAGCCGGCTCATCTGGATTTTTAACCGAATTCGGTATTTTCCAACATACGTTTAACAAAATTTATCGTTCCTTTTTCTATGATACCTTCGGTGGAATTAATCGAACGGTGATTGATAACGTCTCACCTCAGATCAAATGACACTGCAATCAGTGATCACTTGGGTTATCTACCAGAGTAAGCTCACAGCATCATCTTATCATGTTGTTGCAGTTTTTCTGGAAGAGGCGAAGTTTGTTGGCGCGACCTTTACTCAGGGATGGCATTGGCTCCATAATCTTGGAAAACCCGTATTATGGCCTCCGGAAGCCGGCTGAGCAAGTGTAAGTTTGTCGCTTACGTGTTTATCGCGACTTGGCGTCTTTGACGTCGCGTCTATGCTTTTTGCGTCATAGTGACGAAGGATTTATTTCAATCCAACGGAATTCAACGGAAAATGAAGCGAGAACTTCGGCCATTGTCTGTCGGTTTCAACTTGGCACCGCCTTTTCTCAACATTGTCAACTTGAGCATTGCGCCAGGACGGCCACGGCCCACAGATCGAGGGCTCGGACGTCAGTCATCGCCATCCAGTGCTCTCTCCCTGCTGACTTTCCCCTCCCCCCCCCCCCCCCCACCGGCAGCCGTTCGTGCCTGCGCAGCGTCTCCGACCTGTTTGTGATGGGCGGCTGTCTGATGCTCGAGTCGATGGCACTGCTCCACTGGGCAGAGCGCAGCGGTCTCGGACCACTCGGCATCACAGGCATCTCTATGGGCGGACACGTGAGTTGGAAGGGTGGACTCTTGAGACAGTGGCGTGGCGAGCTCGTGAGTCGGGGATAACGGGCACATTCGGGATTAGGGAGTGACTAGGAAGCGATGTCCAATGGATAGCATGTTAGGTAACCTGAGATGAGTCCAGTGCTTAGTGCACAGTATGAACATTTGGAGATGTGTTCATTTCATTGTGTGTCGATAATTGGTGGAATCTTATTCATTTTCTCAAATGCCTCTATTTGATCGTACCAGGAAGCGATTTCTCCTCATAGCTGACTGCATCGACCAGCGATCTTCTAGACGACTTTTACCGATGGCGGCTACTAATTTAAATACTTTTGTCGCCGGCAGATGGCGTCGCTGGCGGCCTCCGTGTGGCACAAGCCGATATCGCTGGTCCCGTGTCTCTCCTGGACCTCAGCGTCGGCCGTCTTCACCAGCGTAAGCATTTGCCGTATGCTATGGTGTACCGGACAATACCACCAGGGGCGCTGGCCCCTGGTGGTATTGTCTATTATTCTATCCCGCTTTTGTAAATTGTAATGTGGCGCCCGTTATCTCAGTCTCGCAGAACCGAGAAATGCGTCTGATGAGTAGTGTTTCAATGCAGTCAACAATAGTAACGTTTTTCCGTTTCCCGGTCAGGGAGTGTTGAGTAACGCCATCAACTGGGAGCTGCTGGAACGGCAGTACGTCTCGGACACCGTCTACCGCAACGAACTGCTCAAGATGATTCAGGAGATCGGCTGCGTGAGTGCTCAGGCTGAGTGGGCTGCCCTGTTCTCGAGAACGAGCCGGGCTGCGAAACTCAGCGTGGTACGATGTTTGCCGTTTGGGACGTGCGTGCATCTATTTAAGTTTTTCCGTTCCAGTTTCGTCATTGACTGTGCAGACGTCTCCTTTTTAAGGCTGAAACAGACTATTTCCGTTGTCAGGAAATCGCACGCGAGAGCCTATTCAAATACATTATAACCCTTCCCGCATCCATCACATGCGGGAGCTGCGTACGATTGATTTGAGAGTGAGATAATGTATAAGAATAGGCCCTCGCATGCGATTTCCTGACTGCAGAAAGAGTCTGTTTCAGCCTTTAGCCTGTTACGCCGTTGATAAAATGCGGCCAGCAATTTCATGTGATGATTTCTCCGCATGGTGCTTTTTTTAGTTAACAAATCATCAGGGTTAGTAAGCCAATTGGTTGGAAACAATTGGACATTTATTCTGGCATTGCCACCGAGTAAGGGCTTTTTGGAGCAGTATTGGTGAGTTATTCAACGGGCGCAATATTACATACAAAGCCGTAGTCACCGGTTTTGAGCACAACGATTCCGCGGTCTGCAAGCGCATCAATACTATTCTTTCATTGGGAAAACAGTTTATATGGTATAAGAGGGAATGCAATAGTCACTTATCTGAGCCCACATTCGTCACTTACCTGTACAACTATCTTAAAGTAGAAAGGTATGCTTATAAAATAAATGATCGAGAAACGAACTTCAACGATACCTGGGGCTCGTTGTTTTGCGCTTTAGCGGAGCGTGTAGAAAGGTAACCGCCTTAGGATATGAAACAAACACTTTGTGACTAATTATTGTTGTGTGTCACGATGTTTGCGTAGTGCAACATGATGTGTATAGTTTTTTTTTTCTACGATGGGAAGGGGGGAAGGGGCAAATGTCAGGTGTCGATGATACACAATGCTAAAATGACTGTCCTTTGTGTGTATGCATATGGTGTTTGTTATAAAAAGTGTTAGTGGAAAACGATGTGCGCGCTACAAGCCCCCGCCCCTATGACCCATCCGGGCCAACCCGGGACTGGCCCCTCCTGTGAGGGGCCGGTCGGCCGGCCGGGCGTGCGGAGCGCCAACCTCGACGGGTCGACGCTTCGCTCGCCCGGTCGGTGGTTAGGGGGCACCGCCCGCGGGCTGCTTGCCGGGCGGTGCGGGCGGGGGCTGGCGGCCCGCCTGGAGCGCCGGGGAGGTAGCCATCAGATCTCCCCGGCTGGGGAGGGATCCCACAGCTCTCCCCGGGGCCGGGACGGCACATGTCACGGATTGACACCGTCCCGGCCTGCCCAGGCGGGTCGCCGATGGGAGCACAAAAAATGTTTTATGCTTATTTTTGTTTGTGTTTTATGTGAATTGTGTTAATAAAAAGGTATTAAAAAAAAAAGCCAATTGGTGAAGTGACGTTGACCCCACCCACCGCCAGGCCTCGGTGTCTCTGCCGTCTGCCCCGCGGCCCAGCAGCGCGGAGGGCGACCATTTCCACGCGGGCCGCCAGTTCGCGCGCGGCTTTCCGGACGAGATGGCCGAGGTAACCCGGGTGGCTGAGCAGATGGTGGCCGACCGGGGCGCCGAGCCGCGCGGCCGCTCCCTCGCCCAGCTGGCGCTCGTCAGCCCGCTGGCCAGCCTGGTGCGATCCAAGCCGAAGGTGAGAACCGCGGGCTCAGATGTGGGTTATTGAGGGAGTTAGTAGCTAGTGTTAAGCTAGTTTGAAGGTGAACGACTCTAAACAATACTCGCTTCGACTTGAGCATCTCGTGGGCTATTATTGAACCTAGGAGCGCCACCCTGTCGATATTCGTTTTCGTTTATGCATGTTTTGATTCATTATGTTCATTTCGTTTCCTTCATTGTGTTATATTCTAGTGTTGCTAGAGATATATTAGCATACCAACCACAGTCGTCCTGCCGCACTGTCTATTTGGGTGCAGTAGGCACTAGGTAGGTAGGTAGACGACATTGTATACCTACCTCCGTGTTCTGACGCGCTCTGTGCCCTCCCCGTCCGCAGCTGGTCCGTCCGTCCGCACAGGCGTCCTCCTCCCGGCCGGCCACCATGATGGAGGCGTACAACTTCATGAGGGGTATCATGGACGAGTGCACGCACCTGGCCAACTTCCCCGTGCCGGTGGACCCCGAGCTGGCGCTCATCGTGCAGGTCAGTCTGACACCATGGGATGAATATTGTGTGTTTCGTTCGCCGCACGAGTTTGAGCAACGACTATCCGGTGACACATTCGTGGCAGTGACAAATTAATTTTGAGTGTGTATGGTCTCTAAAAATGGTCTTAGTGTTACTTTGGAATTTGTAGTGCCTTTGTGTCCATCGTTAAATATATATTCAATCCAATTCCATAGTACATACGGCAGAAGAAGTCCCATCCTGCATGTGAAATAAGTGCGTGGCGGTTATACAACCAATAACCAGTAACCAGTAACCACCGTACGTCTGTGTGTGAGATTGTCCGGTGCAACGTCCGTATGCTTTGACGTACATCTACCATCATTTCCTCGGTAACACAAACCGCTGTCTCGTCTCGCCTCCCCAGGCTCGTGACGACGCGTACATCCCCCGGGAGGGTCTGACCAGTCTGACCGAGCTGTGGCCGGGCAGCAAGGTGCGCTTCATCGACACGGGACACATCGGCGCCTACCTCTTCAACCAGGACACCTTCAGGTGAGGAGACTCGCGAGACGTTTGGGTCAGAGGCTCTCTGAAGGTGTCTCTACCTTGTCTCCTCGTTCTTTCAAAGGGTGCATGCTTTCTCGTACTTGTGTTCTTAGCAAGCTGAACTAGTTACGCACAAAAATTGATTTTGCTTTTGTCCAGGCCTTTCGCTCACGGATTGCGATGTGCGTTTTAAACAGTCAGTTGTATCGATTTGCACTCATTTCGCCATTTTGCACTCATTTCGCCAATCCTCAGAGAGGCGATCGTCGACACGTTTGAAAAGATGATAAAGAAGTACAATCTGAAGGACAGCAGCGATTATATCACGATGAAGACTGATGTCAAACAGCAGCAGCAGCAGCCTGCCGAAGATGAGAAACAGCGGTCTCGTATCGCGATGAAGGCTGGACGTGTCAAACAGCAGCAGGAGCCTACCGAGGATGAGAAGCAGCGGCCCCGCGACGCCTCCCAGGTTGGGGCCTAACTGACGCGTCACTGGCGGGGTCCTGCCAGGCTGTGCAATATCAACAAACTTGAGCTTAGGACGAGCAGTAACCCCTCCCGCCCCGCGGGGGATATGATTCGGTCTTTTGTGTACCGATTGTGCGCTCAATAGTGGGTTTGCCATGCTGAAGTGATAATTAGCTAGCAAACCATTGTGGCAGATTGTTCACGTGAGTCAGATTCAGTGCAACTTGGTTAGGCGGCTTGGAATTTTGCAGTTCATCCGCTTTAGTCATTGGTTTACTTACAAGGCTGTACCGTAGACCTCCGTTACACCGGTATGCGAAGGTCTATAACTGTAACTTTGTTTGGTGTGATGTAGGCTTGGGACAATTTTTTGTTATTTAGTTGTACATTGCGACGGTAGGATATAATCCATCGTCGGTGCGACATGCTTCCCTCTGTGCCAGAGCGCGTGAGAAGTCCAGATAATAAGGAGTGTTTTATAGCTCCACGAATTAGCGGTGGCTGTGGCCCTGTAGGTCGCTCCACGGGCTACTCCTTTCGATGGCAGTGTTTTACAACTCGAAGCATTATATTGTGTGATGTTCTGAGTTCTGACAGCTGGGCAAGGTGTTCGAGATGAACAAAACATACTGCCATGGCCGCATTCGGCTGCTGTTCAGGTAGTACACACAAAACGGTGCAAATAATACAAGAACGGTTTCCAATTTTGGTGTCTCTGCTTGGCTAACGTGAGACGGTGGTGAGTGGTGGGCGGCTGCTATATCACAGATTTGTCTAGCCTTCTTTGTTCATAGCAAAAGAAACGAAGTGCAATTTTTCGATGTGATTGTTGTGACTGATGACGGTGATAGTTGACTCCGTGCGTTGTATGTATGTACTACGCCTCATCAAGATTACTTTTCTAATAACCACGGTAAATATATAAATAAGGACTACACCTCGCTTTTGGGTTCGCGGGGAGTAAAACTTGCAGCTCTATATATAGTGCTGTTTTATATCACGCTTTATCAGATCCTCAATCAGCTCTGGGAGAATATTGTAAGTGTAAGCAGCCAATAATCAAAAATATTATTTTAACAGACTCTTAACTACTCCAAGATGTTGGGTTTTGCATTGCTTTACCACCTGGATAATAATATTGGAAAATGTTGGGAGAATGACTATCCCCGCGTTCGATGTCTCTCGGACGGCAAAGATTCTACGCCGTCCGGCCAATCACGCTCCATAGCCGCAGCCGAGCCCCCGCTGACCTTGAACGGGATTGGCCAGACGACGTAGAATCTTCGTTGTCCGTGAGATATCGAACGCGGGGTGAGTTCGCTGACGTAGAATACGTCACTATAAACAAAATAGCGAGCCTCGCGCACGAGCTACATTCGCTGCGCAGGCCGGCGACCGTCGCGTTTTGGGAAACTGAGGCATTTTTGGTAATTTATTTTTTGAGTTTTTACCCATTTTGGACTTGGTGATGACTTTCTTAAAATGAATATTGTTCTTTACGTGTTGGAAAATGAAATGCAATAAACCAGAACAGCTAGTTCCTCAGGGCAACGTCGATGCATGTGCAGTGCAAGTGTGCACGGATCTCAGACAATTCCAACACGAAAGTAAATTGAAATTCGAGATGGCCTTAAGGTAAAGTTTTCAAATGTGAGATTATTGTGGAAACTATTGCTTATAAAAATTTCAAAACGAACTTACTGCTTTGCATCTCTTCAGAGCTGACAGTTTTTAGAAAATCGTGTGAACCATTTTGTCTTTCAGGTCCATGTCCCATGATCCCATGATTGTGGATCTGAGATGGAACTTGTGGGATTTTCAAAAAATTCAACTCTGAAGAAATTCAAAAATAATATATGTCATATGGGAACCTCGTATGGGGACCGTTTAGTAAGCTGGACCAGAAGAAGGTTGAGCGGGTGCAACGAAGAGCTACTCGCCTGGTACAAACTGTCCGACACCTGTCGTATCCAGAGAGGTTGCGCGCACTGAAGCTCCCTTCGCTATACTACAGACGTCAACGGGGTGATATGATAGCCGTCTATCAGATTCTGCATGGTGGCATGGCGGTCCCCACCGAGAAGCTGCTCACCAGATCAACTTCAGGAAGAACAAGAGGCCATGAGTGGAAACTAGCGAAACCGCGGGCCACGACGTTCATCCGAAGACACTCTTTTAGTACACGTGTTATTAACCCATGGAATGCTCTCCCGCAAGCGGTCGTATCAGCTACGTCAGTCAACCAATTCAAGACCAGGCTGGATGCCCACTGGGCTGACATCATGCAAAGCCTTCCCACCTGAACCCGATCTTACCCAACCTGAGGCTGACTGTCGATAAGCACTGGGAGCTCGCTGAGACCGGGCCCCACAGGCCAAATTGGCCTCCCACAACCCGTATACCGTAAGGTAAGGTAAGGTATATGGAAGCCTTTGTAAACCATGTTTTCCACAATAATTCCACGCTTGAAGATCACTAATATAGGGCCTGTTCCAGCGCCTCCAGAAACCTCCAGAAAGCTCCAGAAAGCTCTAGAATCCTCCAGAGAGCGTTCCAGCGCCTCCAGAAAGCTCCAGAAAGCTCTCGCCAAAGCTCCAGAAACCTCCAGTAGCCTCCAGAGAGTTGAGAGGTCCAAATTTCTCTGGAGGCTCTGGTCTACAATTATGGTGCACATGTGACAATCACGAATGTAAACAAAGGACATTTGACTGATTATTTTACAACTTGAATGTAAAGAAAATTACATTGCTATAATTTTATTTATCTTTTTAACTAAAATTGAAAACAAATTTTGCGTTTCAAGAGAGAACAATCGTCATTCTTTTGGTATCTATGACGCCAATCTCCAGAAATCTCCAGATTGCGTTCCAGCGCCTCCAGTAAAACCTCTGGTAGAGCCTCCAGTCAAGAATTTCTTCTGGAGGCGCTGGAACAGGCCCATAATGGACAATGGCCATCTCAATTTTTGTTTTTGGCTGTCTGGGATTTGTGCAATTGCCTGTTGGGCAGGAGGTTGAACCCATTGAAGCATTATTAAATCACATTCCACTAGTTAGCTCATGGTTATAAGTAATGAAAGGGATGAAAGCAGAAAGAATGTTTAGTTCAGTGTTTGGTGCAGTGAAAATTGAATGGTCCATTGTGTTTTGAAGTGCTTTCTTTTCTTTGATTTTAATGCACTTCATCAATGACAAATGTGTCTCATGTTCCAGTATGGAACAGGCATTTACATTCACTGCCCACTGTTTGGTTTTGTGGGCCTCTGTCTGGCCACTTCTCATTTTTTCTGATGGCTTTGAATCTTTTGATTTTGGACTTCTTGTTCTAGACTGGTGATTTCCACCTTTTGGATTTATTTTGTTTTCCTGCCTGGTATTCATATTAACATGAATAATCAACTAGGTACCTACCTTATACCTGTAACTAGCCCAGTTCGTACTTCGTAGTTAAGTGATGACTTTGAAGCATTCAGTCTATTTTTTAGTTCTTGTTTTCACCTGTTTTCAGAATGCCACCAGTCATGGAAAGTAAGTGTTTGTAAACAAGACACTGTTCAATTGTGATTTTGGAGTCCTGTTTATCATATAATGTGATGTCTTTTTTCAGTTCAGGACATGAAGCTTTGGCCTCTGCCCCTTCTCTTGGCTGTTGTGTGTGTAAATGGGCGACTTGACCTAGAAATAAATGAGAAGCACCATGCTGCATTGGGAGCATGCCAGGCCTGCAAGGCTGTGGTGAAGTCATTCAAAGCAGTAAGTATTTATGTATTCATCATTTCTGATATTTAAAAACCTTGTTGGCCAGCATTTTGTGGTGCTAAAATGTCAGTGTTTTGAATTTTTTGCTGCAAACTCTTGCTCCTGCCCCAGTATCATGGCCAAGACATTGCCACCACTCAGTAAATTCTCACCCTCTGATCTTTCACCCAGGCCATGGAGAAGACGGCTCGCGGCTACCACGAGGGTGGAGACGCCGACTGGGAAGAGAAGAAACTCAAAAACTATGCTCACTCTGAGGTCCGCCTGGCAGAGATCCAGTCCATGCTCTGTACGGACATTGTCGTCGGCAAGAGCCAGGTCAGTTGAAAGATATTTAAAGATGAGGCTTTTTGCATGGAGTTTCCATAAGTGTACATTTCCTGTTCAATGTGCACACAAGCTGGAATTATGCGTTTAACTTAACCCGCGCCCTGCTGGGGGTCCTGGATTTCCACGCCCTGCTGGGGGGGGTGTTTGAACACCCCCCCTTGTAACTCGGCTCCTGGGCCACGTAGCGATACGCGGAAGGCGGCGTTCGAAAGAGCGTCAAAAATAATGACGAAATCACTTCGGTCAATTTTTTGGTCAGGTCAAAGGTCAGGTCACCAGAGGTCATTGAAGGCAAAATTTCGCCGATTTCTAGGTCGAATGTCGAAAATTTCCAAGAAGCCAACGCATAACTCGGGAACCAATAGAGCTACAGCGCCGCGGAAAAGCGCATTCGATAGCTCTTTTAACGCCCTTTCTGAGTAATTCTCTCAGATTTGACCTAACGTCAACGGTTTTGCCTGCAGGGGGCAAAAACTGCAAAAATAGCCGATTTTTTCTAAAACAGTTTTTCTGCAATAACTTTTGACCCAAGCCTTGTACGAGCTTACTTTTACCGGCATCGTGTTCCTCTCGTCAAGACGCATCGAATGAACTATGACTTGACCTTGAAAGGTCAACTTGAAAATTTGACCTCAGGTCAAGGTCATGACCTGACCGGAAAGGGCCATGTTGCATATCAGTCGATCCGTATCGTCGAGCTGAACACATCTAAGGCGTTTTCATCGCTCTAGCATACCTCTATCAAAAGTTATTTGCGAAAAACTGTTAGATACCATTCGTGACCTAAGATGACCTCAGGGCATAAACAAGGGTCACGGACACCATTTTCAAGTTCAGTGTGTCTAAACCACTTGTGATTCGGTGTTTGGGAGTGTTTATAATGTCTTTCATCCAAAAGAGGCGCATTTCAATTTTCTCCCATTGACTTATAATGGGGAGGTCGCAAAATTGACCTGACCTTAGGTCATCGATATCAAAATTCTTAGATATACATTTTGTACATGCTATTGCTCTTAGCAATCGCTGAAAGTTTCAAAGCGATCGGTCACTCGGTGTAGCTATGACAGACATTGAAAGTTTTTATGAGGTGAGGTCACTTCAAGTGACCTGGTGACCTGACCTTGAATGACCTTGGTCTGAAATTTTCACAACATGTGTAGAATTGATGTATGATAAGGTGTACCAAAAACGGCGGCGCTCCGCGCCGCCGTTTTTGAGATATTCGCGAAAAACCACAGGGGGGGTGTTCAAACACCCCCCCCCCAGCAGGGCGCGGGTTAAGTTTTCACTATGTTTTTCTCACTGTGTTATGCTGCGGCTAATGACAAATTTTCGTAGAATTATTAGTTACGTGACGTTTTTCGCTTTCTGGCAGTGTCACGACGTGGCCAACGACGCCGAGGAGGCGATAGAGACGGAGTGGTGGCCGGCCGAGCCGCGGCCCGACCTCCACCTGTGGCTGTGTGTGGAGCGGCGGCGCGTCTGCTGTCCGGCCGGACACTACGGACCCACCTGCCAGCCGTGTCCCGGCGGCCCGGACACGCCCTGCTCCGGACACGGACACTGCAAGGTGAGAGACTGCTCCGGACACGAACATTGCAAGGTGAGAGATTGCTGCGGACACGGACACTGCAGGCCTGCAGAGTGAGAGACCGATCCGGACATGGACACTGCAGGGTTAGAGCTACACTTACCGAAGTGCGGCGAACGTTTGCAAACAGAGTTGAGACTGGTTTCTGTGATTGAATGGTCGTCTACTAATAGTTATCACTGTTATCTCGCTGCCTTTCACTCTTATTGATACGAACTTGTCCATCCAGAGGCGTGAGCTACCCCTCTCCCTCTTTTCTGTTTCCCAGGGTGATGGCTCAAGGAAGGGCAGCGGCGCCTGTGCCTGCAACAAGGGCTATTCTGGCACGCTGTGCAACGCGTGCAACGTCACGGACCACTACGAGGCCTACAAGGACGAGAATAAGCTGGTCTGCTCGCCGTGCCACAAGTCCTGCGACGGAGCCTGCGCAGGGGTGAGTGTCGGTGTTGGATTTTTTTTTTTGCATGTCTTGTTCTGTGAGTTTCGTTTGCACGTCTCGAGGAGACTATCACCATCCGCCATCTTCATATTATGTGACGTACTTTTGAGTGTTTTGTATTCAGTTGACAATGACAGCAAATATACCTATGGGCTGTGAATGAGGGCTATGAATGGCCTTGCGTTTTTTTCCACAGATTTAGGTGTCGTTGCATATTTTAATTGTTATTTTATATAATGTTCTCCCCATTACCAGGGAGGAAGTGTCGAGTGCTATAGCCAAAATGAAAGGTGGAAAAGCTGCAGGCTGGGATCAGATGTACAGTGAACATCTGCGTTATCTTGAAGCTGATAACTTATATGTCATAGTCTCCATATTTAACAGCATACTGAACCATGGAAACGTCCCTGATGATCTCATTTATTCACTGTTGACGCCATTAATTAAGGATAAAAGTGGTGCACTTGATGATAAATCGAACTATAGGGCAATCGCTTTATCCACAACTTTATCAAAAGTCCTGGAACTTATTCTGGTTGACAGGCTTCTACCGCTATTAAGAACAAATGATGCGCAATTTGGATTTAAGTCTAATCATTCAACAACGCATGCCACATATGTTCTTAAAGAAACAGTTCACTATTACACTAGACAAGGAAGCCCAGTGTACGCCTGCTTCCTTGATGCAAGCAAAGCATTCGATAGAGTGAATCACGCTAAGCTCTTTCAAATACTCCAAGAAAGGGGTGTTCCGTTACCATATCTGAAACTGTTAACTCATTGGTACAGGTCCCAGATGATGGGCGTCAAATGGGCAAATAGCACATCCTATTCATTTCCGGTCGCAAACGGTGTTCGCCAGGGTGGATGCTTGTCACCATTATTGTTCAATGTATACCTGGACGATCTCCTTCAAATGTTACAATCTACTGGCATAGGATGTCACGTTGGTGGCTGTGCTGTAAATGTGCTGGCGTATGCCGACGATATTGTTGTCTTGTCGCCATCAAGGGGTGGTTTACAAGAGCTTGTCAAAATATGTGAATCGTTTGCTGTGTCCAGGGACATACAATTCAATGCTAAGAAGAGTGTATGCATGGTGTTTAATCCCCAGCGTCCAAGTGCATCTTCGCATCTGTCCATGTCACAACCCCCAATTGTGAGGTTGTCAGGTACCAACCTAACATGGGTTGATGAGTTTAAGTATCTTGGGCATGTGATTAACAGCAAACTGAATGATAGCAGCGACATGCGTAAGCTGAAGAGATCGCTATACTATCGTGCTAATATGCTTTGCGCGTTGGTAGGCCATGCTAAAAGAGAAATTCTGATAAAGCTGTTTAAGTCCTACTGCGCGAACCTGTATGGGTGTGAGCTGTGGGATCCATGTAAAGAAAAAAATGTGTTTCGTGAACTGTGTGTGGCGTATCACTCATGTGTGAAGAAAATAGTCAAACTACCGAAATCATTCAGGAACCATCCTCTCTGTCTAGCTCTTCAAATTCTCCCCTGTCCTATGCTAGTAGCAAGCAGACAGCTTCTGTTCTATAAGATACTCCACAGTAGTGAAAATGTGTTGATAAAGAGCTTGCTTGACAGTGACATTGGACAAAATGGTATAGCAGCGAGGGTGCATCTTGCCATCCGACGTGAATATGATATCATGGCCTTAGACTTGTCTTCCTCCTCTCGTGCAGACATTTTGAATATTTTCTTAGGTAGTCTGAAAAGAATGGTCAATCAAAATCCGACATATCATGCTCATGTGAGAAGTGTCATTACAGACAATGTATGAAGCTGAGACGAGCTTCCTCTTGATCGATGTGCGTGCTTGCACTGATTTTAACGTTCTGAATATGAATTTCTTGATGGGTGTGTGTGTGTGTGTGTGTATGTATGGATGTAATGATTGTGTTAGCTGTCACTGGAACTTCCTGTATGCACCAATGATGGTGTGAAATAAATGGCATTATTATTATATTATAATCGTTATAATTGTTATAATTGTTATTAACCCTGCTCCCTCCATCTCTCACAGGCGGGCCCGAAGTACTGCGTCCGCTGCGCCGTCTGGCTACCAGTGGGAGTCACGGCGTGTTGTGTGCCCATTGCCCAGTGCTGACACTGGACTCTCTCTTTCCCTTACAGGCTGGCCCTAAGCACTGCGTCCGCTGCGCCTCGGGCTACCAGTGGGAGTCCGAATACGGCTGCTCGGACATCAACGAATGCCTGAAGCCGGATACGTGCCGCACCAACCAGCTGTGCATCAACGACCCCGGCAAATACACCTGCATGGGTAAGGAGCTGCTGGGGCTGTGTGGACGAGGGGTGGGGACTAGGGCGTATATGTGTGACCGTTCTAAAACGAGTTCCGTAATAACGCCTGCCTGGTATTGGGTGAGCTGACTGGCTGGGTTGTGTGGCGAGGAATGGAGATTGGGGCTTAGGTGTGACGGTACTGCGAACGCCTTCCGTCAATACAGCTGCATAGGTAAGCTAGTGGGCCACGGTATGTCGGGGTATCTGGGCGAGGAATGGGACTGACGTCGGGGCGTGGCCATGCGTCAGCCGAGGCTGGGTGGTGCTCGACCCGACATCTGGCGGCTGGTTTGAAGGCTTGAACGTTCAGAGGAGATGCGATAGATGGTGTCGAGGTGAGGTGGTTTTCCGAGGTGGTTTTCCGCGAGAGGAGCTAGGCCGTTCCATTCAATTTGTCGGTGCCTTTTTGGTCTTAGAATGTCAATGATCGGTTCTAGGTTTATGTGTATGTGTTTTATATCGGCAACCTGGCAATGCTTTGGGGGATCGGTTAAAATATTCCGTTTCACCTTATCACTGTGCCTTTTTGGAAAGGGTGTTAGGTCAAGTGCCAATAAAATGGTACTGTCAATAAGTTCGTCCTAAAACGATCGGGTAACTCATTTATCTCTTTTCGATATCAGACGTTGCTAATAAGCTCGGTAGTTAGCATCAGGTTTGCAGCCTCGCATGTTTGTCCACATTAAAACAATCATGAGCTTCAGAAAAGTAATTGAACACCTGGCTCTGCGCGGCTTCCACGGATGTTTTTTTTTTTACATCAAGACTGCTGTTTTTGCCTATCTGTGGTCGACGTTCAATTTTTGTTTGCGACAATAACCGGCTTTCCTCTACATATACATAGAGATGACCGTGGGTTTAAGCCCTCAAAGAACGGCACCATTTAGGGAAAATGTCTCATCCCCTCTTATGCGCCCTAAATCGGCCAGCTAAGAAGGGATCAGCTGTGTCTGATTGATCAAAGCAGACCGATGCCCGTTAGAAATGCGGCCGTAATCCGCTCCGTTGCGACCGTCATGTCGTCGGGCTATTGGTAGGATCGACCTCTGTGATGGCTCCCCTCCATAATGGGGGCCGTTCTTGGCTCATCAAAATACGGCGTAGTCCGCGGAACGGCCGGGCCAGATCGACCCGCCACGGCCGGACTCCCTGACACCGCAGCCAACGAGAGCGATGACGGTGTGGATAGTGACTGTGACGGTAGTTCCTATTGTGACGGAGAGTGTGACTGAGACTGGCATGCTGATCGTGACGGCTATCAAGACGAGCTGCACCGGGCGGGGCTCAGTGACGATAACTTTCCTGGTGACTGTTGACAATTTCCATGACGGTGATGAGATAACAGGAATGATGCCCAGTGGGAATGGTGAATTACACGTCAGCCTATGGGAACAAACCAATACCGCAGCATTTATTCCCGTATTCCAATTTTCTTTCCTCTCACTTTTGCACGGGCATGTTTGTTTTGTTTGTGGCTGATGCCGACCTATGTCAACTTCATGACAGTCATCATTGACCGCAAGTAAGATGAACTTCTTCTTAACGATTGCCTCATGTTTACTGATCTCCACTCAATGATAGGGACCTCGGAAGTGTTTGTTGTTCTGTGTATGCTGAACATCAGTCAGCTCGTTGTTTTGATAACGGCTAGTGTAACCCTGCACCAGCACGAACTCAACTGATGATGATCGGAGGGTTCCTTTGAAATGATAGTTTGATGTTCTAGTTTGCAAATGTTGCTTCCATTGTTTAATCGGAGCAAGTATATGTATGCCAGCTGCATACTAAAACAGCGAAACAACTGCGCAACGGCCACCCGAAGAGCCATGTTGGTACGTTAATGACGCACCACGCTGCTTCAATATACGTCTGGTGTAGTTCATGTGTAGGCCAAATGCATTTACGTAAAAGCGCAGTCTAATCTGAATTTCAACTGACCTCTGCATCCTTCCGATTGTAAACTTCCTGGCCCGGAGCAGAGAATGGCGGTTCATTTGTTAGCTCGGTCCCGTCCCGATAGACTGGCTCTGTGATCCTCAGTGGCCCAATTTGTGTAGAAGTTTCTGTGTCAAAGTCGGATAGAGTGCGGTAACTCTGGTCTGGATAGGCCGAATTACTCCACGAGATATCGCTCGGGGACATAGGACGATGCGGTATTCGGTCTCCGGAGTCCGGAATCGGATCGCATCGGCTCAGACACGGGGGCGATCTGGCTGAACTTTCGTCCCGCGTGTGTCTTTGGTCAGACTAGGTTCGGGCTGAAATGTATTCTAACTACTGTCGTTAAAGAATAAAGCGTATTCACGTTCGATGTTGATCGCCCATGGCAGGTTTCTTATTTTTGAGTCGTCGAACCAGGGGAAATGGAACCGATACATTCCGCGGTTATATGTTCTATCGTTATGTGTTCGTGTAATTTTACCTCTACAAGAGCTGAAATAGAATGCTAAAAGCAGGTTCATTCTGGAAAGATGCTTAGTGTTATTAAATCAGAGTCTCCGTGATTTAATTTGAATCTCATGCTGACCTATGGGCAGACATGACTCCAAGCAATATCTCCGACTGAACTGAATTCAGGACTAGAGGTGGCAAAATGTGGACCCGAGGACCCGGTCCAAAGAACCAGTCTGGACCCATATGGGTCCAGACCGGTTCCTGGATATTTTCTGACGGGTCCAACCGGGTCCTACCATAAACTATGCATCTTGCACACTACACATTATTGCAAAATATGAAGTGAATGAAGTGAATGTTTCTTTGCACACAGTAGCTCATGAGTATTCCCAGTGGGAAATGGGCTGTTTTACATGATGCAACTAATTATTCCTTCAAGTAGTTTGTATTAATTGACTTTTGGGGAACGGGTCCAACTGGTTCCGGTTCCAACTAAGACCGGGTCCGACTGGTTCCAGAAATGTCCAGCCGGGTCTGGTTCGAGTCTGGTTCCCAAAATTTTCATCTTTTGCCACCTCTATTCAGGACCAGTCGCTGAAATCGTCTCAACTGCGAGCCAGCCGGGCCCGCTGGCCACCGGATGTGCCCCGTGCCCCCCCCCCCCCGACGGCTAGTCTGAGGGGACGACTCTCTGAAGTGGGGGTCGTTCATATGCAGTCTGCCGGCCGGCCGACAGACCGACGGACCGATGGACGGCCGCCGCTCCGATTGCTTTGATCCGCCGTCTCTGTTACGTCACCTAGGCCGGCCGGCGGACGGAGGGCCGGTTCGTGGCGGGGCCGAGGCTCCAGGCTAAATGTCGGCTGCAGCGGGTGGAGCGGGCAGCTGCAGCGGTTCAGTCCGGTCAGGGGCCGAGGCTCAGTGGCGGATCCAGGATTTTCACTGGGGAGGGGCTGCAGGTCATAATTGGGCGCCACGCCCCGGATGGGCGCCATAGTCGCATCGTATTGGCGCTGAAATATTGGCGCCCAGTGGCCCTGACAAGAGGCGCCCAGGATCAGTATGTACAGTGACACCACACGATTGGAAATATCGGTGCGGAGCGTACTGAAACGACGTTATTCGACTGATTTTTGCATCCTAGTCCTAGTATGCGGCACTCCGATGAGTTGCGAATTGAAAATTGGCGCCACTGCGCCTTCGGCGCAGTGGCGCCAGTTTTCCTTGGGTGGGGGCTGCCAGCCCCCGCAGCCCCCCCCCCTGGATCCGCCACTGCCGAGGCTCCAGGCTAAATGTCGGCTGCAGCTGGTGCCGGTGACGGCTCGCAGCTCGAAAGGAGGCGCGTGATCAGAATTTGTTCTACGCAGTACTCGATGCTGTTTGGGATGCCGCGTTAGTGGTGTTATTGGAATGGCCGACTCGGATTAACATTGGAAGTTAGTCAGAGTTCGGAGCTTGCTCTGACAAGTGTTATTTATTTCCGACATTTGCAGCGGCGAAACTTTCCGGGCAGGTTTGTTTACCGCCGGTAACGTAAAAATTAGTGGCAATGAGGAAAACAGGAGCAGTGTGCCTTGCGTGACACTAAGGAAACGGGCACCCGGCACACTATGATTCTAGCTGACGTAGTATCTCCTTCTGAGTTCACCTTGTTTCCTTCCGACACACGACATTCCTTCACGGCATTCATACCATCTCACCTCTGTTAAATAACAGCGCTCGTTTGTGTCGTGGGCGGTGCGGGGCTGTCATGTTCCGGTGCCAATTAACCGGTCACGTTCAGGGAGCTGCTGCGCCGAGCGCCGCGCGCTATAGGTCAGCACCTCGAGCCCGGCGGTGGCTGGACCGCTCTGATCTGACCCAGCGACCCCGCTGACCCCACCGACCCCGCCGGCCGGGCTGTTTCATCTCGGAGTCAATCAACGGCCCGGCGCCTTACTGGGATTGGAGGCTACTTAGTCCGCTCTCGGCCGGAAAAGTATCGACCTGTGGTGTGGAGCACGGGAAACGTTTGGCCCGGGTGCGCTGGTACTTATGGGAAGGTTTGCTGTGGAGTGTCGAAATTGCGTGGGATGAGGTGAAGCGAGCGACTGAAGCCATGTTGTCGTCGGCGATTTGATGTCGTTTTAATCCCCGGGGATGGTGTTAGGCTTAGTGTTTGGTGTGTGTTGAGACGTGTTACGTGCCTCGGTGGCATTTCCGGACGATGTACCGTGACCTGACCTTTGCCTGTCGTGTTTCAGACTGCGACAGGGCGTGTGCCACGTGCCACGGCGACGGTCCCGATATGTGTCACGAGTGTGCTACTGGATACGTCAAGAAAGGCAAACTTTGCGTCGGTGAGTACGGACGCAGAGCGCAGGTCAAAGTAGACCCACGGTCGGCTAGACGTAGTGTTTACGTGGGCAGTCCTTCTTGACTGCACTACTGCTGTATCGTTGGTATCGAAACGTCATAACCTTTAACTTGTGATGGAATGTATCGCCCTCAACTCCCAGCATGCTGTAGAACGTAGCCCGTTAGGACTGAGCTGGTTAGTGCAGGATCGCGAATAGTTGTCCTTCATGTGTCTCGACTTTCCATTGTCTTATCAGATGACACCACTGAAACCTCTTATCCCAGAAGGGCGTCTCGCGTCACACTGCTTCTCTCCCTGAACGTCCTTCTCTTTATGTCCCTCTCCCTTCTCCCCTCCCTTTTCCCTTTCTTCAAAAGCCATAGGCCTTACTCTCCCTCCCTGCATTGCACAATACTGTCTGTAACGCTCGTCTACAGTTTGTATGGGCACTGCTTTCGCTGGAAGTTTCCTGCTGAAGATTACTTTCAGATTGCTCTTCAGCGAGTGAATATACGTATTGTCATTCGGTTATTTTCATCCTTGGCATGCTACAATGGAATGTATCAAAAGCATCCAGTGCATCATCGATATATTGATGCAACAACCGTCGTATTCAGTACGTGCCTTGCAAGCCATATCTCATAGAAATAGCCTGCTTTGTTCCTGAGGAATGTATGAATTCATTTCTTATCGAACTTCCGTGACTGATAATCTCGCATTGATTTCCGTATTTCGCGGTAGCGTATCCATTGTGTTTTAGCGTTGTGTTTGGTCATTGGTATCCCGGGTTTTCGTATGAAGCCTTTTCTGTGTCTCATCCGTATCATCATGCATTTATGTGGATGCCGCACGTTCATGTTGTTTTGTTCTTTCTTGCGCTGATGCAATGTATCCTCGTGTTTATTCATCACGTGCTAAGTCCATGCTTCTGGCCGCCATTCAGACTGTCCTCTGCACGCTAAGCAGAATAACAAAATAACCAACCGACGGTCATAGGGAACGTTGACGCTTTGTTTTGTTCACCGTTCAATGATTCATGAAGAAGTGACCGCTCGAATAATGGGACGGTGTTTATAAGCGATGTGTGTCAGCTGATTTGACGTGTACCGGCCACTGACGGTCCGACTCTTGACGGGTTAGTGACGAGGGCGGCACACGTCATCAAGTTTGACGGTTTGGACTGTGACGGATCGTCAATGTCATTGCCGACTCGGTATTTGTTTTGAAATTAGACGTTGATTACACTGTGTGCAATACGTAAGGGCGTTGCTTGCGTCATGTGCAGTGATGAAATTAGTGTCATTGATGCTTATGAAACGGCGTTTAGACGTGTTCTTATCTTAATTTTGGACCATCATGCACTTGCAGGTGATCACGTCGTTAATGTTTTTACACTTGTCGCTTTGTAGAATTAGCAGTGTTATGAAAGACTATGTAGTAACTATTTGTTATTAAATCCGACGCTGGGCTTACGGATAAACGCTATAGGGTGTTGTGTCGTATACGAGTGCATCTCCAGCCCTGAACCATCGCTGGTCATGCCCCGTCGCCGGCACCCGTGTCGCCGGCGCGGCTGACGGAGCCGCCGTGCTGTTACAGACGGCGAGGCGGTCGGCAAGGAACAGCACGTGACGGTGGCGCGCTACCTCACCTACCTGGGCCTGTGTCTGGCCACCTGCATACTGCTGCAGCGGAGCGTCAGCCTGGCCGCCATCGTGGGCCTCCTGGTGGCCGGCTACATCACACTGTCCGAGTACCACCTGGACAGCCGCAGCAGCCTCTGACCGCTGGCCGCCGGCTAGCCGCGCCCCGCACAGTGAGACACTGAGACATTGAGACACTGGAGACAATAGAGAGACAGTGGGAAACAGCGGGAGACCGTCAGAGACAGTGGAGAGGAAGAGTGGATACTGGGACTGGCGAGGCCGGAGTGCGAGTTGGTTACTAGAGGCGAAGGAGACATGACTGAAGTCAGTGTGGAGTTTGGGGCAATCGGTGCGAGTGCTGGTGTGAGGGGTCTGGCGAGTGGGGCGTGTGGGAAAGAATGGTGGTGGATGCTTAGTGTTACCTTATAGGTCGGGAGTTTTACAGATAGACTTGGAAAACAGCGATGCAACAGAAGAATGTGTGCTCCGGCGAAGATGCGGCAGTAGGTATTCTTTTATGAAGAGGAGTGCGACAGTGCGAAAGCAGAACAATCATGAATCGTGAGAAGATATCGTGGCCGATGGATCGACTCTTAGGACACGGCGTTAGTGTTGTGCTGATGAAGTCAGTGCAGCTAAGGAAACATCAGTCTCGACGTTGTGCCATGTCTCGCCGAAGTATCTTCTCACCGCTCCTAGTATCGCGTTTGTGGATAGATCGCACCCAGTGGTCAAGTCGGCTGTCGTGGTGCCTACGGTTACATCTTAGCAACTTTCATGGCTTCTTGACATTCTATATCCACGTCTGACCTCAATATTGCACCGACTGTATTCCACAATGAGGAGTTTGCACCTGCACTGTTTCTCTACGTTTGTATTGCGATTGGGGAGGTCTTGGTCTCGTGGATAGAAGCTAAGGGCGGCGGGGTGATATCGTGATAGCCGTTTGTCTGTGTGTGCTGGCATTCTGAAGGTGGCACTCTATAGTGAATCGATTCCAGCAGTAACTCCCACTTAGCGCTGCAGGTAGAGATGGATTCTGGTCGGAATCGCGGATCTGCCAGTTTTTGAGGTGTGGGAAATAGTTCCATGGACGGGTGCGCGCACAGCTTGAGTTGGCGGAAAAGATTTGAATCTAGTCTTGTTTTTCGTTGAGTGGTCCTCGCGATGTATGTACTTGGTCATAAAGGATTGTGATATTGAATTCTGTGGATCTGAGACATGAGCTGGTCCATGCTGTATGATCTTTGTTTTTTTTTTTTAGGAAATTTGAAGCTCTGAAGTTATCTGAATGGTATCCCTAAATCTTTTTTCGGGGAGTGTATTTCCTTTGGATATTGTGATGACAGCTCAGCATTTATTCACCTGTTTTTCTTTGAGTTTGATCTCGCGAGATCCACAGCTAACCTCACTCTGTAGGTGTCCATTGCTCGTGCACATTCTATGCTGACATTACTCATACAAACTGTGCTGCAAATAGATGGTTGATGCGTAACATTTGACAGCTTGTCAGATCTTTGGAAATACGGAGCGAGGGGCATAGAGCGTTCGATACGACAGTGAACATATGATACACAACACACAATGAATGAAATGAGATATTTGCCATTAATTTGGCTGCAGTAATCGTCCATGTCGAAAAGATCACCTTTTTCGAAGAACTGCACCGTAAAGCGTCTACCGCTTCACATTCTATTCCTATTGTTTATCACACATTCACGTCCAGGGACTCTCTCTCTCTCTCCCTCGAACACAACACGTCTTGTCTCTCTTCCGGTTGCTGTCTTGTCCTTCGCTGCCAACATGCTCACCTCGCCGACCGATATAGGTCTGCTCAGTCACTACAAAGCAGGGATGTCCTGTGGTACGTTGCCCATCGGCCAGACGGCATGTTCTTAACACCTACAGAGCTGCTGTGATCAAAAGGTTGCTTAATCGCTGTAGTTTCAAATGTCGTTCTGTTTGACCGAGACTGTTGTGCCTTGCAAGCTGCGGAGTTGAATTGACGTCCTTTCTTTTTTAGCACTTATCCTCTCTGTTCGACGGTGTTATCTATTTATTTTTCTTTCGTTTTGGTTTCTTATGCAGTTCGTCGTCCCTACTTTCAGACGAGGCGAAAGCCGACGAATATGACGACGATGAGGAGTCTAACGAAGAGGAGACATCCGGTGATCTGAATCCCCCCGAGAACGAAGATCTATCACCTGACTCGGCCAACGCTGAGCAGGTTTCCGATGAGCAGCCATCGACAGAATCTACGGATGATGCTGTGCTCTCAGAAGCGGAAAGTGCCACGTCACACACGGAGCTATGACATAATCGGCACATAGCATCTAGGAACATTGAAGTGTCAAGGTCAGTGGCATTGACACGATATACGCAATATTTGGGATGTCGAAAACGCCGTGACATCGACACGAGATGGAATGGTAGGGACCGGTGGAATTGGAATTTGTGGTGTGTTTTAAGCCAAGCTTTTATCACGCACACTGTGACTGACTCCTGCGCTCAGCAGTAGCGAAGGGGACGGTGATCATGACTGAGCAACTTACTTAGACATTAGCCTCAGGATATGTCGTACTGCTGGACAAGGTTGGGTTCAAACGAAGCTAGGAAAGCACACGTTTATCGGCAGATGTCCGGTCTGGCGCTACTCTCGTTAGTTCGACACTAATCGATTATTTATTCGAGTAGATGCTTGCGACATGGCACAACGAGTCATTATTCTCCGTTATGATGTGTGTTATGTGCTAGGGTGTGGGATTTTTCCCGAGGGAAGGGGTTGGGTGGAAATTGTGTGTGAAGGGTGACGGTTTGTTTTAATTTGATGTGACGTTCGTCTGAGAAATTTGTGGCATTTTGGTGGTTTTTCCTTCTATTGCCGTGAACTCGAACCAGTGTAATTATTCCATCAGTATTTTATCATAGCACACTATCGAAGCTCGTTTTATCTGGATCGCACCGCTTACTTGTCAGTAAGTAAGTAAAAGTGTGCGTTCCAGGTCAGCAGCCTAAATTGCATCGTTACAAAATTGGTTCTTGCTTTAAAACAATTGAGACGAGCTAGGCTAGACACATGTTTCTCATCATTTCATCACGATATATTTCGTTTTACATATCACGTTGCAAGGTCCGTCTTATGTGGTGTTATTAAATGTGCCGTGCATTGCCTTGGGTGTGTTTTATGTTCATTCCATGCCCAATAAATGTGGGTCAAGATCCTACTTATTGTTTTGTACAAGCATGTTTCATTTTGTTTCGTATTCATTTTTGTATTTCGTCCAGATAAGGTCCTTCCTTCTTTGGTGTTTTAGTTTTTGTATGTGTGCGTGTTTACTTGTTAAAGTATGATCTTAAAATGACGCTCGGGCGATCGACGACCAAAAATAAGTATATGCAGCCCGAGACCCATCAACTAAAAACAAACACATACGAGTAGAATAAGTTGTTGCACAACGGTTTAATACTTACCTACAACAGTTTCGTATTTCAAGTCGCTCATACGCGGCCATTGCATTGTTTTCAGGTAACGTCTTGTGCACAATCTCACTGGTCTTTTTGTATTCAAACTATATTTGGTTAGTAAAAAGTAAGTACTAAGTACCTCATTAGTGGAGTGAGTAAGCACATGCTATGTTATTCAGACTCGGCTAATGCATACACCTTTTTACGCCTAATTTAGGCGGCAGTGCACACATTTCAGTAATAATGCAGGCGATTTCGACATTACACCATAGTCTGTCTATGCCAAACTGTGGAAATCACGAGCGTCCGTCGCTGGCGGGTCGCGTTGTGCCTTTGGGCGTGTTGTCCTCCAGTTTATTGTGTTTGCTGTGAGCCATCCCGCTTGCTGTAGGTCACACTGTACTTCATCGGTGTCTGGACCACGCCAAACTTGGTGTCGAGCGACAGATTCTGCCCGGGGACGGCGGCGAACCGGAACCGCTGCATCAGACCCGCGAACAAAATGAACGTCTCCATCCGCGCCAGCGTCTCGCCGAGACAGAACCTCTTGCCGACACCGAACGGAATCAGACGCTCGTCGTGTCGCACTGCGCCGTCGGCCGTCAGGAATCTCTCCGGTCGGAAGGCCTCCGGGTCTCCCCAGTACTCGGGGTCCATGTGGATCTCCTGCAGGTGCATGTAGACGAAGGTGTCCTTGGGGATGGTGTAGCCGGCCAGCGTGGTGTCGCAGGTGGTGCTGTGGGGCACGCCCTGTGGTGTGATGGTGCACCGCCGACTGACCTCCATCAGCGTGGCCTCCGTGTACGGCAGGCGCGGCCGGTCGCTGTAGGAGGGCAGCCGGCCGCCCAGCGCAGCGTCCAGCTCCTGCTGCACGCGCGTCTGCACGTCCGGGTACATCACCATCAGCAGGACGGACCAGTGCAGCATCGTCGCCGACGTCTCCATTCCGGCCACGAAGAAGTCCATGCTGACGATGACCAGGTTTCGCTCGGTGAACTGACGCGCCTCTGCGTCCTCCGACTCCATCTCGATGAGGAATTGGTCGATGAAGTCGCGAGGACTGGAGCGGTCCAGGGTCTGCCGGTGCTCGGCGATGATCTTGTCGAAGATGCCGATGGTGGTCTCGCGATGGCGGATCAGCGGCGCGTACCCGCTCCACTCGGGGAAGAAGTGCCGCAGCCACGGCGTGATGTTCATCGGGCTGCGCGGGCCCACCACCCGGAAGAACTCGCTCACGCTGTGTAGCATCTGCTTCGCCTCGGGGCTGTTTCGATCCACCCTCATGCTGGCCACCATCTGCCAGACGACGTTGAGGACCGTGATGTTGAAGAAGTCGTTGTGGATTGTCAACGGCGAGTCGATGTTTTGTTCCATCTCTTTGGCGAGACTTTCGAATTCATCCAGAACCACACCCTCCATCGACTGTTTGCCAAAGCCGAGGTCTCTCAGATGTCTTAGCGAGAACCGGCGGTGCTCCTTCCAGGTAGGTCCCTCGTTGAAGATGATGCCCAGCTTTTGCTGAAAGCTGCGCACCAGTGAGGTGAACAGCGAAGGTCTGCCGGAGAACTCGGGCATCGCGGTCGCCTCCTTGATGAGATCGAAGTCGAGCAGGTGCACCGCCCGCTGTCCGGTCGGCATGATGATGCCGATGATGTCGCCGAATTCCTTCCGACATTTGGCGATCAGCGGTCTGAAGACGCCCTTCCGGGTCTCATTGATGAACTCGATGTTGCCGAAAATCAGGAATGTTGGCGGGCCTGCAATGAGGAATCAGGAACGGCACGTAAATATGTTTTTAGGGCTTTGGCCGGCACCTGTACGAACACACTGCCAATTTCTGGAACGTTTTACTCTGGATGAATCCTAATGATACAGTTAGTTGGTCGTTACGGGTGATCAAGTCTTTTTTCAACGGATAGCCTATTCTAACAGTCATCGTATTTATTTCAGTGAACGCCAACTTTCGCCAGTTGTAGTTCAATTTTGGCCTGTAGGTACTCATTAAATTGACGCCTCATATTTTTATTAATGATTTAAGTCATCAAATAACACCGAGCAGCAAACGCCTGCTGAAGCGTCTCGTGGATCGCTCTAAGAATATTCCCGGCACAATTTAGGATAGGCATTACCTATGTCATACACATCATAAACACAGATTATGTAGATCGCCAGGTGTATAGCGCTTTCCTTTCGACGCGGCCTACAGTTGAGTCCAACATCAGCGTTTATTCTAAATCCACAGTCGCTGGGTGGTGTAATAATTCACGTACCTGGTGGAAATCGGTCGGGTCGGTACGGCCTCCTGATCCACACCAGGAGCAGCAGGAGCAGGAACAGGAGCGCGACGAGCGGGAGCCACATGACTGGCGCCCGTGACCTACACCACAGCCGAACTGGTTCGGCGCCCCTCGGTGACGGAAGTGCCCGAACCTGTTCGGTGATCCGTCCAACTCGGGGCGCCTCCGACACCTCCGACAAGAGAGCTGCAGGTTCTCGGGAAATTAGGCGCGCTGCTCGGTTCTATGACGATGAGAGGAACGCGTACTTACGTACATTTGGGGAGTTTTTTTTTTGTAAAATGGATTTAAATAAGCCTAAAAAAACTCCAACCGTGATCACGTGTGCCGAACGCTACCGTGGTTGCCATTTGTGAACGATATACGCTGGAATGTCGGCATCTCGAATACCTAACTGTGGGTTCAAGGACGTGCGCTGTTTCTAAAACGGGAACTCGGTACCGGCCCCTCTGACAGGACAGGCTGCGCCGACGCATAATAGTCAAGCCTGACAAGAATAAAAAACGGCAGGCCGCTGCTTCTCGCTGCTCTGGCCTCTGCGCAGTGTACACTGTGCACTGTGCACTGTGTAGGGACGAACCGTGCAGCGAGGTCAGGCCTAATGACGTCATGACAGCCGGGGATCTCGGGACCGTGAACTATTAAACACTCAGTCCTAATATTGAGGCTTTGATGGTGTATAAAATCGACTTTAATTGGCCTCTTCTCCAAATCGGTCCTCGAACTCCCGAGACTGGATCTAAATTGATGACTCAAACCAAACATAGCAGGGACGCCAATCGACATTTAATTCAGCGGGGAATAATATGCTATTGCGTTTGATGTGGCAGGAATAAGACGGTCAACATCATGCTTTAATTTCATTAGCGGGAGAACGGACTTGAATGTTGGGAGCGGCTGTAGACGGTCGTCCGTTTAGACCGAACTATATTTTTGAAGCTAGGTAAAGCACAGCATTTGTTGTTACTGTGCGGGTTATTATTACGGAGCGAGCGAAGCGAGCGGAGTCTTACGTAGAATAACGGAAATTTCTGAGTATGAGCGGCCGGCCGGCCGGCCGGCCGGCCGGCCGGCCGTGCGGACGCTTTTGCGAGGCTTATATCTCAGCAACCACTTGACCGATTTACATGCGGTAATTTTTGTAGGGTAGCTTCATTCCTTCTACCAATTATTGGACTATTCCCGATGCATGTGGGTGACCCCTTATGCACGTGCCACGTGCAAAACGAAGAGGTGTCAGTTTTGTAATTGTTGCAATATCTCGGTAACTACTTGGCCGATTGCGCTGAAAGTTGGTATGTAGGTAGGCACCCACTAGGCACTGCATATCCATGTGCCAGAGTTGGGGTGCTGCTGCACGTGCGCACGTGCAGGGGTCGTTTCCAGATCTCGAGAACGGCTGGACCGATGGCGCTCAAATTTGGTACACAGTTAGGGACCAGTTAGTAGGGCGCCGTGTACAAGTCAATTGGGACCCATTTTGCACGTGCGCACGTGCAGGGTGCCGCTCCCAGATCTCGAGAACGGCTGGGCCGATTGTGCTCAAATTTGGCACATCGCTAGAAACCGGTCAGTAGGGTGCCGTGCACAAGTCAGTTGGAGGTACCCCCTCGAAATTTCGCACGTGCAAGACTCACCCCCTCACTCGCTCCGTTAGTCGCCCCAAAAGGCGCTATACTGGTGCTATTATGACCGATGTTGCCTTTCGATTTCCCGTTTTTGTTAGCTCGCCAATCTTGAATGTCTCGAGCGTAATAGCCCTTTAGATGCTGTACCATAGATCTTATGTAGAGGTCTATGGCTGTACCTAAATGAATACTTTAAATGTGTCCAATAATGATGAGAACGGTAAATCACAAGTTACCGACTCGTTGCATTTCATATCGCTCACTACCGACTTCAAAGTGTGACGTTCCCTATTAGTATTTAGCCTGGCAAAGTGATGCCCCGTTCCCCGAAATCCGTCGTCTGCCGCTGCGCATCTGTTCGCCTCGGGAGTCGGTGACAGGAGCGCTGTGCTGTCCGCGTTTCCCGGGAGGCCGGAAGCACCGGTGACTCAGCGTCGGGCACAGTTTTTGTTCTTTCCCGCGACGTCACACCTGCGTCGGCTCCGACGGGCGGCTCTGCGCGCGCGCCGCCGCCGACCGACGGGTGCCGGGCGGCCGGCCAGAAACCCGGCCCGCGGCCCGAGCAGTGACGGAGAGAGCAGCGAGCCTGCTCAGCTGCAGAGGGAGGTGGCGGAACGGGAGCAACGGACGAGTGGGGACCGGCAAGGGATCGGTCTGGTCTCTGGATACAGTCTGACAACGATCGGTCTACGGGCGAGTAAGGGAGCAAGGCTGCGGAGGAGCTTCGGACACCGCATTTGTGCAGGTGAGTACCGCAACTTAGAGTGCAGGCCGACCTCATTTAGGTAATCCAGGCTGGCGCTTTCAGACTGTTTGGGAAATGCAGCGCCTATGTTGTGGTTATGCCTATTGAAATAAAATAGTTTTAAAATTACACAGTCTTGAAGTCGAGGCCACCAAACTGTGCCTAGTGGGAGTCGAGATCCAATATTATTTTCTTCTCTGGGACGCTGCACGTCTAAGATTGCAAAGATTGTGGAATGGGAAGCAGCACCAAGCACATTCAGTTATTATTAGTCCTAAGAAGTGCGAGCGCCGGCGTCTTATCATTTGATAATTTGCCTACCGGAGTTCTTGGTAGGCCGCCGGTAACGCAGGCGGCTGTGAAAGACGGCAGCTGGCTCTTGTGGAATCATTTACGTTTTCCAGGCGCGCATCGGCTTCTCACATGCCACAAACTCCGCGGCAGGGGTTGCTGTATTGAAGCTGGAACGTAGCTTATAGCTAATGGACCAGCAACTAACGTATTGCGCTGCTGCCGGCCAAAGTTTTATTTATCAGCGCATTTTTCATTAGGTACTATCACTGCATTTCTCATAACACCACTATGGTACCATATAAAGGATATGGAAAAGGGCGTTTTATCATAAACGTTTTCAATAATCGACAACATTATAAGTGTCGTCTGGTTCCATTATGAAAAAATTATATTGACCCCTAAATTACAATACCCAATCGAAATACTCTTAACATTTCATCAAAGTAGGACATACTCATACCTAAGACCTACCGGATGATGAGCGGGAGAAGCGCAAATAAATGTCAATTATTGACAGATTTAAATTTATTGTCTCCTTTTGACGTCAGCTGCCTGACATATATTGAATGAAAGTTGTTTACATTATGCTGGAACCGTTCATTCAAGTAAACGGATCACCGCAAACGCCCTTGCTTATGACCCGAATGAGATGGTAGTCAACTAGGTCGAGCCGTCTAAGGACATTTTAAGTCGCACGACCACACATCATATCACATCAAAAGCTTCTGTCAGATTTAGGAATGATCAATAGTTTACATCATTTTAATCCTTTTTATCGTCAGATTTAACGATCTAACAGATACAAAAAAGTGATCTATAGCCGGCCGTGGATAGGATACCTGTGACGTCCGAGTCTGATCGCCTCGAACTCTCCCATCGCGGCACGGCTCCCTATATCACGGTCAGTGGCACGGCCGGCGGTGCTATTAGCTCCGTCCATGTTTGCCGCCTCTGTCATCACCCGTTCACTGGCGGTGAGGTACACACACCGGCGGGCGCACTGCTGCAAAATGCAGCCGGGCGGACACCCGTGCAGAGCTATCCATGTTTGGACCGGGCCCGGCTGCAACAGATCGGCCCGGCGCGGCTGGTCCACGCCTCCGCTGACTCTCTCTCTCTCTCTCTCCTCTCTCTCTCTCTCTCTCTCTCTCTCTCTCTCTCTCTCTCTCTCTCTCTCTCTCTCTCTCTCTCTCTCTCTCTCTCTGTGTCTCTGTCTCTGTCTCTGTCTCTGTCTCTGTCTCTGTCTCTGTCTCTCTGTCTCTCTCTCTCTGTCTCTGTCTCTCTGTCTCTCTCTCTCTCTCTCTCTCTCTCTCTCTCTCTCTCTCTCTCTCTCTCTCTCTCTCTCTCTCTCTCTCTCTCTCTGTCTCTCTCTCTCTGTCTCTCTCTCTCTCTCTCTCTCTCTCCCTCTCTCTCTCTCTCTCTCTCTCTCTCTCTCTCTCTCCCTATCTCCTTTTCCTCTCACCAGACCCCATGGGCGTCCCCTTCCCTTTGAGCGCTGCTCCCATGATAGCGTTGGGGCTCGCCCACCACCCGGTACCGTGAACTCACAGACCATGGGCGGCAGCACATCCTTTCAATTGGTGACTGCTGCCGCCCGCGCCGCTGGCTGCCGCAGCCCTGATTTAATGGAACTCCCGCGAGCTGAGGTGGCCAGTGCACGGTAGGTGGTCGCCCCAGCGCCGCTAGCGATATGGGGGTTAGCGACACTGAGAGGGCTGAGACCGGACGGCCTGAGGCGATTAGGTCACGGATTTAAAATGCTGGCCGCTCGAACCGTGGCCGTCGCTGCAGGCTGTGAAAATAAATTGGTCCGTTTTTCAGCCGTCATGGTCTGACCGGTCAGCTTGGTCCTCGTTGTCTGCTGGCTCCATATTATGTGCAGTGTCGTCTGTCCTGTCCCTCTGTCTGTTCAGTTTTGACAACGCTGTGCTTCAGCTCCAACCCTTAGCTCAGCTCTGTCAGCTCAGCTCCGTCCATCAGCTCCGTCCGTCAGGTCACAGTTCGCTCAGTCCCGTCAGTCCGTCAGCTCCGTCCGTCATCTCTGTCCGTCAGTCGGCTCCGTGAGCGCAGGCAGGCACCTCGGCCGACTGTCAGGTCAGGCCCGTCCGTCAGCCCCGTCGGCTCCCGGATTCGTCCGTCAGCCCCGTCGGCTCCGTCCGTCAGCCCCGTCGGCTCCGTCCGTCAGCTCTGTCAGCTCCGTCAGTCGATTCTGTCAGCTCCGTCGGTCGACTCCAGGGCTGGTAAAAAGCGCCGATTCGCTGATAATATCGGAGCCAGAACAATAGCTGTACAAGCGACTTAGGGAGCCAGAAATAAGCGTTTCAACGCAAGTATGCATGTGCAGGATAACTGCTAAGTTTTGTTTCATATGTTCATTTTATTTCTACGACAAACCTCAAAATACAAGATGCCTGAGCACAAATATTAAATTAGTAACAGCATTCAATTTCCCAATGAGGTCTTATGCGCAATGTTTGTCTACAAAGTACAAAGCTGGTAGCCTATTCAGAATAGCTGTAAATGCTTACCGCGAACAGCGTCAGCATTCATCACCGAAGAGCCATCAGTCGATTTCCAGCTTTAACACTACGGAGAATAGGGCTCCGTAACTTTTATCAGTTGATGAGGACCTAGTGTTGAGCGGACGGGGAGCCACAGAGCCTTCTACCATTGGCGGTTCACTGGGTAACCGGACAAAAAGTCAAAAGGAATAAAGTCAAAAGACAAATAGTCAAAAGACAAAAAGTCAAATGCAAAAAGTCAAACGGGATAAAAGTCAAAAAGATAAAAGTCAAAACGGATAAAAGTCAAAAGACAAAAAGTCAAAAGCAAAAAGTCAAAATGTGCAAAAGTCAAAAACACAAAAAGTCAAATGACAAAAAGTCAAAAATGCAAAAAGTCAAAAGCAAAAAGTCAAAACGTGTAAAAGTCAAAAGACAAAAAGTCAAAAATGCAAAAAGTCAAAAGGATAAAAGTCAAAACGGAAAAAGTCAAAAGACAAAAAGTCAAAAATGCAAAAAGTCAAAAGGATAAAAGTCAAAACGGAAAAAAGTCAAAAGACAAAAAGTCAAAACGTGTAAAAGTCAAAAGACAAAAAAGTCAAATGGAAAGTCAAAATGTGCAAAAGTCAAAAACGCAAAAAGTCAAATGACAAAAAGTCAAAAATGCAAAAAGTCAAAAGCAAAAAGTCAAAACAACAAGTCAAAAAATGAAAAAGTATAAAATAGAAAAGTCGAAGTCAAAGTCTGAAATAAAAAGTCAAAAGGATAAAAGTCGAAGCATCGATCTTTTCATCTTTTGAAAAATATTATACAGCGCAACGTACCCTACCCACTGAAGTTGTAAGGAACATGTGAGTACGCGAGGGATTCTGACAGGTACCGGCGCGGGGTCCGCAGCAGCGGGGCAGGGACGCTGGCTGCGGTGGTGGGGCCCACGCTCACATAATACGCGTTGAGCGCTTCCGGCGTGCACGCTGGCGCAGCAGCAGTGGCACTCTTCCCCGCCCCGATCACCGGCCTCAGCACTGTCCACATCCTCGCCGGTCCTGCCTCACGCAGCTGGTTAGCATAGTATGCCGCGTGGTCACGTCTGATGGCCGCTCGACACTGCCGGTTCACCACCGTATACTCGGCGCGCGGGCCGAGCAGTGCGCGCCGCCGCGCCAGCAGCGCTCGCGTGGCGTCCGTGGTGCGCGGAGCACCGGGCGGCGGCAGCCCCTCCCCCATGCTCCCATGGGAGCGAGTGAAAAGCAGTGCCTCCTCTAAGCAGTTTTGACTGGGGGGCCCGATCACGGGCAATGACTAAGGTAACCCCTACCAAAAACGTCTAAGACTAAAAAATGACTAAGGTACCCCTCAGTGACCAGTTTGGAGGATGACTGCGGGGGCTGCAGCTCCCGCAGTTAACATGTTAGAGGAGGCATGGGTGTCGTTTTGTATAGGCATGGTAGGGCCCGAGCCCTACCAATAATTTTGAAAATTTAACATTATGCCTATGGCGTTGCGTGGAAAGAATCGCTTTGAATTGGCAAAAATTTACATTAAAGCCCTACCAATATTTTTTTGGAAAGTGTCGCCCCTGAGAGGAGGCCCTGGTGAAAAGCCAAAACCTCAAAATAAAAAATACAAAAGACGAGATAATTTCAAAATTTTGAGTTGCAATTTTTGTCCCCTCAACTTTCAACCTACCCCATCAACTTTTCAAACGTTCCCGGGTCACCACTGCCCCATCGTGCAATTCCAGTGCTATGGCAAAGTTTTATCTGAAAGTTTAAACGTGCCCGATAGACTGGACGCGGTCCCCTCCGTCCACTCACGCTCTCTGGTCTCTGTACGGTCATCGCTGACTGGTCCAGCATCCAACGCGCTGGGTTTATAGAAATTTGGTTAAAAGAAATGAACATATTTTAATGAACGAATCCATTAAGTAATAAAATGAAAATGATTCACAGGTTATTATTACATGTGGGAACACTAGCGCTGGAACTTTCTCAATGTTGGAGCCGGGCTCGAGGCAGTTTGAACTCAATTCTTTCCATGCAACGCCATAGGGTTAATTACGAGCGAGCGGTGTCTTATGGTTTTTTAGATACCTATATGAATTTTTACTTTTGAATTTTTCTTATTTGACTTTTTCCATTTGATTTTTATCATTTTGACTTTTTCGCCGTTTTTTCACTTTTTGTCTTTTGACTTTTCGCGTTTTTTTTGACTTTTTGCCATTTGACTTTTTGCTTTTGACTTTTTGCGTTTTTGACTTTTCGCTATTTTGACTTTTTGCCATTTGACTTTTTTGCTTTTGACTTTTTTCGTTTTTGACTTTTCGCCATTTTGACTTTTTGCCATTTGACTTTTTGCTTTTGACTTTTTGCGTTTTTGACTTTTTGCCATTTTGACTTTTCGCCATTTGACTTTTTGCTTTTGACTTTTTGCGTTTTTGACTTTTCGCCATTTTGACTTTTTGCCATTTGACTTTTTGCATTTTTTACTTTTGGACGTTTTGACTTTTTGCTATTTGACTTTTTGTCTTTTGACTTTTATCCGTTTTGACTTTTATCCATTTGACTTTTTTCCATTTGACTTTTATCCATTTTGACTTTTTGCATTTGACTTTTTGTCTTTTGACATTTTGTCTTTTGACTTTTTGTCCTGGAATCCGGTTCACTGTATTACCGACTAGTTTAGAACACAAATAATGATGTTCAAGTGGCCTTTTCATTTTTATCAATGTCAAGAAGTCTCGTGCAGGGTTGCGGCACGGGCAAACTGTACATTTCATGGTATGTTGGTTGTTTTTCGGTTGGATTTGAAGTTGCTCCTATTCTGTATAGTACATCTCAATCTCATAGCAATATCATAGACAACCTACCTCAATATTTTAAGCTGATCAAGCTGTGGAGCTAGACATAAATATGGCGCTTGTTTTTATTTTGAAGATGCATACGGATACCTAACTCAAGTGGCTAATGATACTCATTCATTTGCCAACCAACCCAGCATGGTTAGCATATTTGTTACTAAATGAAATTAAATTTTGTATATCAAGATATGTTCCTCTTCTGCATGTTTTTCTTTTTGGTACGTCATACTCAAAATATGCCTATATAAGCAATCCTGATTTATATTTCAGGCATTTTGTAACTAAAATTAATATTAGACTTTCACTTATAATGCCTTTGTGTTTCAGTTCTCAGCTTAGGACATCATCAATTCAATCATGTGTATCTCAGATGACACAGACAATGACCAGCCTGCGGAAGATCTATGCTAGAGGGCGAGATGATGAAATTTCCTCTGTTGGTGAGTCAGTATATTTTTTTGTCAACAACATTCATTGCCTTACATGCATTTGTGCCTTACATTTCTGTCACCAACCAGCTTAAACAAAAGTAGAAGGAATTGTATGTATACCTACATTCCTTTGCTGTGTTTGACATCAGCCGATGTCCCAAAATCAGGATACATCAGTGAGCTATAAGTAAAACTAAAATAGTAACTGATGGATTTTAAGGTGTTCCTGAAAAAGGACGTTGTTCACCGCACTTTCAAGCCTTTTCTGTTACGAGTGTTAGGAGCCACTTTTCATGGCCAAAAATTTGGTCAGAGCCACCAAAACCATTTTTACCAGCCCTGGTCGACTCTGTCAGGCGCGGCGCCGGCCGACCCCAGTCGGACACGGCCACGTCAGCATTTGGCCGGCGGTGCCGCCCCGTCGGCCGCCGGCCTCTTCCCCCGACGTCCTTCGCCGACGGGGTCACGTGCTGTCGACGCCGACGCCCGTGTCCCGTCGGCACCGACGGCAGGGCGCGGTCGGTCAGCGGTCTGCGGTTCCCGCCGCCGCGCCGCTGCTGGGTGCGGGGTTCCGTGGACGGCTCAGGGTGCAGCTGAGGGTGCATTTCCTCGCCTGTCAGCTTTCTTGTGTAGCTTGATTGCTGTGATGATGATTTACAGACTCTCCCCTGTCACGCCGTGCTAAATTTAGCGGCACGAATTTGGAGGTCTGGAATTTGCGGGTCATCTGTCCGACTAAGGCAAACGTTGGAGTTTGGACACTGGACAGCTCCCTGATTGAATCGTTTAAAGGCCATCATGCCGTATTTAGCAACTCCAGCTGGGATTTTCGGAAATCCAAGCTCGTGACAAAGACCTTTGCAGTGAGACCGGTCGTTAAAGTTCACTTGGGAATCTGTTGACGTGTTATTCGGCACGTTCGTCGAAGCGGCAAAACAAACAGCGCTGCGGACCACTGAGCGTGTCGCCTGTTCCTATGTGTTCCGCTGCTCTTCCTGCGCCGGGCGCTCGAGAGCACACGCCGTCCGTGCACGCCGTATTCACAGTCTGTTCTCGTTTTTCATGAGACCGTTCTCGCTGTTCCCGCCGTCCGTCCAGTCTGTTTACGCCTTCTGTGCAGTTGTTCCTCACAGGACATTGAAACTACGAGTATTCTCTCAGTCTATTTCTGATTGTTGGTTATGTTTGGCCGCACTTGGCCTTTTTATCTTTCGTTGTTCTTTCTGTTCTGTATCCGTCTATCCGACTGATCACCGGGCCAACGCGATTTTCGTCGTCGTTCGCATGGGCGCCGCCACCGGGGGGGACGGGGGGGACGCGTCCCCCCCACTCTCAGAATGGAAGGGGGACGTCCCCCCCAAACTCATTACGGAGCGAGCGAAGCGAGCGTAGTCTTTCGTAGGTTAACGGAAATTTCTGAGTATGCCGTGTTCACGCTTTTGCTAGGCTTATATCTCAGCAACCACTTGACCGATTTACATGCGATATTTTTGTATAGGGTAGCACTAGATTTATTCCTTCTAACGAGCATCGGGCTATTCCCGATGCATGTGAGTGACCCCATATGCACGTGCCACGTGAAAAACGAAGAGGTGTCAGTTTTGTAACAATTTCAATATCTCGGCAACTACTGGGCCGATTGCGCTCAAAGTTGGCATGTACTATTGTACTGTTAACGCCAGACCCCTTGAGACCCTAATTTTTCGCGATTTCTTTTAAATGCGTGAAGGAATTTCAACCAAGCTCAGGACATGGCCGTTTCAAGACAGGCCGAAACTTTTACAATTTAGATATTTTATCGCCATTTCAATATTTCAGGCACTTGTCATTGACTCGTAATGTTAAATTTCGAGCAAGATTTTCATCCGGTGTGTAGAGGCTATCACCAGTCAGTCTGTGATACGTTATGACGTCAGAGCTAAGCCCCGCCTCTGTGGTCTTGGCCTGCGGCGGTTTCGGGCCGGATCGCGGTCACTCTCGCTGTGGCGGGGAGCGGGGACGGGCGACGGTCGAGCGGTGCCGAAAGCCGGCGGAGTTGTGCGTAGCGTCTTGGCTGACAGTGCCCAGAGAGCGACATGATGACTAAGGAGTCATAAATGCTCAATGCGCATTGCTTCTACAATGCTGATATGTTCGCTGATATATTTTTTTTATAAGCTGCAAATGACGGGCAGATGGCATATAACTGACATAAGGTTAGGAAATATTCACCTGTATTTAAAGCCTATGGCGTTGCAGATAATGCGATAATGGGATGTCGGATGTCACCAAGTAGCTGCCGATTTGTACATCGCTATGCAACCATCGAACAACGCAATAATAAGTTAATTGCCTGAGCTTCACATCATACGGCTCGCTCGTATTTCAAACAGATACCCTACATCGAAAATCGTATTTGTTAGGAATCGTTAACGTTTGTTCGAAGCACGACTGAGTAGTAGGTTGAGGAGTGATGGTCCTCTTGGTCCTATATACAAGAGTCAACAAGAGCCTAACATTTACTTGACCGTCTGCTGCAATTGACTCATAGCACGTGAAGCGTCAGCGAAATTCATAGTCCTTCACAGATGGCAGGGGTGTCGTTTGTACAGAGGTCGCTGATGGGCACGGGTCAATGCCGCAGTCGTGGGCGGAGCCTAATGTCATATGACGTAGAAAGCCTCTATCCAGGATGGAAAAAACAGTTAACATTACGAGTCAATGACAAGTGCCTGAAATATTGAAATGGCGATAAAATATCTAAATTGTAAAAGTTTCGGCCTGTCTTGAAACGGCCATGTCCTGAGCTTGGTTGAAATTCCTTCACGCATTTAAAAGTAATCGCGAAAAATTAGGGTCTCAAGGGGTCTGGCGTTAACAGTAGGTAGGTATACCCACTAGGCAATGCATATCCGTGTGCCACAGTTGGGGTGCTGCTGCACGTGCGCACATGCAGGGGTCGATTCCAGATCTCGAGAACGGCTGAACCGATTGTGCTGAAATCTGATACATGGTTAGGGACCGGTTAACTTAGTAGGGTGCAGTGCAAAAGTCAGTTGGGACCCATTTTGCACGTGCACACGTGTAGGGTGCCGCTTCCAGATCTCGAGAACGGCTAGGCCGATTGCGCTCAAATTTGGCACATCGTTAGGGACCGGTTAGAAGGGTGCAACTGCAGTGCACAAGTTAGTTGGAGGTATCCCCTCGCAATTTCGCATGTGCAAGGCCCACCCCACCCTCTCGCTCGCTCCGTTGCACTGAAAACTTTTTACCATTTCCTGAAGGGTAAACCGCCATAGCATGGTAAACTCACATTCTTCTGAATGGTAAACTCTTTGATTTACTCTTGTCTAGATGTAACATTTTGGGTTACACCTTTGAAAGGTAATCTTAAACGG